>NC_140175.1:93823598-93961098 GCF_963971535.1 Notolepis coatsorum
AGAGCACACAGCTCACCCACGCGCTTAGCGGTGATGATGGCCAAAAAGAACGCGGTCTTCAAAGACAGCTGATCCAATGGCCCCTGCTCAAGAGGCTCAAACGGGGCCTCCGACAACCGGCCCAGGACCAGTTGGAGGTCCCACTCGGAGACAGAGAACGTTCCACAGGCTTGAGACGCTGAGCGCCAAGCAGGAATGTTCCACGAGAGGGTGGCTGAACAATGTTCTGCCCCCACACTCGACCATACGCTGTTACGCTCTGGTTCGCTGACAGCTGTCTGAGAACCACCCACCATTCTGACACCTGTCACTTGGCTCCTGTCACTTGTCTCCCCTGTCACTTATTGTTTGTGTCTCCTGATTGGCTGTCACGGGGGTGTGTGTGGTATGTCGGAATGTGGTCTCTATTTAACCCTTCTCTCTCTGTTTGCTCTTCGTCAGGTCTTCACAATAACGTTCGGAGATAACGTGGCGGTTACTGTTTCTGGACCCCATTAAGCTTCATATTATTCCCTCTATTTATCTTGCCTATTGGCGACTGTATCGTAGTATTACTCTTTGTGTTCTTTACTATTAAATCGAACCTATTGAAGAGTATACTTTCTCCGTCTCATTGATTGCATACCACAACTGGAACTCACCTACCTCCATCCTGACAATACGCCACTCCCCAGCGTAAGCCGCGGTAGAGGACGGAGCGCGCGTGTCCGGATAGCGTTAACCACAGAATAGTCAAGACACATCCCTACCAGATTCACACTGTCAGCAGCCAAGCCTAGAAGCTGCCCCAGAACAGGAGGCAGAACAGAGTTCTGCGTGCCTGAGAGAGGGCCCGCGGTGACCACGGAACAGGCCACGGCGGGGCCACCAAGAGCTGAATCAGGGCCGGGGACCACACAGCTGGACACCAGGACCAAGTCCCGCGCTCCCGACGTACCCGCCCCAACAGCTGAGCTATCAGGTGTAAGGGGGGGAATAAGTACAGAATCCCGGACGGCCACGGAATCGGTCCCAGACCTGCCCGACTATGTCTGGACGTAGTCCCCACTCGTCAGGGTGAGGACCGCGCCACGACATCACACCTGCACCCACATTCTCCCTGCCGGGGATGTGGAGAGCCCTCAGGCAGCGCAGATGGAGAACGCCCATAGCCAGAGCCCGACCGCCGCCCGGTGCAGACGGGGGGAGCGCACTCCTCCCTGTCTGACAATATACAACGCTGACGTCGTGTTGTCCGTCCTGACCAAAACATGCTTGCCCACCACAAGGTGGCCAAGCCGTTTGAGGACCAGAAGGACTGCCTTCAATTCCAACACATTGAATGTAGCGCAGACCAGGCAGCATGGTCTTGCCAGCTGCCCCCTACTGCGTTGGCCCGACACGTCCCCCCCCATCCCATGAGGGAGGCGTCGGTGAAGACCGTGACGTGTGACAGCCTGCTGCCCACGGGGACCCCGCTGGTGAGGGCACCAGGCCCTCCCCAGAGGACGAGGTCCCCCAGTACTGACATGGGAACCTTCAGCCGCTTCCACATGTCTCTCACCGGGTCCATTTCCATACTGGAAAAAACCACCTCTGTATCCTCCTCATGAAGAGGAGGCCAAGAGGGACCACAGAAGCAGGCGCATCACGGACAGCACCGTAACCGTCCTAGGACGGAACCTCCCGAGCGCGCCGAGAACCATTCACTCGCCGCTGCTCTGAGAGGGATGCCCATATAGACCTTGAGCTTAGAAAAAGCCCAAGTACTCCACCCGTTGACTGGGAAGAGGAGTACTCTACTTCCAGTCTACAGCAAAACCCAGGCTGGTGAGGCACCACCTGCCTGGTATGAGACCTGGCGATCTACCCTGACTGGCCAAGGACCAGAACGTCGTCCAGGGTAGAATAAAATTCATAAACCCTGACGACGCAGAGGCCCCAGTGCGGTCTCCACGCACTTGGTGAAGATGCGGGGAGCCAGAGAGTAGCCGAACGGCAGCCTCTGGTACCCGTACGCTAAGCCCTGCAAAGGAAGCGTAGGTAAGCCCTAGGATGGAAGATCGGGATGCGAATACGCATCCTACAGGTCTATGGAGGTGAACCAGTCCCCCACCTGACAGCGTCTAACAGGTGGGAGACGGTCAACATTCTGAACCTTCCATGGGACAGGTCCAGTATGGGTCTGACACCCCCCCCCCCCCCCCCCCCCCGATTTCTCGGGCACCAGAGAATACCGGGAGGAAACGCCACGCATTGCGTCCTCCTTTGGGACCACAACGATGGCTTGCTTTGCCAACAGAGATTGGATCTCGTTGGCCAGAGCTGTCACTGCTGTTGACCCTGACAATAGGGTCTGTACCAAACCTGAAAACGGAGGGTGGGGTTGTGCAAACTGCAACACAAGTCCCCGCCTCAGCGTTCTCTCCATCCACCTCGACATATGGCACTGTTGTAGCCATATGTGATGATGATCCCAAGCGCACCCGCCGCCACTTGCCGCTGGTCCGCCAGGAACCGTAGATAGGCGGCCCGGTCCCACCCGCTGTGCGTTGCCAACCCTGGACTCGCCAACCGCGCGAGCAAGGCATCTCGCGGAGCCGGGATATCGCACCCTGACACTACCAATGAGGCAATCACACCCAAGGGGGGACCCCGACAGAAAGGGCCGGTTTGATACGGGGGAAGCTGACATCACACTGGATGACATAAGCTCCCCCACTGAACATCTCCCCGGCATGGACTGCTGAGGATCTGTTCCGCAGCTGGACATGCAAGGCATGTGGTCCCCACACTGCCCGACAGGGTGGGTTCCTACACACCGTAGCCCTGCAGTGATATTACTACCACCCAAATCACGCGTGCCTGACTGACCACCGCCGGTCTTCTGGCCGTGGGAGGCACTAACGTGATACCCGGCCTGGCGAGGGCGGGGCTGGGGGAACTCGCGCTGCGACCCCCTGGGCCTCGAGTTCCCCCGCTGACAACCTTCGTCGTTGACAGACACAACACCAGGCTCACCAAACACAGACGCAGAACATGTGGCGTGGGAGCCGCTTGACAGCACAGCATTCTCACGGACAGACCCAGGCCTAGCCAGCAACTGGGTGTCAGCCCCTGTCCCCATGAGAAGCGAAACGTGGGGCCGCTTGTGCTTCACTGAAGGCACGCGGCCTGCAGCCAAAGGGAACAAATCAGAGCCCGTATCCTGCTGGTGTTGGGGAGGAGTGACCGGAGAGCGAGCTAGACACAGCTAGACGGCGACGGTTTTTTAGGGCGTGTTCATCTAATGTAGCCGATCCCTCGGCCGCCAAGGCTGTCGGCCTTGTGATCACCTGTTGTCTTTGTGTCCAGGGTACCTCAGGCAGGGGAAACATGGCCGCTGGTCGGGGGCCTCGCCACAGCCGCTGGCGAGGCCGCGCCCTCACCTCTGGCTGCGTGGTGTGAGGCGGTGTGGGGCCTAGGTCAAATACCGCACACGCTCCTGCGGAAAGACCAAAGTCCCTCTGCGGAGAGGGGAGCCCTGAGGAGGGAAAAACCTTCTCTCCTCCTCAAGGGGAGACTGTTCCAACCAAAGATGTCTGTGAACAAGCGTTGACAGCATCCTAGCCCTCCCTGCGGTTATAGCTTGCGGCTAGGTCAAAAGCTGAATAACCTCAAAACCTTGCGCGATGTTTTGACGTCGGCTGGCCCTAAGGCCCCACCACGACACCATTTTTGACAGAAAAAACAGCAATTTTAACAATGTTGCCAGTCGCGGCTAATTCTATACCGCGGCTGTATAGGCTTTAACAGCCCACCAGCCACCTGCCGGGCCGACTCGCCTCATGGCGTCGGCCGGGCGGGACACCGTTCCACCATGTCAGAGGCAAAGGACCGATGCCACCTGCTTCACAAGCACGGAACACCAGTGGTGGCTGCAGACCAAAGTCTACTACTAGTGAAGCACTGCCTCACTAGTAGGCATGCAGCAACCTCCACTGTGGTGTGCACCCATGAAGGTGTATATGGCTAGCACATACACACAATTGTTAAGGGGATGCAGACCAGAGAAAAACACCAGTCCCGTCCACACAATTCATAGATTCACAAAAAGCACACCAGCCCTGAGCCTCAGCCCATCCACCCATGTAAATTGTAAACAAGCCCCCGTTAAACCCCCAACATTAGACACCGATTGACCGTCAGCATGAATGGTTAAGAGGAGGGAAGACCTTTTAGTAAAGACAGCCCTCGGCGGGGAACAAGGAACGGCGTCCTAGCATTGTAGCATTAGCCGCGCGCTCTAGGATAGCTGGGAAAACACCCAAAACGTCATGACGACCATGTTTTCCCAAATATCCTGCCCCTCGCGCCAACACATTACTCGGCTGTCTCACGGGACAACGAGCAGTATTACTCATGCTAGTATCAATGCCTGACAACGCAGGCCTTACCTGTGCACGACTTAGCTCGACTGCTAACCGTCGCACAATGTCCCTCAGTCCGCTGTCACGAGACGAGGAAAACCCAGGACAGGCCCGTTGCGCTGTTTAGGATGTGCCGATAAGATTCCAGGGGCTGGTGAACTTCTGGCGAAAACCCAACATTGTGTAAATTCTCCCTGCGTTTGTATAACAGCTAGTTCACGGAGTGCACTGCTACTCCCGTGTTGGAAACAAAAAAGAGGAAGGTAGAGTGTGACCATGTCCGGTGTCATATAGTGGATGCAGGGGCGTGGCCTGGTCACGTGTATGTGAGTGCATTTGTTTGTTCATGAGCACATTATGTGCTAGGAGATAAGAAATATCTCATAATGGCGAAGAGCGAGACGCGATTGGCCAGTATGATAATATAAACTGCAAACTGTGGTTTTCTACCTTTCACTGGACTTCCCCCCGACTGATTTGACTTCTCAAGAAGTACTGATCAATGTGGCAAACCTGCACCCCCTTCTACCAAGCACTTCTTTCTTCCCTGATGGCCTTTTACACCAGAACATATCTGGAGCTTCTTTCCCTCTACCGCTCTACTCCTGTCCTATATTGATGTATCCATCTTACTCAGTGCTGTTCTCTATAGTTCTATCTTTGGAGGACAGGTCAAGTCAAGTCAAGTCAAGTCAGTTTTATTTGTATAGCACATTTCCAGGCAGCGGCAGCTGACACCAAAGTGCTTCACAAGCAAGTTGATAAAAACAAATTAGTGTGAGGCAAGGTATAAGATTAAAAGAAAGAAAAAAAAACATAGCAAAGCAATGAAAGCAACAAAAACAAAACAATATGGTGCAAGATATAGGATTAAAAACATAATAAAGCAATGAAAGTAATAAAAACTGGTAGGACACAGTAAAACAAAGTGGTCTAGTGGTGGTTAAGTAGAGGGGAAGGCCAAGGAGAACAGGTAGGTTTTCAAGAGTGATTTAAAAGCCTGTACGGTCTGGGCAGTCCGTACGCTGAGGGGGAGGCTGTTCCACAGTCTAGGCGCTGCGGTGGAGAAAGCTCTGTCTCCCCTAGTCTTGAGCCTGGTTCTGGGTACCACCAATAGCATCTGGTCAGCTGATCTGAGGGATCGGTGGGGGGTGTGGCGGTGCAGGAGCTCGGACAGATAGGAGGGAGCCGTGCCATTTAATGATTTAAAAACATTTAGTGCTAATTTAAAATCGATCCTGAAGCTAATAGGCAGCCAGTGGAGCGAGGTCAAAACTGGGCTGATGTGTTCGTGTTTTCTTGTTTTGGTGAGGAGGCGCGCGGCTGCGTTCTGCACCAGTTGTAGGCGGCGGAGGAGGGACTTGTCGATGCCCATGTACAGAGCATTGCAGTAGTCGAGGCGGGTCCCTGTCCTTCATTGAGGCATTTATCCTACTCATAGTGCAGTTCTCTATAGTTCTATCTTTGGATCACAGGTCAGAGACCCTGTCCTTCATTGATGCATTCATCCTACTCATATAGTGCTGATCTCAGAAAGTGTTCTCTGTAGTTCTAGTTTTAGAGGTCAGAGATACTGTCCTCCATTGAGCCACTCATCCAACTCACAGTGCTGTCTGTTTTAACCCTGTAAAATCTGCCTGTGAGTCATCTTCCACCCTGCTCCCGCAGACTCCAGGGGTATTTTCCCTCTATTTCTTGTAGCTTTTTTAGGTGCAGGGAAACTGTTTACAGTCTGCACCAACGCTGTAATGGGGTGCTAACCCATTATGTTATGTTGTGATATGATATGTTATATGATATGTTATGTTATGTTATGTTATGATGATATGATATGTTATGTTGTGATATGATATTATATGTTATGTTATGTTATGATGATATGATATGTTATGTTATGATATGATATGTTATGTTATATGATATGATATGATATGTTATGATATGTTATGATGATATGATATGTTATGTTATGATATGTTATGTTATGATGATATGATATGATATGTTATGTTATGATATGTTATATGTTGTGTTATTTTATTTTATATGAGAAAAATAACAACAGATCACAAGAGAGAAAGAGAGAGAGAGAGAGAGAGAGAAAGAAAAGAGGGTAAAGAAGGAAAAAAAAGTAATATACAGTAGGTGATGCCTATAGGGAGGTGTAGTCTGACATCACTTTAGTTTCCTGCGTGGTCCACTCGTATAGGGATTTATCATTGGGGAAATGTATTATCGGCTATGTAACAATTCTGCCTCATGATGAACATTGGCAAGCTTTCCATTTTTGCACAAAATGAGTTCCCTTCTATCACTAACATTATTGTTTAAGCATTTTTGGTTGAAATAAAGTTAGTTATAAGGTTTTTAATAAAAAAGAACTACACTTACCAGTAGAATACCTGTCGTTCAGTGCTGTCGCCTAATACACGTCACGGCCATTGTGTAGTTCCTCAGTGAATGAAAACATAAACGTTGTTATTTTGCTACCTTTATGATTAATTGCGAATTTTTTCATGTTGAGGTATAGATTGTGGATGAATACACACAGAAAGGTACACCATGCCCAATGTTCATGCTTTATTTGTTTTAAAGGAGATGATTTAGAAATGTGTCCATTGGAAATACATTGCGATTTCAAGAGGGGTGGACCGTGCGGTAAACAGCAATGACGTAACCACTACACCTCCCTATACTGGTTAGTAGGTGATTTTAAACTATTTGGTTAAGTGTCTCTAAACTCGGTCTCTCATCCCGTTCCTCAGCACGATGAGTTCCTGATCGAGTCCGTGGTCCTGGGCCAGGTGCGCAGGGTCCGCGTGGGGCACGACGGGCGGGGCGGAGGCTGTGGCTGGTACCTGGACAAGGTGCTGGTCAGGGAAGAGGGCCAACCAGAGGCCGTAGCCATTGAGTTCCCCTGTGACAGGCAAGCTAATATCACACAGAAAACAAGTCGTGTTCTTACTGATGAAAACACAAAGGGCCGTAAGAAATCATAAAGTAATTAACCGGGTAATAACTGAAATGTAGACGGATTGGCTACTGTAACCTGCGTTTCCCCTAGCTGGAATACAGTATTTTTTATTAACGTGTTGCTTTTTGGTTTGGCTTGTCGTCTTTGTTTATTAACCAGACCAACTGTTTTGTACCACGGGCCGTTGAGCAGCTCCACTAGTGGGATCGGTTGTGTGGCTGAAATGCCTTGCTCAAAGGGCACCTAAACGGCAGTTGTCGAAGGAGGAGAGAGCAATACTCGTTCCCCTCCCCCACACACAGAACCGGCGACCCTCCGTTCTTGGAACATTCCGTACAGTAGACGTCAAACATCAGGGGGGCAGCGTTTCCTGTTCCTGCAAACTCCCTGCCCCCCTTGAGTAGTTGTCCAGATGTTTGGCTTGTATACTGTATACGGGGCTGGTCCGCCGTAAACAAGACCACGCAGGATAATCATCCAGCTGCACAGAGATAGCAACACAAAAGTGATGAGCAACAGAGTTTGCCTTGTATATCTCCGGCCAGCTCTCCAATCGACGTCGTTTTGCGAGTGTTCTGTTGTCCGAAGGGGTTCTTCTCGTGGCTGTGCCACAGGATCTACGACGTGGGAGATGGATCCCAGAAAATATAATTTTCAAAATGCAGTGTCCCTAGATATTTGACATATTATATGGAATGTTTGAAAAATGGATGGGTCTCTTGAGATTATAACCTCTAGGCCACTGCTTCCAAATGTATTCATATAGCTTAGTCCATATGTATGAGAATTGTGGGCGATAAAAAAAAACTTGTCTTCTCATAAGGACATGTCTTTGTCCCCTCCTTGTTGTAAAACCTCCCCTTTATAGTGTGGGGGGGGGTCGGTAGTTCTTGGTGATCAAGCTGATCACTGGAATGGGGGGCCATCCAAGCCATATTCTCCATCTTTGTAATTGATACTTTCATTCTGAGTTAATGAATCGTATTAACGGGATCCATTCGACTGAGTAAGTTATTAATGTTTCCCACAGAATACAAAATAATTAAAAATAAAAACAGTGGTCATGAATACATGCCTATATGTTTCCCAAAAGGAAATAGGCCTACATGATTTACACACGGAAATCAGACACAATGTTTGACCCCCCCCCCCCCCCCCCCCCCCCCCCCTCCAAAATCTATTGTGTAATCTGTACCTTCTGTACCAAATCACCAACCAATTACACGCTGTTTAAACTTTAGAGGATTATGAGCGAGTCGGCCATGCCTAGTCTCACCCTAATGGCTCTTCTCCAATCGCCTTCTCCGAGGCAGTTAGGCAAATGATGGGTGCGGCGTCGCGTTACAAATGGGGACTAAACACACGTTGTCCTCCTGTAAGGGGAGCTGAGCTCGGGTGCCGCGTTACGTCTGGAAGATAACTCTCCTCTTCAGGCGGTAGTACTGTCTCGTTGCTCTTTAAAGGGAAAGGGTTCGTTTATTTATTTCTAAGCACATTTTAAATACAAATCCATTTTCGGTTGCTGTGCCTTTGTATATGGTACCACTGTACCCTACTGTACAGAGATTCAGGATATATTATGTTGTTTTGCTTATTAGATAGGTTAAATAATTGGAAGGCTGTTACCCGCCTGTAGTGTGGTAGTGAAAGGGTTAACCTTCTGTAGGGTGGTTGTGAAAGGGTTAACCTTCTGTAGTGTGGTTGTGAAAGGGTTAAACGTTTGTCGTGCGGCAGTTAAAGGGTTAACCTTCTGTATTGTCGCAGTGAAAGGGTTAACCCGTTGGTAGTGTGGTAGTGAAAGGGTTAAACTAATTCATAAGCTTGGGAGGTTAGGGATTCATTTTTCACCAGGCATCTGAGGATGTGTGCTGGGGGGATGTTTCTCGGACAGAAAATGTTGATTCAATGGACATCAATGTCCCTGTGTCCTCTGTGTCTCCTCCCAGGTGGTTGGACCGCGGTGAGGACGACGGACAGATTATCCGCGAGTTAGTGCCAGCTGGAGACGGCCTGCGTCTCTTTAGTGAGTGCTCTGGAGGACACCGAAAATTAACGCAACACGACACGACACGACACAACACAAGACAGCACAGCACAGCACAGCACAACACAGCACAGCACAACACAACACAACACAGCAACTGCACAGCAAGGGAAGGATCTGGAGGGAGGTAGTGTGACCTTCCACACGTTACACTCTCCCAGTGAGAGTCCGCACTGCCAGGTGAAAAGAAGCGGTGGGCTGGGTACACATGTGTCGGAGGAAGCATGTGATAGTCTCCGCCCTCTCGGACCAGGAAGGGGATTGGGAATTGGCATAACGACTAACATTGGGAGGGGAGAAAAACGGAAAAAGAAGGGGGGAAAAAAGAAATCATAAAGTAATTAACCGGGTAATAACTGAAATGTAGACGGATTGGCTACTGTTTTGATTGATTGATTGAATGAAAACTTTATTAACAGATTGCAGAATGGGTACAGTACAGTACAGCTCAATACATACAATTGTTATGGGATGCAGACCAGAGAAAGACTTTCGTCTTGTTTACATCAGGGTCCCCCATTTTCAATTCATCATAACATAAATTATATGACACACACGACATGCAGATAGACAGTACTGCTACATCTATACATTTATGACATACCAGATTTGCAAATACAGTACTGTTTGTGATACAAAAAGAGTCCAGAAAAGAGAGTATATACATTTGACATAGAAACTGTACATTGGAGGAGGTTGGGTAGGTGGGGTGGGGTTGGGTGGGTGGGTGGGTGGGTGGGTGGGGGGGAACTGTACATTGGAGGTGGTTGGGTGGGTGGGGGGGGGGGGTTGGGTAGGGGGTGGGTGGGGGACACTGTACACTGTACAAGCAAAACTGTACATTGGAATATTGACAAAACCATGCTTGGTCATTTACTGTACATTGGAGGGGGTTGGGTTAGGACATTTACATGGGCCAGTTTCGAATTGCAGTCTCCCGTAGGTGTTCTTTGAGAGTGGTTTTGAAAGTGGGTAGTGATTCACATTCCTTTACAGCTTTGGGTAGGGCGTTCCACATTGATGTGGCATAATTGCAAAATGTGTTTAGTCCCTTGTTTGAGCCGAATCTGGGTTTAACATGATTTGTGGAGCTCCCTCTGGTGTCAAAATACCTTTGGGAAGTATTTTGACATGTACATGGGTACCTTGGTCGTGTAGTGTATCTTGTAGACCAGGCCCATTGCAAGTTGCTGTACTCTGTTGTCTACTCTAAAAGCCATCCTAGGTCTTGAGTCGTTGTGTTTAATCAATGACACCAGATGTGTTCATTGTGTTCAACTTTTTCTGACTGTGGCTATCATTTTGCATCACATGAGCTTCAACTTGCACATTTGATCAGATATGTGTTTTAGCTAGACAAAATGTGTTTTAGAGGCGTGATAAAAGGAGATTGCGTTTTGTGAATTGTGTCTACAGGTGAAATGTGTTCATGGTTTTGGCAAATGGGGGCTAGTTTTATTGAATGTGTTTATGGAACTGGTCATTTGGTTTAGGGTATTGTGTTTGTGTTTTGTGTTTTTAGCAATCGTGAAAAACTGTAAAGGCAGGCAACGTATACGATTATAACCAATGTGTAACCCTTTGCATTCACTACATAAATACATAGACCATCATCTTATCCCATTTCCACTCAGATGTCAACTACCATATTACCATAAAGACAGGCAGTATCAACGGGGCCAGCTCTGACTCCAGGGTGTTTGTCAAGCTTTACGGGGAAAAAGGCGACACCAGCAAGCAACTACTGGTTGTCTCGGACAACGACCTCAGGAACTACTTCGAGACGGGACGCACTGACATCTTTACCGTCGAGACCTTTGACATTGGACAAGTATGGTCATTATGAACTCAAATGCACCATGATCTTGGTGTTTATATACAATTATAAAATAGTTTCATGGTTCGCGGTGGTCGCACATCCCATCCCGATTCCTGCTTTCTCTCCACTTCGTTCGTGTTCAGATCCACCGTCTCCTGATTGGCCACACCAACGAGGGCCTGCGTGCCGGCTGGTTCCTGGACAGCGTGCAGATCTCTGTCCCGGTGCACGGGAAGGAGTACACGTTCCCCAGCCACCGTTGGCTCTGTAAGGACGAGTCCGATGGGAAGGTGGAGGTGGAGATCTACCCCAGCGAGATCCTTGACATTGAACGATGTAAATAACCACCATAATACACCCCCCACCATATTATGTATAAGTGCACTAAATAGTTGAAGGGGTTACCCTGTATTTGGACTGTCCAATGTTGACACTCAACCCACACTCAACAACTCAACTAACTCTCTTCTGTCACTAATGAGGTCAACTGTGCATCAGGTGATTCAGTCGATATTCAGTTGACAGAGGCTGTTGATTGATTTGTTGATTGATTGAAAACTTTATTAACAGATTGCAGAATGGGTACAATACAGTACAGCTCAATACACACAATTGTTAAGTGGATGCAGACCAGAGAAAGACTTTCGTCTTGTTTACATCAGGGTCCCCCATTTTCAATTCATCATGACATTAATGACATACGCAACATACAGATATATATCTTGACATTTCTGACATACATGTCATACACAGGTATACAGTACTGTTACATGTGTGACATACAAGATATGCAAATTGATAAGGCATATTCTTTTATTGACCTTGAAAGATGAGGAGAGGGTGTTAGCAATCAAATATTTATTACAGAGTGAATATTCAATATTACAGAGTATTTACACAAACAGCTGAGAGTGGAGAGTTCCAACTTAGCTTTGGTGAAGGCCGAGCAGAAGTCTCCCGATCCGAATCACATTGTCATTTTTATAGTCAGCTGGTTGGTGTTCTGAGCGAATGAGGTGGCTTTCTTCCAAAATAGCATGAAGAAAGGTTCTGGACTTTAAACAATGTCTATATAAGGTAAACAGTTGAAATGACAAGGGTCTAGAATTACATCTGTCTCCTGGTAGTTTCAGACAGCTGGGGTCATGGTGACACATAGGCCTGTTTTAATACCATATCATAATAACACATTTTAATGGTACACACATTTGTAGATATCTTATGGTTATTATAATTGATAAATGGATTGATTCATAGGTATTATACATTATTCTAGATCCTGACAATGCTCCCTGTCAGTGGTCAGCCAAAACCGTCACCTCATCAGTTCTTGGGCCTCTGGGGCTGTGGGGCTTTTTACCAACAGCTGCAGTGACCCTTCCGGTAACAAATAGATTGTGACACCTCAGTCAGGCCACAGACATGCTCAAATAAATACAGGCTGAGACCTGATAATAGGAAGATATGAATAAATGTATTTAGGGACATAAATAAATTGATTTTACCCCACAATCCCCCCTTTCACATCATTAATGATGTGAACAACCTAAAGATATAAAACAAAATGACCAAAACTCTCAGAACACCAACCATAATGATATGGAAAAAACCTCCAACCCTTTGTATGAGCGCGAAAACCCCTGCGACCAGTCGTTACTTTTGCAGGGGAAACTCCTACTCACCATCCCACTGGCCTTAGCGATCGTATTCCTCAGAATACACAAAGGGTGAGACCGCATAAGCAGTAGAACATAAGGCATAAAACTGAACAATAAGAGCATCAATAGTACACAATAAGAGCATCAATAGTACAGTTGTATAACACATCCATAATACAAGGAAATAAACACTGGCTCTATAAATCATCAAAGAAAAGGGAATGGAAAAACGGGGACCCTCATAGTTATGTATTGAAATAAAATACCACCCCCCTTTTGCGTGGTGAATCAAAATATAGCAATGACAATCAATATGAGGAGAACTTTCATTCACTCAAAAATTCCTTTCATTTTACCAGTAGGGCAAGCCTGGGGTGGAAAAATGTTCCGGAGTCTTTATTGACTTCCCATCTGGTTCACTTTCATACTTTCCATACTCACTTTCAATCGATGTAAACCTTTGTATGCAACAGTGATATCTGTTTCCAAATTTAAATGAAAAGGCATAAATAGACTACATCTGCTTACCTATGTACTGATAATATAACGTATATAACTCATATCATAACTGGTTGCGTCAGTTTAATTCATATAACATATCAAACCTTATATCGGATTCCAGGGGCAGAGACATTTTTATAAATGAAATAAATCCTATGATCTCCTTGTTATAGTACGTCTGCTGCTGTTGATAACATATATACTGTATGTAACTCCTGCAATGTAGTTGAGGGTCCAAGGTCACTGGTGATGAAGGGTCCAAGGGTCACTGGTGATGAATTGTCTATATCAAAAGTGGTCAACATTGTTCTTTTCACAGTCTAGCATGTGTTGTGGCCGCTCTTACTCACACCATACTCCTTTCCCAAGTCTGCAATCTGCGGGAGACAACATATTTTCCCCCTTCATGTATTCTCCGCTGCTTCATGCTGAATGTATAGCAAGGAGGTCGCTCCATGTGACACCGGGCTGTGTCCAGGCTGGAGACGTCCACGAGTGAAGAGTAGTCCGGGGTTGTGTGATCCACGGTGGTGAAGCCTCCCTCGGATGGGGAGTGGCAGGGGCACAGGCCTCATATCCAGCCTCGGTGATGATCTGATGAGCCTCAGGTGTGTAGGTTGACCAGGTAGATGGTGTGGAGAAGGAGGGACAGGAAGCTGCCCATATAAGGGCGTGGAGACTGCTGCCAGACAGGGGAGAGAGAGAGAGAGCCTGGCTGTGGCTGTAACATGTATCGGATTCTTCTCCCTCCGGTGAGCCAAATGTTCTAGATGTGTGATGACACTAGCAATGGAGCAACCAAACGTTTCTTGGTCCTTTTCCTCTGGGCAGGTATAGTGGCTCCTCAGCTAATTTGATTATATTCTAGAACCATTCAGGATTGACCTCTGAACTTGTTCATTATTTTGTTGAGTACTAAACCAATCTATAAGTCTAGTAAATATAGTGAAGTAGGAACTATTTTCCATAAAGTCTCCTATTGTGGCATTCTCTGTCTATATATTCTTAATTTTCTAAATTAATCTAATTTAGTATCTGTCCCTGGAATCCCCCCCCCCTTTAAATTTACCTTAAATTTACTCCCACTGAACACAGTAACCCGAGAATTTAATCTAAACTGCGCGGTAACGGAACAACCATGTCAAATTATTATTGTTAATATTATTCTAATCGTTCTCCTACTTGAACCTATCAATAAACAAATGTAAAAAGGTGCTACAAAGGTTTCTATATTCCTACAATACTCTCCTCACACTCTTTACTTTCAAGCTTCCTCAATTTTTCAAAAGCAGAAGGAACAAAACAAATAAGATACACATTGAAACACTTATTAATGACTCACTTAAAGAAACAAACAGACAGACAAAACGGAGCACAATAAGGTAATTCAGGGTTTACCCCCCTTTCGTGATGACCTTATTATTTAAACCTAGTAAATGAAAGATACTTAAGCTATTTATTCATTCCAAATTATCCCTGTGGTTTTAAATGTATTGTCTTTCCAAGCATCGCAATACCAGTTTTAATTAAAATAACTTAATTTTGGCCAAAATTAGGTAATATCAATTATTTTATCTGTCTTCTAATTTGTATCGGAACCAAGTCTTAAGATATGGAATTATAGGAAAGGATGATAGGATGCACTTTTTGATTGATTACCCGATCCATGAAAACCCTAAATTCAACTGCAGTATACCTTTTCCCCAAAAGAGAGTGACATCGATCGTGCCATGACTACCAGAATGGTCTAATCTAAAGGAGACCAGGTCCCTGGACACTGGTCAGCTGCTGTTGTCAACCAGCCTTAAACCCAAACACCTATGCTAATGTTGACTTACAGTATTTACCCCCTAATCAGAACCCCTCTTTTACCCTGTTTTAATGAACAATTGGACCAGTATAGTAAGTTAGGATGGGCCAGTATGGGTAGGAGAGTTTTTGATGAACCAGTACAGGTAGGTTAGTTTGGATCTTTTCCGGCCAGAATAGAGGCTAAACACGCCCCTTTAACTTGAATTTGGTTGCCGGCGGCCATCTTTTCACCAGAAAATCCTAGCTCCACTGTAGTCATTGCGTTGAATTTTTGGACTCGTCCAGACAAAACGTCTTGATAATTGTTCCCTTGAAAGGACATTCGTTTTTTGGTAGAAAGAAAATGTTGAACCAAAGCGGTACTGTCTGACAACATAACGCGTCCATCCCTGAGATGGTTTGAACATGCAGGGCAAGAGAGAGAGAGGCAGGACAACAACTGACTACTTCCATTGTAGTCCATCATATTAATACATCTCTTGTCAATAGTCCCCCAGAGCTGTCATTCCGTGTCAACCAGGTTGAACACTTCATAATGAGATTTAACTATGCAAAGAATGACAGCATCTAATCAGTACAACAGCCGTCAATATATAAATTATGATGTAAATCACTTATCCGCAATGCACTACTTACTCACAGTTGATCTAAAAATATACTCAATTACTTTCTGTCACTCAATTGTCACCCACTCATCCATTTATCAATCAGACACCCCATTCATCAAGTCAGCAGTCAATACTCAATCAATCAATCCACCCATCAAAGTTGTGCTTCTATTGGTTGTAACTTAATAGGCCAGATTAATGAATTATATTTGATATGTTAATATCGATTATTGTTTACATTTACATTACATTAAAGCCAAGAGATACTATTATTTACGTCCATCGTCACATTAGTTGGTAGAAATACAAGTTCCAGAATGCCTTGCGTCTATTTGTCTGCTCAGAGTTAGAGAGACACACAGGCGCGAGGATAGTGTATTGGAACTTGACGTTTGGACAATCTATTATTTTTGGGAAGTAGTTATTCTACACGTCTATCTTTTGTCCTTTAAACTTCTATTAATTTCCCAGGCCCTCTTTTAAACAAACACTCACCTTAACACTAACTTTAAGCACTTTAACACTACATTTTATTTATCTATTATTGAAGAGATTTGTACTATATTCATAACCCATTTGCACCTTACCTTAAAGTTTTGTATTGTCTGCATAATTGTACCTCACTGTATTTAGATTTTAAGTCATACTTCAGATTGTATTTTGTATTGTATAGTATACCGTATCTTCTCTAATATTGGACAGGTCTTGTATTTACCTCAGCTGCAAAGAGCACCAGGCCTTTAGAGGCCTATATAAGAGGCAGGCCTTAATTTCATTTATTTAGACTAACATTATTTAAATATTGATTAATGTAATTCACACACTGAAGTTGGAGAGTAGGGAAACCCGTTAATGTGGTCAGAGTGTAGTGGGAACGATAGAGAGAGACAGTGCTTAACCTGAATTTTCCAAGAGTTTATCTCATTCTGTATCACGGCATGATCATGCAACCTTGTATTGGAAGCCGGCCTATATTTATTTTGTCTGCATTTATCAAAGAGGCCCGTCCTCTCCACTATTAGAGGATTTACGGCATTCCTTTTCTATTCACTGTTTTCTATACTGTAAAAAGCACTCTCTCCGGGGCAAGCATTTTACCGTAAAGTACATTTTATTGTGATAAGTGATAAACAAACAGCCTTAAAAGTCTATTAAATTAACTAAGGGTTATTGAGTTTATTCAGCACAGCATGACTAATGTCCTATTTTGTGTGATTTTATTACTGCACCTTAAGTTTGAGTCAGAATTTTGTATGCATATATAATGACAATAAAGTATAATCTAATCTAATCTGGGGGACCCTGATGTAAACAAGACGAAAGTCTTTCTCTGGTCTGCATCCCCTTAACAATTGTATGTATTGAGCTGTACTGTACTGTACCCATTCTGCAATCTGTTAATAAAGTTTTCAATCAATCAATCAATCAATCTAATGGTGGGACCATAAATGTATTCAAATTGACATTTTGATTGCAGTGTTGAAATAACTTTAAACAATTTTATTCCTAAAACATATGGTTTGGCTTGTTTTATGGTGACATAAGATGCTTATGATATAATAATTTACCATTCATATTACATTGGACACAAATATATATTCTAAAGCTGGATTCTAATACAGAAAAGGTATTCATATTATTTCAGTTCTTTATTTTGTCCAGTATGACCTGAAAAGAGCTATTATTTTGTTATATAAATAATAATAAGGTTTCATCCATTTGGTTAGGAGAGCTGATGTCCTCCTGTTTAGAACCCACAACTTGCTCCTCCCACGTGACTGACCCATTCACTTCACCCACTTGCACACTGGTTCGCTTTCGGGCATTCTAAAATCCACACATGCACTAGTATTTTCGGTCGGTGCGCATCTGTCACAGATTTCTAGGAAGTCCTTGATAATGAAAGATTTAGCCACACGTCGCTTATCGTAGCGCCGCGGAAAAGGAGGTTATTTAACATTTAAAGGGCCAAATACATTTTTAATTGTAGTTGCGAGAGGCAGTGTTAGTGTGTGTTATTCTGGTTAGCCGGACCCCGGTCCCCTCTCTTAAACTCGGATGATATTTGCGCGAATGGTCCACTCTGATTATGTTTACACGTATCATATATATTGGCGCAGTTAGCCTGCTTGGTTGGCACGGGGGGGCAGACGCTGCGGCAGAACACCCCATCCTCCAGACGCGATTAAATATAGTTTAAAAAAGTAAAAAGCGAAATGTGACTTCTGTTTTAGCTAGAGGCGCTGTGGCCTGACGACAGCTGCGTCTGACGTCCACAAATACAACCAAACCACAACAATGGATCTAGCCCCCACCACCACCTCCTGTTGCGAGGGGGGCGATTGGAAAACGACGGAAATAAATGTTTTGAGTGATGGGACCAGCGAAAAAGGAGAACCGTTAGCACAACCATTCAGATGTGCGCATATTGCTATAATCCTCTCATGTCATTGCACAAACACACAACAGGAACCTTATATAATGTTATTTACGGACTGATTTCCAATGTTTTAGTTATACGGTGTAATTATCTATGGCCGGGACTTTTACTTTGTTAAACCGGAAGCTTGCTGTCAGAGTAGAAGTACGTTTGAAGAATAAAGTGTGACAGCGTGAAAAGTTACGACGGGCACCGGAAGTTATGTTGTTGTTGTATATACGCAAGCGAACAGTTGTGTGGACTCTTAACAAGCGAGTGTTTTGGACATGTATGTACGTTTTGGTACAACCCGGGTGTGATCATTGACTCACACATAACAGAAGTCCATATTAACATTGCTTACACCGATTGTGAAAGGGTGATTTTGAAGAATACAGGGGAGGTGTGAGGTATCTGAGGTGAGTGACATCTGACACTCCCTGTTATGAGATCGTATTACTTGTGGCGCAAATAACTGCTTTTCCTGCTTACAGTGTATACACTGACTTACTGCACTGAGCCATGCTCAAAATAACTAATAAAACAAGGTTTGATTAGTGACTATTCAATTAACTAAGGAGCTTTTTTACATCACGACTAAATTGTTCCCGGGATCTTCTATTCAAACACAGGCTAGACAAAAACAATTTCCACATTTATTCACACTCACCATGCATTCCAGAATCATGTGAATCTCACTGTCATGCTATAGATGTGTGTTCCTATATGTAATCTGTTTGCACTATAGGCGCTAAGGGCAATAATGCCCTGTGTGTGTGTGTGTGTGTGTGTGTGTGTGTGTGTGTGTGTGTGTGTGTGTGTGTGTGTGTGTGTGTGTGTGTGTGTGTGTGTGTGTGTGTGTGTGTGTGTGTGTGTGTGTGTGTGTGTGTGTGTGTGTGTGTGTGTGTGTGTGTGTGTGTGTGTGTGTGTGTGTGTGTGTGTGTGTGTGTGTGTGTGTGTGTGTGTGTGTGTGTGTGTGTGTGTTTGCTTGCTTGTTAGGAAAGACAACAACTTATGCCAACTTATGCCAATTCGCCAGTCAAGCCTATATGCTATTCCCCCCTTTCCCCTGTGTAAATCTTGAAACCTCTGAATGCTTTTGACTTCAATTCTATTAATATTTGATAGAATCAAATACATCAAGAATGTCTATTTCATCCAGTCTTTCTTGTTGAGATTTGTCTTTTAACCCACCCTTCCCTAATCACTGCAATGTAACCTGATCTTGAGAACTCCATGAGTTTTCAAGGCATAGACACTGTTAGGTTTAAAAACCACTGCTTCTGAGCCATTGCTCACACCATCAGAACATATAATAATACCTACCCAATTACTCTCTGTTTACACAAGTCATGCAGTTTACACTGACTATGGTCTCCTCCTACCAGGGTTCTAGTCCCTGTATAGAGCCAGGCCTCCGTGAGGTCTTGGGTTACCGGGTTACACTATGGTCTTTTCCTATAGACCTCTGGAGAGATTTCTTAATTGTACTGCTGCAGGCCTTCGACAGGACTTAAAAATAGAAAATAAGAAAACCCGGGGTTGTAATATTGTCTATTCACTCCTTTGCTGATATGTCCATTTTGCTTAAGCCAATTATAGGAATCACCCCACGGACAGGGCCTCTGACCAACACTCGTAGATTATAATGTACAATAGTTAATCTATGCAGATTTTGAGTTTAAACAGGCTCTGGCTCACCGTTTTTATATGGATCCGTTCTACGAGTGTTTGCCAGTTGCCCTTCGTCCGTCCTTAACGTCAAGGTCAATCACGTCAGGGTCACCATCTGATAAGGCATATTCTTTTATTGACCTTGAAAGATGAGGAGAGGGTGTTAGCAATCAAATATTTATTACAGAGTGAATATTCAATATTACAGAGTATTTACACAAACAGCTGAGAGTGGAGAGTTCCAACTTAGCTTTGGTGAAGGCCGAGCAGAAGTCTCCCGATCCGAATCACATTGTCATTTTTATAGTCAGCTGGTTGGTGTTCTGAGCGAATGAGGTGGCTTTCTTCCAAAATAGCATGAAGAAAGGTTCTGGACTTTAAACAATGTCTATATAAGGTAAACAGTTGAAATGACAAGGGTCTAGAATTACATCTGTCTCCTGGTAGTTTCAGACAGCTGGGGTCATGGTGACACATAGGCCTGTTTTAATACCATATCATAATAACACATTTTAATGGTACACACATTTGTAGATATCTTATGGTTATTATAATTGATAAATGGATTGATTCATAGGTATTATACATTATTCTAGATCCTGACAATGCTCCCTGTCAGTGGTCAGCCAAAACCGTCACCTCATCAGTTCTTGGGCCTCTGGGGCTGTGGGGCTTTTTACCAACAGCTGCAGTGACCCTTCCGGTAACAAATAGATTGTGACACCTCAGTCAGGCCACAGACATGCTCAAATAAATACAGGCTGAGACCTGATAATAGGAAGATATGAATAAATGTATTTAGGGACATAAATAAATTGATTTTACCCCACAAAATATACAGTACTGTTATCCTAACAGAAAATCCTAACAGAAAATATATACATACGAGGGGGAGGAAATGTATACCTTAGGAGGGGGTGGGTGGGGTTGATAGCAGTTGGTGATAGCTGACAGTCAGTTGATAGTAAACTATTAAGTTAATGTTATCGAGTGCAGACTGCATTATTGTAATATATCACCAAACAAGTCCATCCATTGCGATAGATTGGGGTTCGGGGGCTCTGCAACATGTCATTCTCTAATGACCTCTGACCTGCTGTTATGTGTCCCTCTCGAACAGTGATTAACTACGAGGTAACGGTGGTCACCGGGAACAGATTTGCAGCTGGCACCAACGCCAACGTCTTCTGCCAGATCTTCGGCGAGGAGGGGAAGACTGAAGTTATCACTCTGAAGAGCCGCTCCAACAATTACGAACGCGGAACCACTGAGATCTTCAAGGTCTGGCTTATATGTCTGAGACAGTGTTTCTCAATGTGGGGTCTGGGGACCCCCGGGGGTCATTGAGGGGGTTCCAAGAAATCCCCAGAAAGAAATTGGCAATAGTTAAATGTATCGCTAACATTTCAATCACTAGAAGTTAGCACAATGAGAAAATATATAAGAACGACTATTCTCATCATGAGTTGCATTGTTTCTGCTGTTACTGAATCCCCCCATTTACAGTATAGACAACCTTAGAATTCTGGACTCATATTTAACATATCTATTCTCAGATGGTGGTTCTTGAGACAAATTCTTATCAAATGGGCAATCTGCGCCTTTAGGGTTGTTTACATGAAACGGGTCGAGAACCACTGGGCTTCATATTTTTGAATTTGTGAGGAAACCGGATTTGAGCTTTTCAATTGATACTATAATTGAACATAAACTAATCAAACAATTTTTGATCTGCACTGCACACTTTTAGAACTGTATATAGTTATTTTAGTAATTTTATTTTATTCTATGCTAAATGTATTGTATTTTCATCTTATTTTATTATTAAGAATCTATCTTATTATTAAGATAGAAGCCGCTATGGTCGAGGGCACCACAATAAATAGAATGTCACTGTTCTTGCTGTAAAGTACTGAAATAAGTGACAATAAATGAACCTAAAGGAATCTGAATCTGATAACTCTGTGGAGAGAAACTAACCGGCTGGCGACCGTCGTTCCAGATCGAGGCACTCGACGTGGGCAAAATCTACAAGGTCCGCATCGGCCACGACGGCAAGGGGCTCGGCGACGGCTGGTTCCTGGAGAGTGTGGACATCAAGCGTCTCACCAAGGCCATGGTGCGGGTCGAGGTGAAGAAGGAGGGAGCCAAGAAGGACAAGAAGAAAGACAACAAGAAGAAGAAGAAGAAGGAGGAAGAGGAGGAGGTGGAGATGATCGAGGTGCTCCAGGACGTGGTGGAGACCTCAGCGTTCCCCTGCAGCCGCTGGCTGGCCCGGGACGAGGAGGACGGGGAGGTGGTGGTGGAGCTGCTGTCTGAGGACAACGAAGATCTGGAGGGTGAGGAGGAGGAGGAGAGCATGGAGTGTAGTGACTTGTTATGTGTTTACTAGGGCTGACCCCTATTAGTCGACTAGCCAACCTCTTAGTCAAATTTATTTATTTTTTTGTATCATTCTTTCCAAAAGAAAATAGGCCTAGAAGCGTGGCTAACGCTAATGGCACGCATACCAGAGGCTAACTGCCTACGAAAACAGGCACAGAGGCACTGAAAGAGGATTTCACCCATCTAATGAACACACTATACTAGACAAATATCAAGATGTATCCATCAGTGGACCAATTGCATGCTTTTGCAGAGGACAAGAAGCCTTCAGTCGACTCCTTCAGACATTAAGCACCCCCCACAGCCCAAATAGAATGATACAAAATATAAAAAAATAAAAAAAATGTAAAAGAAATATTAAAAATATTATACTTTTTTTTTATTTTTTTTTTTTCGATCAATAGTCGACTAACTGCACATTTTGGCCAATCATAGTCGACCATCCAAATCCTTAGTCGGGGACAGCCCTAGTGTTTACAAAGGATTGGTTATCAAAGGTTTAAAGGCCCAATCTGTGATCCCAAATGTAAATACGTTGGGGAGCTCTGCCCACCAAAAACCAGAAGTAGGAATGCAAACGTGCTTTCTTGCTCTAGGTGATTGACTGAGCTTCTTAAACAAAGGCTAACTGGTAAATATGAGTTTTGAATTATTATGCTGTATTTTGTTGCTGTTGTTGTTGTTGTTTACAGGTTTGTTTACGTCGGTAGTATTTGGAGTAAAGGCTGGAGTAGAATATAATATTATGATTTGAACAGGTTAAGATTCAGATTCAGATAATTTTATTGTCACAGCTTTTATTAAATGTACATTCACGTGGGATGCTTGTTTTTCCCGGCTCCTCAACCGTAGTAGATTTGTAAACAACAATACACAACAATCTATACAAAGTTTACAACCTATACAATACAAGGTATATGTTTTTTTACAAGATAAAAAGTTCCATATTGCTTATTTTCCATCTATAGATCAAACTCTTCAAAAATGTATGTGTACATCCTAATAAAAAAAAATAACATAGATTGGGACTTTAAATGTTTTGAATTCAGGATGGAGATTGAAAATAATACATTTCGATGGCTGAAATTTTCAATCTGAAAATGTAATTTTTTTGAGAAACCAAATAAACCAATTTTTTTTACCCAATACAATACACTGCTTTTGGACTATATTACTATATTGTGTGTAGTAACAATACCAGACTGAATAGGTGCAGATAGGAGGTTCCTCATCATCCAAAGTGAAATCAGAAATTCAGAAATAGGAGATTTTGCGTTTCAGCCATCGATTTGGAACGATTGCAAACACAATATGTGCATTTTAAAAAGCTGACCGGCGCTAAACGATGGAACCGCCCCTGTGACCTCACAGTGAACTCCTACGAGGTCCACGTCTTCACGGGCACCATGTGGGGCGCCGGTACCGACGCCAGCGTCTACATCAACGTCTACGGCGAGGTCGGAGACTCCGGAGAGCGGCGGCTCAGGAAGTCCAACAACCTCAACAAGTTCGAGAAAGGCAAAGTGCGTGTGTCCGACTACAGCTGTGCCTGTGTGTGGCGAATCAAATAAGGTTGTTGACCTTTGACCCCCCCCCCCCCCCCCCCGGCTTGACCCATTTCCTGCTGGTTCCCGCGTGGTTCAGGAGGATGTTTTCAACCTCACAGCGGTGGACCTGGGAGCTCTGAAGAAGCTGAGGATCCGGCACGACAACAGCCAAGCCAACGCCGCCTGGTTCCTGGACAGGGTGGAGATTGTGGACAACAAAGATGACACCACGTGAGTCTAGACGACGACGTCAGAGAGGATTGTGGTCAGAAGGGGAGACAGCGATGAGTCTGTTCTATTTTATTCTATCTATAGATAGTGGCCTTTACTTTATCGGTCGATGCGACCCACAGCTCAATGCTGGCCTGTCCCACCCCAATTACACGTGCAGTAGAGATTTCCATATAGATAACATCCGGTAGTGTCAGAGACCAATTAGTCATTGTGAGTTTCTCAGTTTCCTTCCACCTCATAGCTATCAGAATTATTATTTTCTGTTGTATGGATGCTGGTAGTAATGATATATCATTTAGAAGTAGTGTTGCTGCCGTAAGCGGGATTGTTAAGTTACATATGTTTTATTTTTTTATCTACTTTTTCTTCTCCTATTTTTCTGTATTTTTTCTCCCATTCCAATTTAGTCATTATGCCAATTCCCCCCTCCCCTTCCTGGTTGTTGCTCGCATGTGCCCCCAACTGGTTGGTCTAGGGATCCCTGAAGTCTATCACATGCTTCCTCCGATACATGTGGAGACAGCCAGCAGTCTCTTTTCACCTGGCAGCGCGGACTCTCACTGGGGAAGTGTAACGCGTGGGAGGATCACACTACCTCACCCAGTTCCCTCCCTCGCTGTGCAGGCGCCCTGACCGACCTGTAGGAGTCGCTGTTTACAACGACCAGGACCCACCCCACCGGCTTTCCACCCGCTGACACTGCCAATTGTGTCAGTATGGACGACCGACCAAGCCGGAGGTACCGCGGCAGCCGGATTCGATCCCACTGTCTCTGCGGTGGCTTAGTCCGCTGCGCTACCCGGCCGCCCCTAAGTTACATATGTTTGAAAGTTTAGTCGTTATGGATTTCCAAAAACTAGCTACTGGTGGGCATTCTATTGTAATTTGTATGGTATATTTACACAAGCATAATGTATCAGTGAATGAGTGAATGATCTAGAAGTCATGAACGTTCAGCTTCTGTGGTCCTCGCTTTCACCAAGCAAATAATCATCATTGCTACTGTTTTCTAGGGCTGCTCGATATGGCAAAAAAATCGTAAATCACAATTATTTTGATTGATATCGAAGTCACAATTATTAAAACACGATTAGGCCTACTCGTTGATTTGAGAGCGTCGTATGACAACGATTGAGTTCGTTTTACCTTTCTTCTCGACCGAAGGCTGTCTTTCTGTCATCTTCTACGAGTTACCAAAGACGTTTCAAAATAACTGGAGAAATGTGCCGGGCGGAGCTCACCAATGTGAAGGAAGGGTGCGCTGCATTTACAACACAAGAGCAACAGGGCATGCAGCACAATAATTGTTTTATCTTGATTCTCTTGTTTTCATCAGAATCAGAATCAGAATCAGAAAGGTCTTTATTTGCCAAGTCATTTTCACATACAAGGAATTTGCTTTGGACGTTATCGGTGCGACAATAACAGGCAGATAATACAATAAAGAGGTGGAGTAAAATAAAATGAAATATGAGCCAAGTTAAGCACAATATAATAATATAATTATGAAATAAAATATAGGCCAGGGCTGTACAACTGTAAATAAGAGGTTGAATAAATGATGGAAGGAAGCCAAAATCCTAATTGAAATTTAAACTGGATTAATCGTCCAGCCCTACATTTATTAGTCAAATAAATAAGGAAACCAAATGGGATTCTTCCTCTTGGGGTCATGAATGTGACAATATGGCCGTTACTTGACAAGATACGTCATGACTGGACAGAAGATTTTTGCCTGATAGTGGCGCTAGAGGAAAGGTCATGGGGTCACCAATATCTATAGGGATGGCTAGGCGCTACGTCATCATATTCCAAAACACCACTTCTGTGTCCTGTTGCTTTCAGACGGGATATTCAAAGGCAGTAAAATGGTGCAGTGCTGTGTCCCGTGTTGCAGCAATAGAAATCATGTCAACAAAACAGTCTCCTACTACCGCTTTCCTCCGTTACCGTTTTTTGACTACCGTTGAGACCCTTTTTCACAGACTTAGGCGAAGTAGGATGTCACAGTAAAAAGGGTGACCGGTTCCTGGGCTGTAGGCTGTTTACATTGGCCGCATTAGACTAAACATGCTAGTGGACACGGAAGTAATTCATGACGTCACACTCCTAGCCATCCCTATAGGATTCTTCCTCTTGGGGTCATGAATTTGCACGGCAGAATTCATGGCAATCTGGTCATTACTTGAATGTCCTGCGCTCGCTCGCTCACACACACACACACACACACACACACACACACACACACACACACACACACACACACACACACACACACACACACACACACACACACACACACACACACACACACACACACACACACACACACACACACACACACACACACACACACACACACACACACACACACACACACACACACACACACACAAACAAACACAAACCCTAACCATTGAACTACTGTACATTTTAGTGAATCCTGATCACACAACCTGTGCCAAAACCAAAAAGCCTTGGCGGACGTTATTAACCAGATTAATCCATCATTCCATCCATTATTAATTCATAATTTAAAATGTCAGGAATTATTTATACACTGCAGTGTTATATTTTAGGCCTAGGAATAGCAGCACAGATTCCAGCAATAGTCAACAACACTCTTTTACATAACAGGCAGAGCCTGAACCCACACATGACTGCAGAGCTCCACCTGCTGGTGTGAACTGGTATGAACTGGTATGCATGATTCTTCTGCTTAACCCATTTAAAGGGTAATGCCATACATTTCACTTTCACACTACCAAATGGTTAACCCTTTCACTGCGACATTACAGAAGGTTAACCCTTTCACTGCCACACGACAAAGTGTTAACTCTTTCACTACCACACTACAGAAGGTTAGCCCTTTACTACCACACTACAGACCGTATGTAGTGTGGTAGTGAAGGGGTTAACCTTCTGTAGTGTGGTAGTGAAAGGGTTAAAGGATAAGCCCAGTGTAATTAATTGTATTAATTGTGTAATAATTTTTTCTTATTGTCAACATAGCCTACAAAAGACCAAAACCAAAAATGTTTCTATGTACAGATTACAGGTGTCCAACCAACACCAGATTACACAGTAGCTCATATCCAGAAGTTATAGAGACGTACTGTTTGTTTTGGTCATCATTGCGATGGACACAAGCATCATCGTTCTTTTCCTGGAAGTCACTTCATAAAGTGGGAGACGATAAGAAAAAAATATAATTACAATTTAATTACACTTAATTATATCCTTTAATAATTCACATATGTTTTTCCCATGCCCCAGGACATTTCAGACAGTATTTGTGAACACACATACCAAATCAAATCAAATCAAATCAAATCAAATCAAATCAAATCAAATCAAATCAAATGTATTTGTAAGGCCCGACAACACACGTTAATGTCCCCCTGGGCCGGACACGTCTTCTTTAAACAAGTCAAGAAGAAACAATCACAATAAATCAAGAACAAAAAAAAACACCAGGAAGTCCAAAAAATTATAAATGAATGCAACACTCCCAGACATACCCCACGCGAAGGTAAGGAAAAATTCACTAAAACCTAGCAATAGGAAAAAATGCACCACAGGCAATGTGGAGGAGGGGGGATCTCCCTTCTTAGATGATGATAGTGATAGTGATAGTAGTGTTGCAATAAAACAGGTGAAACACTCATATGTAATGAAACACCACTCTCTCCTAAAGCTAGAAACGAGAGAGAGAACCCTCCAATCTGTGATGACACTGGGACGTCGTGTCTGAGGCTGCTCCATAGACGATGGATGGGGCTCTGACTTCATGAGGCCATAAAACGTTTGCTCTTACAGTAGGCCTACACCCAAATGAGGTTTTAATTCTGGTTCAGACCTTATTCTCATTGAAAACCTTTATTTATCCCCGAGGGGAGATTCAGATGTCCTTTACAGCATAAACAGCATAACAGCAGTTTAAAAACAGCAATTTAAAAAAACAGTTAATACATAACATACACAACATACACTTGTTATTAGTATGTGTTAAAAACAAGATGGACACAGGGATAAAAATAGCTAAAATAGGACTAAAATAGAGCTAAAAAGTGGTGAAAAGAAAAAGAAACAAGTCCAATCATGAATGTGTTGTTAAATAATTAAATTAATTTGTTACAGTCCACAACCCAGCTCCTCCAGTCCACGGCAGTTGGCCCGTCCTGGCCCTGCCTGGTTGTGGAGCCTGATTGCCACCGGCACAAAGGACTGCCCAAAGCGCTTCGTGGTATGTCGGGGGGGGATGAGTCTGTGGCTAAACGTGGACCGCATTGCGGTCAGCTCATCATAGAGGGGGTGGCAGGGGTTCTCAAGGATAGCATGCAGCTTCCTCCTCGTCCTCCCCTCTGCCACCACCTCCAGACTGTCCAGGTCCGCTCCTACCACAGAGCTTTCAGCAGTGCTATAATATAAACCTCATTGGGTGTAAGATCTCACACAAACTATTTACTGGGAAATCCAATAGGTGAGGTAATACCACAGGGTTACATTAGCAAGTAAATGTACTCCTACAATATATTACAGAGGTTAAAATGAATGTAGATTCCTGATCATGAAATTAGACCTTAAAGGTTATAACAATATAAGGCGGCTACGTGGCGCAGTGGGCAAGGATTTAGGTGTTTTTAAGATTTTTCTATTATTCAATAATAATCTCACACCATAATAGACTTGTTTCTGAGGCAGCTCTAGCTGGAAACATTACATTTGAAATACATGCTATTCATGTCTTCCTATTCATAACTCAATATTATAAGATAAGATAAGATGGATCTTTATTAATCCTTTCACTACCACACTACAGAAGGTTAACCCTTTCGCCACCACACTACAAACGGTTAGTGTGGTAGTGAAAGGGTTAACCTTCTGTAGTGTGGCTGTGAAAGGGTTAACCCTTTGTCATGTGGCAGTGAAAGGGTTAACCTTCTGTATTGTCGCAGTGAAGGGGTTAACCCTTTGGTATTGTGGTAGTGAAAGGGTTAATCCCCTTGGGGGAAGTCTGGGGTCATAGCAGCACAGGCAGGGTAATATAAATAGGAATTAAAACTATAGTAGATAATACAAATATAAAAATAAAGATAAATGTCTGATCTGCTGAACAGGTGAGCCATATTTATACGATAATATCACAATGTGCGTATGTACACAGCTCACCCTGGTATAATATACAGATTATATCCTAAGTCAACCCCATGTACAAATATATACTGTATAGCTAACCTACTCTGTACAATGTGAAATACTCCATACTGAGTACCCTGATATAAATGAACAGATTAAGCGGATTATCAATTCATATAAATGTGCGTATACAAATACGATTTTAAATGCTACTATATTAATGGGTGATGTGTGAGTCCTTGTTCAAAGTGCATCAGAGTCCATGAAGGGTTCAGTAGTTCAGAGTCAATCAGTCCTAACAGTTCTCCAGTTCTCCAGCAGTAGGCCAGGTCGCGTGTATGCCTTCGACGACGGAACTGCATTTCCGCATTCGAGTTTTGCGCTCTGATTGGCCAGGTCATGTGACATGTGCGCCAATCGTGGGACAGCAAGTTCTGCGCCTATTTCCGGGTCTAACAGCCTGCAAACTACCTGGCGTTCTATCGCCATGCTCTAAGACATAGGTGTCAAACTCATGGCCCGCGGGCCAAATGTGGCCCGCCACGTCATTTGATGTGGCCCCCAAGAGCTCTGGTAAAAAAAAGTTTTTTTTAAACATTAATCTTGGGTTAAAAAATAGCAGCGTTAAAAGAATTGTGGGTTAATGCGTTAATAAAGCTTTAACTTTGACAGCCTTAGTTCTGTATCGTATCGCTCTCGCTCGGCATCGCTCTCTGCACTATCTCGCATACGTGCACGCGCACTGAATAAAGACCACAATGTACCTTTAATCCCAATATTCGTCTGACCACACCCCTATCAGCTTACCCATATAAGCAGGGGTGGGGCCACTCACTCTCCTCCTTCTCGCTTTCACCACAAGGAAGAAGTGCCTCGGTAGATCCCCACACTTGACACCATGATGGAAGAAAGGTTTAGGAGCAGCTTTGGGAAACAAGGATACGTTGACATCATATCTTTATTTTCTCTCTCACTATTTTCGAGAAAATACGGCGATATTGTCTTCGTACTGGAGTGTCTGGAAGATGATGATCATTCTAAAAACCCTCCACCGGTTTTCGTATTGGGAGCACGCCGCTGCATGCTTCTCAACTGCAGTTCCTTGCTGTGTTTGTTGGGGTGAAACCTGTCAGGCCACAGCTGAACTGTCGGACATGCCGCTGTTGTGAGAAGCGGTGTGTTCCAGGTTGGGTGAGTAGTGTTTGCTGGCGGGCTCCACTTGTCTGTTAGTGCTATGGGGGCTACTTGACAAAGTTTATGGAAACCGGCCCCAGGCTAGGGTCCTTTGTTCAGCCACCTAGGCGACAGAAGGCCTTGGTCTGAAGACCATTATAGTTTTAACTAGTGGGCCGCGACCATTGACACTGGTGATCCCTGTGTGTTCTGGACGAGTGGAGTCTCTCTGTCACCGTGTTAAGGCCCCATCTTTCATATCCAAATGAGAGTATTCCTTCACGAGGGGATATGTGCATGTAATGTGCGATAGCGGCAGATTCATGTTCAAAGTCAGCTACACAGGCCAGTTGGTACTGTGCTGATTCCGTCGGATGTGGTAAAGTCACCGTTGTGAAGCGGTGTTGACATCTTGTTTTCTCTTTTCTCTTAAAAAGTGAGGAGAGGTTCAGAACGGCGGCCTGTCTGGGTGAGTGTTATGTCATTGTTTACATGTTCATAGCTTACGGTTAGCCAGTCAGCTGTTAACTGCTGCGTTAGCCTGCTGGATCGCTGCATGGCCTGCTTAGGGCCTACTATTAGCCAGTCAGCTGTTAGCTGCGGGGCTAGCATGTCGTGGTCGCTAGGTAATGTTAGCTTGCTGCTATGGGCCATGGCTGGCGCGGGGTAGCTTAGCTTCTCGCGCGCCGCCGTGAGCTCGCTTCTGATCGCGTGCGTCGTTAGATCGGCATCTCGCAAGCAGAAGCAGTAGCACCCGAACGGTTGGAGCGGCCGTTAGCTTGATGCTATTCTGTTGAACGTGCTTTGATTTTAACATGTTTTACACTCTTGACCGCGACGTCATCCTTGACAGGGGATGTTTCGTCGACCCTGTTCTGAGCCTGGACGGCAAGGTTGCATCAACAGGGGACTGTAGTACGGGTTGGGGCGGTGAAGCTACCCAGTTCGGATAACACAGGAGCGGCTGTGTTCCTACGGTGTCTGTGACTGCACTTCGCTGATCTGCGTTCCGGGTAGGAACGGGGTTGACCAGACCTCATAACACGTCTTCTGGTTTTACTTTGCTAAATGTATTGTGAATAACGGTGTTTTTTCCCAAAACGTGTGTTGTTGCAATGCATTTAGGATACGTTGCGGGTTATGTGTGAGCTGTTTTTTGTCACTGGCAGTTAGCTTCTCCGTGCAAACGGGATGTAATGATCTGGTTGTTGTGTGAGAAACATCATGGTGTTTATATGTACCGTGTACTCACAAACTAAGGTAACTAACCTATGAAGCTATGCTTGGTGACAAGTGAGTAAAAGAATGTTCTTTCTCAGACTGTAATGACAATGAACAGTGTGTTCACACATTAACAGGTTTTCCTGTTTTAACTGGCCGTATTGAGGGTAAAATAGGAGGATTGTGTTTCCCCCCCCGGTTCCCTGGGGACTTTTTCATCCTCCTATCAGACATGTTGTGCATTAATTGTGTCTTTTGTGTGGTAGGGATACGATGTAACTCTTAGCTTGATTGCTAAGGTTGTGCTAAATCTGCTGGAGAAACTTATTTCCTAAAGGGAAATTGGTTTGGTTGCTGTCATGTGTGCTTAGCAAGGCCTGTGGTCGATACTAATCAAGAATGATGTATTCTCTCATTGTGAAAAAAACGGCGTTCCTCTGTTGAGTGTTTTTGCCATTTTTTGTAGGTGATGATGGGTTGTGTGTGTCATGTGACCTACAACTGGGTTGTACTGGCCACAGAAGCACATGTGTATGTTGGACCGGGGTTCTTAGAGCCCTCTCTATTCTGTGTTTTTCCTTAGTAAAAATCAGATAGCAGGTTAGCTCATGCGCTGTGTGGAGCTGTGAAACGCTTCATAGAGCTGACTATGACTGTGTCATATTCTCTTTTTGTCGTTACATCGTATCATGGGTGTGGGGTCGTAAAGGGGTGAACTGGTAACCTTTCCTCTCCCCATTGTTCTGTCGGTCAGGGGTACACCCCCTGTCCTTCAAGGTTCCCGTCACGTGGCGGTTCGGCACGTTACGGGGGGGGGGGGGGGGGGGGGGGGAGGGAGTTCCTGGTCCCACGGCCTGGTATATTGGGCGTGTGCACCGCAGGAATTCCCCCGCCATAGAGTACGTCACCGTGCGCGTCTCTGTTGGTAGGACTTCCGTGTGCTGTTCAGGTCCATGTGATGGATCTGTTTTCAGGGGGGGTGGTCAGGGCTCCTCCTCACCAAGCGCCTATTCAGGCCTTCTGTGAGTTCGGACTCCTTCTTCCATGTGAGGAAGCCTCCATCAGAGTACAGAGCCTTCCTCCTCAGATTGTCAAAGTGAGTGGACCCTCTAGAAGGGTCCTTTTCTATTGTATGTATATTCGATTCAATTCGTTTATTGAGTGTGTATGGGTTCAGTGCCTCTTCCCCGGAGGCCCTAAAACCAGTTTTTTACATGGCTCAAGGTGCAATATATTCTTTTCAATCTGTACAGCTCGCGTGGGAGGTCTCTCTGGGGATCCCCGTCTCTTTCCTATGGGAGGGTGGTGGGATGTAAAAATGTGAAATTTTTTTACCCCGGCTGTGTAGACTGGGATACATACTGTTGATGCTTCCTTCTTTCTATTCCAGAAGTGTTGGAGTTAGGGAGTGTCACACCCCTCTTGTCGTTCCCCTGGGCGCCTTGGGGATTCAATGACAGGTCTAAATAGCCTGTTCATTGATGGGGGTGTGTCCCGACGCACGTATAGTGCTAGCTCGCTGTAAACAGGCGATTGACTGGCACGCCTTGGTTGCTTGTGGTTGAAACAGCGTTTTTATAAAGCAACTGAGATGGGGGTTTTTCCTCTTCCGACGACCACATCCCATGACCTGGGTGGGTTGTCGACGGATTCTCGTTCATGTCTGGGGGATGATGACGGGATGGATCTGAACATATGTGGTGGGGTCTCACGCCCTTGGGGTGGGCCACCAGGCGCGGTTCGTCCGAACGTCTGGGTGGCGCCTTCTTTTCATGTTAAGATCAACACGCATATCTGCCCTTCTCCTGGATTAGGCATGTCGGCGTGGTTAGGGCACGGGACTGGTTCTGGTCACGCTGGTCCAGATCAGTTGAATCCGTTGTCCGCCGGGGATGCAGATCTGCTGTTCTGGTACCCTGAGGGACTTGGGCTTTTTTCAGGGGGAAAAATGCCAGGTCGGTCTGGGTGTCACAGGGTTAAGCGCTATGGAGACCCTGGTTGGGTATGTTTTTACTCAGCACTGTCGTCATGGCTTACAGCCATGCCATTCTGTACGCGCTCGATCTCGTCGGATCTCGGCCGCTACACAGGTTGGTCCTGGTTAGTACTTGGTTGGGAGACCGCCGGGGAATACCAGGTACGGTGTGCTTAGGGGCTGGTTCTCCATTATTTTTCGCTCCTCTCTCACGCATGGCGAAGAGGGGCCTGTGGGGGTGGTTTTTTGACCTCCTCTGGTGACCCTGTGCTTCCCGTACCGCCAGGCCCGGTCCGAAGTGATGTTTGCGACCCGTAGGCCTGGGTTAACCCTTTTTGGAAACTGAAACACTTGTACTGCGGTATAGCCGGTGTATACCCGCAGGTGTGTTTTGGAGTTTTTTCTTGAGGGGTTATAGGAACAACCACCGCATTGGGTAACACCGAGGTGGTTGATTCCCTGGTGTGTTGGAGCAGTGTCAACTCCCGGGTTCACCGTTTGAGGGTGCCCCTGCACGTTCATGACGTCTGCCAATCGTGTCAGCCTTCTCTGCCTCGACCCCTCTGGGTGGGGGTTTTTGAATGGAGGCTTGGTCATGCAACACCGCCAGCTTACGCTCCTTCCGCCGGGGCGGCTGTGTTCAGCTGTCCCCTCTGGCGCCTGTCTCGTCCGCAGTCTCCAGGCTAGGGTTAACAGCCTGTTGCCTGGTTTTTCCCCGGTGCGCTGCCTGCTTCCGTTGGTTAACCTTTTTTGTGTGCTTACGGCCATGCTGACTGCCTGTTCTGAAGGGTCAGTGTGCCAGGCGGTGTACTATTGGGGGGACAGGGCCCGCTCGGCTTACGGCCATACCAACCTGAACACGCCCGATCTCGTCCGATCTCGGAAGCTAAGCAGGTTCTGGCCTGGTTAGTACTTGGATGGGATTCCGCCTGGGAATACCAGGTGCAGTAACTGAGGGGCCTTTGTCCGAATACGCTGGCGATGTGGGGGGCGGGGCACTACGTGCCCACCTGGTGGGGTCTTGATGCTGGCATCATGGACTTCTCCGGGCCCCCATTCTAGGGAGTCCAGTCCTTTTGGTGGGTCTGGGTCTTCCTTCGTGCTCCGCTGCTACGGCCTTGCCACGGGGTTGGGTTTGCCCTTGACCCCGTGATTCTGGGGGCAGTAACGAGGTTGTTCCTCCGTTCGTTCCCGGGTGGCATGCGGGTTGTGCGTGTGTGTAGTCGTGGGGTCAAGCCACGGTCTGCTCACCCTGTGCGTTGAGTTGCTTGAGTGCCTCTTCGCACGGTCGGGTCCGTCGCCCTCCCGTGAAGCCCCTAATAGGGGGGGTGCCCGCCATTAGGGTGGGTCGGGGGAGCTCGGCCCTCCCTGTTCTGATGGTTTGTGGGGGGCTGTCAGCGGGGTGTATTTGTCGGCCGTTGGCTCTCGCTCGGCCTCCCTTGTGCAGAGAGCGATGCCGAGCGAGAGCGATACGATACAGAACGTTAGGTTATGACTATAACCAAGTTCTGTTAGTATAGCGACGCTCGGCATCCGACGCCGCTGCAGCCTTTGACCTCGCCTTGTGGCGAAAGCTTGGGAAGGAGGAGAGTGAGTGGCCCCACCCCTGCTTATATGGGTAAGCTGATAGGGGTGTGGTCAGACGAATATTGGGATTAAAGGTACATTGTGGTCTTTATTCAGTGCGCGTGCACGTATGCGAGATAGTGCAGAGAGCGATGCCGAGCGTCGCTATACTAACAGAACTTGGTTATAGTCATAACCTAACGTTATTACACATTCTTACACATACATGTATGTTGAACATCTGAGGTATTGATGAAGTAACAAAGGAAAAAAGTCAAAAGCACTTACTCCTCAGACATTCTTTGACAATTTTACAGCCCAAAATACAAAAAAGATCCAGGAGGAATAGGTAACAAAGGGTTGAAGAAATATTGTCTGAACTGTCAGATGCAAACTGGCTGTGTGACATAACCGAGCATCTCGCTCAATTGAATAAGAAGCGCAAACAAGTCCCACCCAAAACTTGACCAATATAGTTGTGAACTGAGACAACCCTTATTTTGTTATTTTTGAGTACAGTTACAGTTGTGTGTTCATGCAGACACATAATAGCAATTTCATTACGAATTGAAAATGGGGGACCCTGATGTAAACAAGTCGAAAGTCTTTCTCTGGTCTGCAACCCCTTAACAATTGTGTGTATCGAGCTGTACTGTACTGTACCCATTCTGCAATCTGTTAATTAAAGTTAATTAAACAATCTTCCATTAGTTGGATGTATGCAAGGTTGTGTGCAGCCATTTGTTTTTGTAACATCTGCTACATCTGTCCCACGTGTTCTTTGCAGCTCACATGTGTTAGTTCTGCCCCTCTTGACTGTGACAAAAAGGTTTTGAACAAACTTAATGTCATAGCTTGTATTTGATGATATTCTTCTTTGTTATTTACTTGAATGGTTTGATCATTGATTGATGGAGTAATATGGGGTTCTGATAAACTAAAATTATTTGTTAAAATAACATAAGTGTAACTGAGGGGTACAATTCCCTGACTGTATTACTAGATATGATACTTACTACCACTACCTTTGTACTTAATATTCGGCCACCCAGTACACGGCATAAATATATTATGATGAACACTGTCACGTAGATGAAACGGATCCAACACAAATGTACGAATTAGAAATAGGTCTTTATTTCTACACAGCGATGGTGTGTAGAGCAAGCACTTAATCAAATCAATCACATTTATGAATGGAAATTAGTATGCACTTTTATGGCAAGAGTATTCGTCGGTATATCAATAGAGAATGTCCAATCTCTGAAGGCGCAGGTGGTACATATACGACCTGGAATAGTTTAAGGAATAACAGCAATGATACTTTAATGATTATATACTGGATACGCTAGGGGGGGTTAATCCGGTCGCTTGTAAGCCGACAGGAGTAGGAGGGGGGGGGGGGTAGAATCCGGCTGCCTCATCCGGCCAAGGGTATCCCAGGTGAACCCACTGTAGTGCCGTTCAATGCGCCGGCGATCCTTGGACCACAGATGAAAGCAGGTGGACTCTTTGTGGGCCGGCGTCATCCGGTCCACGGAGGAGAGACGTGAAGCGACCTCGTCTTGCAGAGCGTCTCCTCACCTTGCGTCCTCTCCAGGGGGGGGGGTTCCAACACACGGCAGTGTCGGGGGTCTTTATCCATGGAATAATCAAAGTATACAAAGCATAATCCGTGCCTGGGAAGGCGGGCTGTCGTCGGTAGAATAATCCGGTATACAGGTCCACTCGCTCGTCGGCTCTGGGGCTCCTCGGGTGCAGCTTCACGTGGGGTCAACCACCCTGGATAAGCAGCCAGTTCTCTGCCCGAAACGATGGGGTACTGACTACGGTAGTATTCTCACCGCACGAAGCACTATATATTAACAGACTATTATTAGCTTAATAGACTACGTCCAACTCGACGATATAGTGCCAAATATGACTATTCAAATATTAATATACACGATGTCTCAATACCGATGGTAGGCGAACTTGGCCTTACTCCCACACGTGGCGTCGCGGGGAGGCTTTACGTCTGTGACTCTATTGGAGGGTAAGAAACTGGACTGAAAAGAAAGTCCTACTTTAGTAGCGCAGTATATATACGCACTATGAACAAATAGTCCCATTAGTGGTGCGGTAGTCAGATTCCTACGCGGAACTAGGACTTGTTCGTACATGTGGAGCGGTACGTTTGAACTGGGTCTGAGGGGTATGGCAGCCTGGCACCAAGGTCTCGACCAATAGTAGAATGGAGACTATTATGGGATGTTCAGTAGGCTAGAATGGATATTCAATGCATATTGTACAAGGAATATACAAGGGATATCAGGGAATATTAGAGAATATACAAATACAATTAAATATATATATATAAATAAATATATATATTCGGTTTAATCTGGCCCTTCACAACAGCCACCCCCTGATTGGTCCCAGACCTAATTAGTTAAACAGAGACAGATTAATCGCGTTGTCTATTTACACATAAGGGTTTGCTGTAGGGGTCAGTCAACTTCACAAAGTCATAGGGTTATAGGGTCATGGTCATCATCGATTGTGTCTGGGAGTCGAGGCAGTTCTATGAGCCTCGCCACGGGACGGGTGTAAGTGCGACCCTGGACGAGCACTTCAGCTGCTCGGACCTTGCCGTCGGCACCGGTGATCACTTTGCTTACGCGGCCGGCCGGCCACATAGCTCTGGGCAGTGATTGATCAATAATCATGACGACTGTTCCTTCTGTCAAATTGTCTCTCTCCTTTACCCACTTCTGGCGGGTCTGTAGAGACGGTAGGTAGTGCAGTAGGAAACTGCTCCAAAACTTGTCGGCTAATACTTGGCTGTACCTCCACATTCGTCGGCCGTTCGCTTCTTCAGGCCGGTACATTGTCTGGGGTAAGGCAGGATCTAGCCGCCCCATCAGGAGTGTGTTGGGGGTAACTGGGTCGATATCCGCCACATCACTGGAGACATATCCGAGGGGCTTCGAGTTAAGTACTCCCTCAATCTCCGTGAGGACTGTCATTAGGACTTCTTCCGCCACAGTCTGGGCCCCAAGTACTGCGTACAGGGCTGTCTTTATGGAGCGCACTTCTCGTTCCCAAGTGCCACCGAAGTGGGGTGCGTTTGGGGGGTTGAATTGGAAATCGACCTGTGCTGGAGCGAGGTGGGTCTTAAGTTCTGGGCCCATAGCTTGGAAGCTCTCTCTCAGCTCTCTTTCGCCGCCTTTGAAGTTTGTCCCATGATCGGACAATAGGGTAGACGGTCTTCCTTTCCGTGATGTGAATCTACGGAAGGCCATAAGGAATGAGTCTGTGCTCATGGTCGGGAGAAGCTCGATGTGTATCGCTCTGGTGGTCATGCATTTGAATACAATACCCCACCGCTTCTCGGTTCCTCTTCCTTTCTTTATGTGCAGCGGGCCAAAGCAGTCCATACCCGTTGAGTGGAATGGCTTGTCACCGATTCGGAGGCGACATGGAGGAAGGTCAGCCATCCTTGGTATGCTGGGCTGCGCGCGCCACTTGCGGCAGTCTAGACATGTTCGCTGGAAGCGTCGTACCGCCTCTCTTCCTTGTAGGATCCAGTAACGACGTCTGATTTCCGCGAAGACTCTTTCTGCTCCTGCGTGATGTACATCCTCATCGTATTTCTTTATAATCAGCTCTGTGACCTTGTGTCGGCTGTTCAATACGATCGGGTATTTAATGTCATCCGGTAGATTGGGGGCTCTGCGTAGGCGGCCACCCACTCTGATGAGGGTATGAGCGTCGCTCTCGGGGGCCAGATGAATTAATCTGCTGTCGGATGGGACGGGCTTTCCTCCCTGTAGACAGGCTAATTCATCGGGGAACGAGTCTCTCTGGGCTCGCTGCAGTAGAAGCAATTCTGCTTCCTCGTAGTTAGCTGCTGACATATCAGCGGGGGACTTGCACTCCGGGTGGTACCGCAGGAATGTTCTTTGTTGTGCACTCTCTATGGACGTGCAATCGTCTATGTTAGGGTCGGTGGAGGCTACGGTGCTCAATCCACAGAACACAGACTTCTTATTTTCCACCTCCTCTGGACTTGCTTCCCTCGGGATAGGCATGGGCCACTGTCCTTCCGGGAGTCTTAGGAATGCGGGGCCGTCACTGTAGACATTGCGACGGGTGAGGTCATCCAGGGGCATCCCCCGGGTGATGACGTCAGCTGGGTTCTGTTTTGTATCAACGTAGCGCCACTCTGTTTCTCCGGTTAACTCTTCGGTTAAGTCTTGAATCTCGGTGACTCTGACTCCCACGAAGACTTTGTACTTGCATGAGTCCGATTTGATCCAGGCGAGTACCGTCGTGGAATCTGACCACAGGATTGTTCTAGACACCGGTATGGTGAGCTCACGTTGGATGAGCGTGGCTAGGTGCGCTCCGGCTAGGGCTGCGCAGAGCTCTAGACGTGGGATAGATTGTTGCTTGCGTGGGGCTATTCTCGAGCGGGCGAGGACAAATGCTGTGTAGATCTCTCCCCCCTTCTCTTGGGCCCGCAAGTAGGCTACTGATCCGTATGCGACCTCTGAGGCGTCACTGAAGACGTGTAAGTCCATTTTACATGTCTCTGGCCTCACTGGCGTGGGTGGGAAGTAGCTTCGGCGCATATTAACGCCTGGGAGTGAGTGGAGCTCCATCTCCCACTCTCTCCAGGTGGATGCAAGGTGTGCGGGAATGGGGTCGTCCCAGCCCTGGTCCTTGTCCCACAATGCTCGTACAATCATTTTTGCCCTGGTGGTGTACGGTAGAATACATCCTAGCGGGTCATATTGTCGGGCGAGTGTTGTGTACACACTCCGTCTGGTGGTCGGCGCCGCCGCCGGCCTTCCCTGCTCCGTAGTCAGGGGCTTGTGTCTGTAGTGAAGCGAATCTGTTTTGAATCGCCACACCAATCCCAGGGTCATCTCCTGGGCTTCTCCCGGGATTGTAGCCATCCAGGTCTCGCTGCTGGCTGCCTTGTCCTCGGAGGAGAGGCTGCGCAGTACTTGCGGATCGCTGCTGGCCCACTGCCTGAGATCAAAGCCGCCTTTGATCAATGAGGCGCGGAGTTTAATCAGGAGAGCCTCGGCTTCTTCCTGGGTTGAAAGGCTTTGTAGACAGTTGTCTACGTAGAAGCTGTTCTTTACGCTGTGTCGGACCTCTTCGTCCGCTGCTGGGTCCTCTGCTACATGTTTCTGTAGTGCAAATGTAGCACAGCAGGGGCTGCACGTCGTTCCGAAGGGGAGGACTTCCCATTGGTAGATGGCTGGGTGCTCATCTCCTGGCTTCTCTCTCCATAGGAACCGTAACAGGGGCTTGTCCGCCTCTACTAATCTCACCTGCAGGAACATTCCTTTAAGGTCCCCGCTGATGGCCACCTTTTCCTGGCGGAAGCGGAGTAGAACGCCGAGTAGGGAGGGGCCGAGTGTGGGACCGGGCAGTAACTCTTTATTCAGATTTTGGGATCCGATCTGGTAGCTGCAGTTAAATACTATGCGGTCTTTACCGTTGTGATGGACCTTGTGGTGAGGCACGTACCACGATTCAGTGGTCTGGTCAGCCTCTTTAATGTCCATCTTTGTGACGTGTCCCGCTGTGATGAGCTTCTCAATCTCAGCGCGGTATACACTCTCTTGGGCGGGGTTCTTGGCTAAGCGCCGCTCCGTGTTCAGCAGGTACCGTTCTGTGGCGTCTGTCTTGGCGTGGAAAGTAGGCATTCCTTCTCGCCGCAGGAGTGGCGTGGCGTATCTCAACACGCCGTTGACCGGGACTCTCTTGGTCCCTGTCTCGAGGAGGTGAATGGCGTAAATGTCATCTTTAGAGCGAATGTCTTTCTTTCCGTTCTTAAAGGGCATTTGTTCCAAGGTCCATAGCCGCTCTACGTGTTGCAGGAGTGCGGTTTCTCCCTCTGTGACTCGGGAGTGGAGACATCTAGTGGCTGTACTTCGGTTGAGAGATTTGGCGAGCGGGCCTTGGAGAGTCCATCCCAAACGGGTCTCGACTGCTGCAGGACAGCCTCGGGGTCCGGTATGAACCCGGTCTATCGGGACAATGAGGTCTGCATGGTCGGAGCCTATCAACAGGGTCGGCATAGCATTGTCTATGAGCGGGATCGGTAACTTGCGCAGATGTGCATATTTCTCCATCAGCTTGGCGACGGGGTATGTGTACCGCGACAGTCCTATTTCTTGGCTGGTGAAAGCGTCTGTAATCTGGTACCGTCGCTCAGGCTGGCCGCTTGCTGCGATAGAGAATGAGACATTCTCGCCCTTTATCGTCTTCAAATCTCGTCTTATTGTCCGAATTGTCATTTGGGTTTCGCTTCCCCGCAGCCCTAGCTGGGCCGCAGCGGAGGCGAGCAGCAGGGTCTTCTCTGACCCGTCATCGAGGACGGCGTAAGTGTCCAGGACTTTATTCTGGTAGCTTAGTGTCACACTCACTACTTTTAGGAGTACTCTGGCTCCACTGCTGCTGGCGGGATCGGTGTACATGACGCTCGCTTTGCTGCTGGATGGTGCGGGTGAAGGGCGCCGTCTGTTACTGTCGTGAAGTATGTCCAGATGGGCTCCATCGCACTTGGTGCACCTTTTCTTTAAGCGGCATTCGGCTGCCATGTGTGAGCGCGCACAGCGAAAACAGCGCTTGTTGGACTTTATCCATTGACTTGCTTCCTCCGCGTTCAGCTTGGGGAAGGAGTCACATTGCGCTAGCCAGTGTTCTTTCTCACAGTAGGGGCACACTATCTTCCACTTCTCCGTTCTGGAGGGGGTACTGTGGCTCCTGCTGCTCGGTACTGACTCCGATTGGTGCATCACAGTCACCGATCTTCTTCCATCATTTAGTCGTCTGGTTCCTTCTCTGGAGCCAGGGGTGCTCCGTCCAAATGTATCTAGCCGTAGGCTGCTGACTTCTCTCGCCAGGAAGTCTGCTAGATCGAGGAGGTTCGGTTCGGGGCCATTCGGGTCTCGGTGGTCCCTCTGTCGCCTAAAACGCTCCTGTCGAGCGGGCGGCAGCTTCTCCAAGATCCTTTCCACATTTGAGTTGGCGTAAAGTTCATGCCTCCCCTTCTCTCTCTGCGCTCCCAACATCCCTACCAGGGACTGCACTCTGATGGACAGGTCGTCCAGTGCTCGATTGTCTATTGCTGGGGGTAAGCGGTCGATGTGTCGGATCTCCTGGATCACGTAATCCCATATGCGCCCATACCTCTGGTCCAATGCTACCAGCGCTGCTGTGTATGGGGTGGTGGAAGTCGCGTAGGCGAGCGCTATATTATGTGCGCGGGGCACCTTTAAGTGCTTCAGTAGGATGGCGTATTTATGGCGTTCATCCAATACATCCACCAACATGGTCTCCAGACACATGCGGAGTTCTGTATACTGGGCCCGGTTCTCTTGGGTGAAGTCGGGTACCATAGGCGGGCCAATGTATGACGCTGACTGTGGATACATCGGCGAGCGTTGGGGGAGAGGCCTCCTAGGCGAGTCTCCTCCCGCTCCTTGGTATGGGCTGGTACCGGCAGTGTACCATGGCCCGCTTGTCCAGGTGCTGTTCCTCGGTGCGGGTCGTGCGTTGTGCTCACCCGTGTATAGAGTCGGGGGTCTGTAGCGCAGCTCCGCGGGAGTATAGCCTGGGCTGTACCGGACCTCCTGGTCCGGTAGAGTACTGTGCTGTCGTCGGGCGTGGTTCTCCTCCTCTTCCTCTTCGTCTTCAGTTAGGTCATCCAGTGCTTGTAGTCTCTGGTTTAGCCTCTCCACAGGATATGCTGCTCCTTCCCGGTTGCTAGGTCTCGCTTGGACCGGTGGGGGGAGGTGGTCTGTGGGGGGTATAGACCTCGTCTGTTGGTCAAGTTCAGGGTTGTTTACTCGGCTAGGGGATGCCGCCCTGGAGGTGTGTCTAGACGAGTTCCTGGAGCCTCTGGCGGAGGGAGAGGGTGTTGTCCGTCTGATCAGCTGTTCTATTAGTTGCGCTTGCTGTCTGTCGCGCTCTGCGTCCCGTAGAGCACCAGCAGCTGCTCGCTGGCTGTCTGCTCGGTCTCGGGCCACATTCTCTTCTCTCTGAATGCGTCTTATTTCTAGACGTATATGCTCTTCTTCGCTCCGCTGCTGGATCTGCAGTCGGTCGCGTTCAGCAGCGGCGTTCAGGCTGATGAGGAAGGCCTGCTGTAGGGTCCTCTCTGCCTCGCTGGGAGAAGGCGGTTGTATAGGGGAGCCTTCCCTCGGGGTACTCCTTGCGGAGCCTTGGAGCTCTATCTCCACGGTGCTCTCCCCGTCTTCTTCCGTGCCGAGTTCTCTCTCGGTAGCGTTGTATTCCTCCCGGGACTCATCGGGGACTACTTCTTCAGTACTGGCGGGGTGTGAAGTCATGTCTGGTTCCCACTGGTCCCCACCGTGAACTTGGTCGGTTACATTAGAGCCCGTAGGGGCCTCTATGGTCGGGGTAGTCTGGGCGTTGGGGTTAGACATACTTTTACTTTCTAGTTTTACCGCGTTTACTGTTAGTAGAAGACTAGGTTGTTGACTGACAGCGTAGGCCTCTAAGTACTGAGGGAGCCGTCGTTCGCGCTGCGGGCGTTGGTTAGGAGGATCGTTTCGTGGAGTGTTCATCATAGGCCATTTCAATATTAATAACACTATATTAATATTACACTAATTACGATCCGGCTCGAAGGACCAATTGTAACTGAGGGGTACAATTCCCTGACTGTATTACTAGATATGATACTTACTACCACTACCTTTGTACTTAATATTCGGCCACCCAGTACACGGCATAAATATATTATGATGAACACTGTCACGTAGATGAAACGGATCCAACACAAATGTACGAATTAGAAATAGGTCTTTATTTCTACACAGCGATGGTGTGTAGAGCAAGCACTTAATCAAATCAATCACATTTATGAATGGAAATTAGTATGCACTTTTATGGCAAGAGTATTCGTCGGTATATCAATAGAGAATGTCCAATCTCTGAAGGCGCAGGTGGTACATATACGACCTGGAATAGTTTAAGGAATAACAGCAATGATACTTTAATGATTATATACTGGATACGCTAGGGGGGGTTAATCCGGTCGCTTGTAAGCCGACAGGAGTAGGAGGGGGGGGGGGTAGAATCCGGCTGCCTCATCCGGCCAAGGGTATCCCAGGTGAACCCACTGTAGTGCCGTTCAATGCGCCGGCGATCCTTGGACCACAGATGAAAGCAGGTGGACTCTTTGTGGGCCGGCGTCATCCGGTCCACGGAGGAGAGACGTGAAGCGACCTCGTCTTGCAGAGCGTCTCCTCACCTTGCGTCCTCTCCAGGGGGGGGGGTTCCAACACACGGCAGTGTCGGGGGTCTTTATCCATGGAATAATCAAAGTATACAAAGCATAATCCGTGCCTGGGAAGGCGGGCTGTCGTCGGTAGAATAATCCGGTATACAGGTCCACTCGCTCGTCGGCTCTGGGGCTCCTCGGGTGCAGCTTCACGTGGGGTCAACCACCCTGGATAAGCAGCCAGTTCTCTGCCCGAAATGATGGGGTACTGACTACGGTAGTATTCTCACCGCACGAAGCACTATATATTAACAGACTATTATTAGCTTAATAGACTACGTCCAACTCGACGATATAGTGCCAAATATGACTATTCAAATATTAATATACACGATGTCTCAATACCGATGGTAGGCGAACTTGGCCTTACTCCCACACGTGGCGTCGCGGGGAGGCTTTACGTCTGTGACTCTATTGGAGGGTAAGAAACTGGACTGAAAAGAAAGTCCTACTTTAGTAGCGCAGTATATATACGCACTATGAACAAATAGTCCCATTAGTGGTGCGGTAGTCAGATTCCTACGCGGAACTAGGACTTGTTCGTACATGTGGAGCGGTACGTTTGAACTGGGTCTGAGGGGTATGGCAGCCTGGCACCAAGGTCTCGACCAATAGTAGAATGGAGACTATTATGGGATGTTCAGTAGGCTAGAATGGATATTCAATGCATATTGTACAAGGAATATACAAGGGATATCAGGGAATATTAGAGAATATACAAATACAATTAAATATATATATATAAATAAATATATATATTCGGTTTAATCTGGCCCTTCACAACAATAAGCTAACATATATTTTTACATCTATGCAAATGCATATGCAATATGTATAACTTGAATAAGTAATAAATACAGAAACAACATGTTTAACAATATGTAAATGAGTAGCTACATTTATTTTACATTACATTAACATTTATACGGTCTTTGGCCCTTTGAGGGCAACCATAATGCTGATGTGGCCCTCTGTGAAAATGAGTTTGACACCCCTTAGGCCCTGTTTAGACGGAAACGCTAGCAGGTGAATCCGCAAAAATATTTTTTCAGATGTGCCTTTCGTTTATACGGAAACAGCGTTTTTACGGGGTGAAACCGCAAAAAGTGAGACTACCTTCCAGGGTGGAATTCCTAGAAACGATAAACCTTTGCGCTATCATCTAAACTGTCAAACCGCATAAAACGATGACGAAAGGGTTGTCAAGGCTCTTGTCGCGCGTACTGCTTACATCACAGGCATGCGCCAGTAGCCTAGAAGCGTAAACAAAGCATGTCTGATTCTATCCATGGCGATCACCTGAAGGCTACATTGGCAGTACTTTTAAATACACAAGAATCTGTCCCGCGGTGTGACTGGACCCACTGTCTGTGAGTGACTCTGCTTTGGTCCAATCACATTCCCCACCCACAGTCTGCGAATCAGAGGCAGAGTAGGGCAGGTCTTCACAGCACGTCATGTGACATATGCGCCAATCGTGTGACAGCGGGGCTCAGTCGTCTCGAGTCGTTACAGCCTCGTCTGCACGGAGAATTCCATCCCAAAACGCTAGTCTAAACGCAAAATTAAAAGTGAGACCGCAAGACGACTTTTGCGGTTTCTGTTCAGACTTGTCCGGTTAGTTCAATATAAAGACAAACTCTAACCTTAACCAACTTCGAACGAGCGCCTAAGCCTATCCAGTGTAGAAACTTGGGTCCCACGATTGGGTGTACATGTCACATGACCAGAAATGACCTGGCCAATCAGAGACGCGGAAATGCAGTTCTGTTATAGAAGGCATTCAGGCGGCCAGGTCAGTCCTTGCCCATGGTTGTGGGGCCTGTTGGCTAACTGGTGCCAAGGACTGACATTTGTGGTGACGAGTCGGGGTACATATGAGGTATGTGCCCACCGGCAACTATATTTGCTGCACTTTCAAATACGATTTTCTAGAAAAGAGAGTGCAACCTTGAGAAAATAATACAGACCATGTCCGTATGGAGCACTATTAACATGCTCCGTGCATTAAATATTTCTGTCTAATACTGCATGGTTTTGATACCATTGTTGTACACAGGAATGTATGACAGTCTTCTACTGCATACATTCTATTCTTACCTCCATCTCGAAAGTCATGGAGAAAATAGTCTACGAACAGGTCGAAAAGTACCTGGCGGAAAAAAATCTAATCTACGAATTCCAATCTGAACGTCCCACTCCACTGACACATGCCTCCTCTATTTGAACGACCACATCAAACAAGAGGTGGACGCGGGCAAATACTGCGGCATGGTCATGCTGGACCTACAAAAGGCCTTCGACACTGTCAATCACTCCATTCTGATGGACAAGCTAAAAGCAATTGGTTTTGATAGCTTATCAGTGAGCTGGATGCAATCCTACCTGGAGGGGAGAGAACAGATGGTAGAGGTAAATGGTACTCTATCCCCCCCCCCTCACAGTGAGCTGTGGTGTTCCACAAGGAAGCATACTAGGACCGCTACTCTTCCTAATTTATGCAAATGACATGTCGTCAGCCTGTGACTGCAACTTACATTTACATTTACATTTAGTCATTTAGCTGACGCTTTTATCCAAAGCGACTTACAAGTTCTGTGCGACAAGACAGCAAGAAGGGTATAACTCTATCAGCTGAGTAACAATGTTCATCAAAGTGTTGCGTGTTACAGTGTAGGTTAGTTTATTAGTGCATGACATTAAATTTTTTTTTTTTTTTTTTTTTTTTTTTTTTTTTTATCATTTCAGATAATGGTTGAAGAAGTGAGTCTTTAGTCGACGGCGAAAGATTGGACGGGATTCGGCTGTCCTAACTGGGATGGGTAGTTCATTTGTTCAACTTGTTCCTGTTTGCGGACGACTCAGCCCTGCTGGTCTCTGACAAGAACAAGTTGCAGGTTGAAAAAACCCTCAGCTCGGAACTAGGCAAAATCTGCATATGGCTCGCTGATAACAAACTATCATTACACATGGGCAAAACAGAGTCCATTCTCTTCGGTTCAAATAACAAACTCAGCAAGACCGACGGCTTCTCAGTTACAGTGGGTGACAATATTGTCACAAGGAAAGACGAAATTACCTACCTGGGTTCCATCCTAGAGGAAAATCTTTCCTGTGACAAAATGGCATCCAATGTAATAAAAAAAGTCAACCAACGAACTAGATTCTTGTACCGGATCTCCTCTCTGGTAAACAAGAATACCCTGAAGACTCTGGCAGGAGCACTCATTCAAGGGTACTATGACTATGCGTGCACCTCATGGTACCAAAGCACCTCAAAGGCGCTTAAAACAAAATTACAAACATCACAAAACAAACTGGTCAGACTACTACTTGAACCCCAGAACCCACCTCACCCCTGCCCACTTTGACAACCTAGGATGGCTTAGAGTAGACGACAGAGTACAGCAACTTGCAATGGGCCTGGTCTACAAGATACACTATACGACCGGGGTGCCCATGTACATGTCAAAATACTTCCCAAAGGTCAGTGAATACCACAACCACTACACCAGAGGAAGCTCAACAAATCATGTTAAACCCAGATTCGGCTCAAACAAGGGACTAAACACGTTTCGCAATTATGGCACAACAATGTGGAACGCCCTACCCAAAGCTGTAAAGGAATGTGAATCCCTGCCCACATTCAAAACCGCTCTTAAAGAGCACCTACGGGAGGCTGCAATTAGAAACTGGCCACCGTAAATGCCCAAAACCCCCACCACCTCCTAATAGACAGTCTCCTCCCCACCGCATGTATATATTCCCTCCCCGCCGTATGTATATCTCTCTCCCACCCACCCACCCCCTCCTAATGTACAGTCCCCTCCCCATCATATGTATATACTCTGTCAGGATCTAGGGGTAACAGTACTGTATATTTGAATACCGTTTATGTCACAAATGTATCAGTACTAAATACCTATATGTCCCTATGCCATAAATGTCATGTATGTTGTGTATGTCATAAATGTCTATATGAATTGAAAATGGGGGACCCTGATGGAAACAAGACAAACGTCTTTCTCAGGTCTGCATCCCCTTAACAATTGTATGTATTGAGCCGTACTGTATTGTACCCATTCTGCAATCTGTTAAATAAAGTTTTCATTCATTCATTCATTCATAAGTTCAAGAATTTAATTAAGAACAAATGCTTATTTACAATGACAGCCTGGCGGGAGCACAAAAGGGCCTCTCGAAGGGTAACAGGGAAAAGGGGACAAAACATTTAAATAATAAAGAAAATAATGTTCAAGTAAAACATTTGACTAAATAAAAAAGAACAATCCAGATAAGACTATTAGACACACAGACGATACATAATCACAGAGGTAAGGGAAATAATTACACACATCAAACAAACCTTAACATACCTTGTAATAAAATTAAAAGGTATGTAATAAATGAAGCAGAACAGTCAAATTACAGTTAAAAGTCGCAGGTGTGTGTAAACACAGTAGTGAGGGGGATCAATTTCTCCATTTTAAAAGTCTTTTGCATCTCGTTCCAACTGCTGGGAGCAGCAAATTGGAAGGAGGATTGATCGTTGAGAGTGCAACGTGAATAGGGGGCACTTAGATTAGATTAGATTAAAGTACATTACAACGAAAAGACGTTTGGCATCCAACCAGAGTGCAAATGTAACAGTAAAGTGCAACAGCAATATATATGTACAGGTGATTAAAGTGGGTACAAATTATACAAATTAGTACTACTTAGTGTAGTGCTAATCAGATGTATACAGAGTAGATAATATGTACAGTGATACAGGTATAAAGACAGTATGGTAGTAGTCATACTGGCCAGCAGCGTAACTAGTAAGAGTAGGATATGTACAGATATAGATATAGTATTTAGATATATGAAAGGATTATGTGCAGGTAAGTACACACAGGTGTGGATAAATATATATATATGGTATATACAGCATTATTGTACATGCTATCATACAGAGCTATGGGTTATATGCTGGTGTATAACTAAGTATATAGAGGGGTATATATGCAGGTATATTCAGAAGAAAAGATATATATATATATATATATGTGGTAAATGTACAAATATATATGTAAATATGCGGTATATACAGCACTGTACAGTAGTAGCAAACCTAATTTGTAGACTGGCATTCTTCCGGTGCTACAAACATTATATTTGAACTATAATATTCAAATATGTTACGGGGGTGTCTAGAGAACACAGCCACAGGAGAATGAGGCGGTTTAGGATGTTTAATGAAGCCAGGGAAGGACAAGGGGGCAGGGGGCTGGTGATGAAGAGCAGGGAGTGGGGAAGAGACAGATGGGCGACGTGGGTAGGTGAGGTCCAGGGGGGTGCAGGCTGGTGAGGTCCGTAGGTGAGGTGCAGGCCGGATGCAGGGTGAGGTCCTGCACATCAGAGAACAGGGGTTAATATGACGCAGGGTTAGGGTATATATATATATATATCTAGAGCTCCAGAGAAGAATCCTAATACCACGTGAGGCGAAAACAACACACAGACCAGGAGTGGCAGGGGTGCAGGCCTCTTATCCTGGTTCCGTGATGGGGTGATAGCTGGCAGGTGTGTGTAGACAGGCACAGGTGGGAAGAATGATGGTGTTGCGGGAACAGGAAGAGACCCATATATGGATGTGGGGACCTGCTGACAGACACGGGAGAGAAAAGCCCTGGCCAAAATATTGACTTGTGACAGGTCGTATGATTTTTCAGGTACTATTTCCCTTGTAAACGCTGGTTGGCCATCGACGAGGATGACGGACAGCTCGCCAGGGAGCTGGTCCCCGTGGACGAGGCCTTCATGAAGAAGGGCGACGATGATGACGAGGAAGACTCTGCAGCCACTCTCGGCCTGGAGCAGAAAGGTAAAGAGAACACTGTGATGGTGGTTCACTTCTTTTAACTTAGATTGAAATATCTTGTGTTGTTTGTAGGGGTGTAACGGTACACAAAAACCACGGTTCGGTACGTACCTCGTTTTTTTAATAATTTTTTTCACTTTTTCTCCTCCTGTTTTACTGTGTTTTTTCTCCAATCCCAATTTAGTCGTTATGCCAATTCCCCCCTCCCCTTCCTGGTCGTTGCTCGCATGTGCCCCCCACTGGTCGGTCTAGGGAGCCCTGAAGTCTATCAGATGCTTCCTCCGAGACATAGGAGACAGCCAGCAGCCTCTTTTCACCTGCCAGCGCGGACTCTCATTGGTGAGGTGTAACGTGTGGGAGGTCACACTACCCTCACCATCTCCCTCCCTCGCTGTGCAGGTGCCCTGACCGACCTGTAGGAGTCGCTGTTTACAACGACCAGAATACCACCCCACCGGCTTCCCTCATGCTGACTCTGCCAATTGAGCCAGTATGACGGCCGGCCAAGCCGGAGGCAACGCTGACAGCCGGATTCGATACCAGTGTCTCTCACGTTGGTGACGAGCGCTTAGTCCGCTGAGCCACCCAGCTGCCCTACGTACCTTGGTTTTGAAGTCACGGTTCGGTACGGGTTTTCGGTACAGTGGGGGAAAGTTTGGTTTTCCATGTTCCACTCAGGGGTGATGTAGTGTGCAGTAACTAATTGTACTTGTAGGGCTGTCAACGAATATTCTATATTGAAATTAATAATCGACTTGTAATTTTTTTTTTATAATAATAATTATATTAGATTGTGAAAAAAACAGCCCCCGGTGGGCGGTCGTTAGTGGTTAACATACCGTTGTATTCGTTCGGTACACTACACAGCCGTTCGGTACGGTACGGTACACACACACTGAAACGGTTCGGTTCGGTACGGATACGTGTACCTTTACACCCCTAGTTGTTTGAGAGAAAACGCATTAAATTGCTGAAAAGAACGTGAGACTCTGTTAATGAATGATAATGATGAATAATGATGAATAATGTGATAAGATAAGATATTCCTTTATTGATCCCCTTGGGGAAATTCCGGCGTCCTAGCACCATGGTGGAGGGGAGGTACAGGCATGGGCTGGGTAATAGTAGAAAGACATAAATATAGACAATAAAATTAGATCTATATAATATAGAAATATGAGAAATATAAACAGTGTAAACAAAGGTGCAGATGAGGGTCATTATATTATATGTAACACTAAGTATAGGCAATACAAAATTGTAATCTGAATATATACTATAAGTAAGAGTAAAAGTTAACAGTATACACTAGGTGCAGTATACACAAGGTACCCTAACTGGCATGATATCCGCCATGGATCCGTGCAGGTTTTGGTGGTGGTCAGACATTTCAATAATAACGATGAATAATGATGATGGATAATGATGAAGGAAGGGTAATACTTGTGTTGCACCCAAATAATGGCAATCGACTCGAGTGATTACATGATTTAGAACGTTTATCCTGTACACATGTACGTGTAGAATAACATTTAAAGAAATCATATGTGCCACGCTTTCTCCTGAGTCAACTTTATGTCCAATTTGTCCATTTCAATCTGATTTGTTCTCTTGCAGCCATGTCAACGACATACACTATGAGGATAAAGACTGGAGAGAAGAAGGGTTCTGGAACTGATGCCAACGTCTTCACCGTCCTGTATGGCACCAAGGATGACACAGGTGACCATAGAGACACAGAGACATTTATTGTCTTTGCAGTATTTCCTCAGTAATCATTTTGTCGCAGTGGTGGGTGGGGGTCATTTTGGGTCAGGGTTCTAATGCTGGCTGCAGTGCTATAATTTGTCTTATTTCTGTATGTGATCATGATGGTATTTCTAAACACTGGGCATGTATATATATATTTTTTTGGTCAAACCCCGCCCAATTTCCCCCTGTCAATTAAAAATCAATCAATATCTGAAATATATATTTTATTAATCTACCTTGCCTATATTACTATACCTACTATGCAAATATGTCTTTACTACTATGCACTCAAGACTGTAGCACTCAAGTTCAACACTGTTTGAGGAACAATCTTACCTACCCTTAGCTTCCAGAGTTGTACCCTTCCTGCTGACCTGTTGTACAGAACTTGTAAGTCGCTTTGGATAAAAGTGTTCAGCTAAATGACTAAATGTAAATGTGTTTTCTGAGGGAAATTAAACTAAATGATAATGTTTTGTGAATGATAATGTTTTGTGTATATATGTATTATCAGATGTCTTGTGCTATGTGTGTACCTACTATAGGAACCTAGTATAGCTGACTCCCACCTAAAAGGACAACAAAACCAAATGTGAAACACTGTGATTATTTGTATTACTGAATAGAGAGCCTATTAGGATGCTAGATCCTAATGTGAAACACTGTGATTTACCATACCTTGCTATGCTCGCTCATGCCTGTATTTTTTATGTCTGTTCTATTTTATAATTTTTAGACTATTTTTAAACTGAATCATTTTAAACTATTTTTATTATTTGTGTTACTGAAAACTGTAAGCGGAGAGCCTATTGGGATGCTAGATCCTAATGTGAAACACTGTGATTTGCCATACCTTGCTACCTGTCTATCTTTTTTATGCCCGCTTATGCCTGTATTTCTTGCTGTTGTGAAACACTTTGAACTGCAACCTCTGTATGAAAAGTGCTATACAAATAAAGTTATTATTAATATACTACCTTATGCATACCGCACCTTATGTGAACACTGTATACTTCATCAGATCATATATTTAGCATTTAGCATTTTAGCATTTAGCATTTTTAGATTATATATTAGATTTAGATGATTGGATTATTAGATTATATATTGCATATATTTAGCATTTAGCATTTTAGCATTTCGTTTTTTTAGATTATATATTAGATTAGATTTAGATTATTGGATTATTAGATTATATATTGTAACTATTTATTGTAGGGCAAATATAACTGAGAGGGCATACATACCCTCATCTCGCATCTTGTTGCCCATAAGCACATGTCCAGAGTTAATTATATTGATTTGTTATATTGTTTACACTGCTTTTTTACTACCTGTACCTCCCCTCCCCCATGCTGCTATGATGCCTGAATTTCCCCAAGGGGATCAATAAAAGAATATCTTATCATATCTTGTCTTACCTTGACATTCCCTAATAGATTGTGTGTACGTAAATAAAAATATATGTGTCTGATAAAGGGATAGGTATATATGGATGAAAATGCATGTGTCTGATAGGGATATATTATTAAAATATTGTATAATTGGCTGATATGAACATAGATAATGTATGTAAAAGCTAAATAGTATATTATGCTGTATTGTATTATGAATGAATTATGAGTAGGTATTATTGTATTGTATTATGAATTCATAAGGCGTATATATTGTTATATTGTATTATGAATTTGATTAGGGTTTTTATTGTTGTTTTAATTGTCTGTATGACATGTAAATGTTGTGAGTGTATATGTCTGTAACTGTATTTTATGTGTTATGGACCCCAGGAAGAATAGCCCCAGCACTGCTGTGGCTAATGGGGATCCAAATAAACTTAAACTTAAACTTAAACCTCTACAGGTGTAATTAACATGAAGGCCTCCAAGAATCAGAGCAATAAGTTTGAGCGCGTTGATGAGTTCACTGTGGAAGCTGTGGACATCGGACCAATCAAGAAGATATGTGTCGGTCATGACAACTGGGGTAAAGACTTCTACTATAGTGCATGATGTTTTAATGACGCATGCACATGTGCACACTAGGGCTGACCTCGAATAGTCGACTAATCAATCAAAAGGAGCTGTAGTCGACTGCCAACCTCTAGTCGAATGCACATTTAAAAAAAATATATATATACTTTAAGAAATATATTTATATCATTCTTTCCAAAAGCAAAGAGGCCTAGAAGTATCACTAACGCTAATGGCGCACATACCAGCGAGGCTAACTGCCTATGAAAACAGGCACAGAGGCACTGAAAGAGGATTTCAGCGATCTAATGAACACACTAGACACATATCAAGATGTATCCATCAGTGGACCAATTGCATGCTTTCGCAGAGGACAAGAAGCCTTCAGTCGCTCCTTCAGACATCAAGCACCCCCCCCCCCCCCCCCCCCCCCCCCACAGCCCAAATTTAGCGACTATCGGCAAATTTTGGCCAATCAAAGTCGACTATACAAATCCTTAGTCGGGGACAGGCCTAGTGCACACACGCACACACACACACACACACACACACACACACACACACACACACACACACACACACACACACACACACACACACACACACACACACACTACTGCTCTGACTCTGTGTCACTGTGTCAGGAGGAGGAGCTTCCGCAGGCTGGTTCGTCGACTGGGTGGAGATCGATGCTCCGTCTCAGGGCCAAACGCTGCGCTTCCCCTGCGGCCGGTGGCTGGATAACGGAGAGGACGACGGGGCCGTCGCCAGGGACCTCTTCCCTAACCCCCTCCAGACGGTGCTTTACACGCCCTGTAAGACACACTGGACCTCTTCCCTAACCCCCTCCAGACGGAGCTTTACACGCCCTGTAAGACACACTGGACCTCTTCCCTAACCCCCTCCAGACGGAGCTTCCCTAACCCCCTCCAGACGGAGATTCCCGACCCTAACCCCCTCCAGACGGAGCTTTACACACCCTGTAAGACACACTGGACCGAGACATGTGACTCACAGTCACCTTTAGCTCCAGTGACCCTTGGTTTGAAAGAGAAGAACAGTTTTGTCACCATAATGATATTATGGCTACGTTCACACACTGCAGGCAGAAGTGGCCCCAATCTGATTTTATTGCTCAAATGTGACTCAGATAAAAATTATTATTCATGACAGTGATCTTACTTACTTTCATATTCTTTATTGTTCATTTTTTGCATGTGGGTCAGTTCAGCAGCGGTGACCAGTTCACACTGGAATCTGATCTTTTTTATGTGTGAACAGTAAAAAAGAAAATCATATCTGAGCAATAAATCAGAATTGAGCACTAAGGCTTGCAGTGTGAACGTAGCCTATGTTATGCTTATGAGCTACGTTGTGTTCTGTGCTGTATTGTGTATCCCATGCTGAGACAACGCCAACTACACTGTACAGTATTACATTCCAACACTCTAATGTTTTGGTAACACTTTATAATAACACTCAGTTATAAGACCTTAAATTCCTTTGCGTGTATTCATAAAAGTCCACAAATAATAAACAAACTATTAGACATTTGTTAATGATGAATAGTCTTCACTTTAAATTAGGGCACACAATAACATCTGCAAATTATTTATAGATAATAGACAGCTCTCAGCGTTGCTACCAGCTTGGCTGGTCGTTCATACTAACACAATTGGCAGTGTTAGGGGTGGGAAAGCTGGTGGGTGGGGATTGGACGTTGTGGACAGCGACTCCTACAGGTCGGTTGGTGCGCCTGTACAGCAGAATCAGGAAGTAATGGGAGCAGCGTGAGCCTCCCACACGTTACTCCTCGCCACTGAGAGATCGCGCTGTACAGGTGAAAAGATGCGACAGCTGCCTCCTCGTGTACCGGAGGGGACACGTGATGCAAGGCTTGGTCCTCACTGCAGCCGACCAGTGGGAGGCATAGTCTAGCAACGTTCGAGACAGGGGAGGGGAGAATTGAAGGGAGAATTGGCGAGGCGAAATTGGGATGGGAGAAAAATAGAAAAAATGAAGGAGAAAAAATGGATAAAAAAAATAATAATATATAGTTATAATTGATTTAATAATCATTTACGAATGTATATAAATGGTTTGTTCATGATTAGTTCATTATCTACAAATACCTTATAAATGTCTTATAACTGAGTGTTATTATAAAGTGTTACCAATGTTTTTTAAGAGTAATGCCCTATGATACTTGTACCAGCCACCACTGGCTATATACACATGACATTTTGCTCTTATGTCGTGCTCAGGTTGATATTCCTTTCTACCTTGGGTGGGAACAGGGTGGAAAGGAATCCCGACCTGAGCCTGGGCATGAGAGAAAAACGGCCACCCGTGTAAATATGGTCAATGGTTTTATAATTTCAGACACCTTTCTTCCACAGTCGTGCCGTATGAGATCAAATCGATGACGACTGACGTGTTCGGAGCGGGGACAGACGCAGACGTCTTCATCGTCCTCTACGGGCGAGACGCGGTCTGTACCCAGAAGAAGTCCCTGTGTGTCAACAAGAGAGAGAGGAGGATGTGCTTCGAGAGGGGAGCTGAAGACATGTTTATTGTTGAGGTACAACGCTCCATTGGCTCTTACTTTTTGTATTGAGTATGTGTAGAGTATGGGTATAGGCAAGGTGTAGAACAAAGAACCACAAAGAGAAACTAGATGTAAGGAGACATATTGTATAGTAGAGTGAGGTCACAAGGGGCCTATATGTATATTTTAACTTAAGTACCTGATAAGATAATAGTTCAAAAGTGAGGAAAAAACTACTTCACACTTGTGTTTTCACATCATCAAACCTGGACTCTTTCCTCGTCTTTCTGAGACCTCATACTAAAATAGACCTACAGCATTAAAGATAATAACTTTTTAACCCTTTCACTACCACACTACAGAAGGTTAACCTTTCACTACCACACTACAGACGGTAACCCTTTGTCATGTGGCAGTGAAAGGGTTAACCTTCTGTATTGTCACCGTGAAAGGGTTAACCCTTTGGTAGTGTGGTAGTGAAAGGGTTCATATTCTCTTTTCACTTGGCAGACAACAGTTCACATGAGAGCCAATCAAAAGCTGTAAAAAGGACTGTCTGCTGTGCTCCAATCAGAACAGCAAACAGCCTTGATGACTCTGAGCCATAAGCAGATGGATGGGTGGGTGGATGGACGGACGGATGGATGGACGGACGGATGGATGGATGGATGGGTGGATAGATGGATGGATAGATGGATGGACGGACGGACGGGCGGACGGACGGACGGACGGACGGACGGACGGACGGACGGAAGCTCAGGAGGTAGAGTGGTTGTCTGGTAATTGGAAGGTTCCCGGTAAGCGTACGTAACTAACTGCTCCCGATGAGCAGGTTGGCACCTTGCATGGTCGCCTCCGCCGTCGGTGTGTGAGTGAATGGGTGAATGCGAGGTTGTAATTGTAAGTTGTAATAGCACTTTGGATAAAAGCGCTATATACTGTAAATGCAGTCCATTTACACACAGACAAAGCAGATACAAAAACACACAAGTATGCACCCCCCCCCCCCCCCCCCACACACCCCCATACACCCCCCCCACACACACACACACACACACCTTACCTTGTGTTACCTTATCCATTATGCGAGGCATAATGGATAAAAGCGCTATATAAATGCAGTCCATTTACCATTTACGGATGGACGGACGTATTGTAATATGACTGAATATTTTGCTAAGAGAAGCACGCACTTTGAAATGGCAATGAAGAAACATTGATGGTTGATTTTGTATATTTCAACCATACACTGGATAGCAACCAACGTACGAAAGGACTCATTCATGTCGTCAGGAGGAGGCTATACAGGCGTTGAATGTGCCTGTACATTTAAACAACAGTATGTATTAGAGGGACATTTCCCATCACTGCATAGAGGAAATTATGATAATGATGATGACAGTGAAGGACCTCTTTAAATCTAGTGCTTAAACAGAGATGTGATTATCATTTTAAATCTAGTGCTTAACCAGAATGTGATTATCATTTTAAATCTAGTGCTTAACCAGAGATGTGATTATCCTGTTTCAGGAAATAACTAATTCAGCATAGAAGAAAAGCATAAACATTTACTAATCAGCTTTGGTCAAACCTCCTTCCAATTTGCTGCTCCCAGCAGTTGAAACGAGATGCAAAAGAAATGGACTAATTGACTCCATCACAGAGTTGTTTACACACACACACACACACACACACACACACACACACACACACACACACACACACACACACACACACACACACACACACACACACACACACACACACACACACACACACACACACACACACACACACACACACACACACACACACACACACACACACACACACACACACACACACACACACACACACACACACACACACACACACACACCTGCAACTGTCACCCAGCCTTTTAACTGTAATTTGTCTGTTCTGCATCATGTATTACAGTACATACCTTGACATTTAATTTCCGTTGTTTGTTTGATGTGTGTTTTAATTATTTCCCTCCTTACCTCTGTGATGTACAGTATGTATCTTGATTCTTTTCTATTACATTTCTTTGTCCTCTTGCCACTAGGCCTTCATTGTAAATAGGAATCTGTCCTTAATTGACCTGCCTGGTTAAATAACGGCTAAATGTAAAAACAAGACCTTAAGGCTAGTTAGAGGACATGGGGGATGTGATCTATATGGTTGTGTTGTGTGCAGTTAGAGGACGTGGGGGATGTGATCTATATGGCTGTGTTGTGTGCAGTTAGAGGACGTGGGGGATGTGATCTATATGGTTGTGTTGTGTGCAGTTAGAGGACGTGGGGGATGTGATCTATACGGCTGTGTTGTGTGCAGTTAGAGGACGTGGGGGATGTGATCTATATGGTTGTGTTGTGTGCAGTTAGAGGACGTGGGGATGTGATCTATATGGTTGTATTGTGTGCAGTTAGAGGACGTGGGGGATGTGATCTATATGGTTGTATTGTGTGCAGTTAGAGGACGTGGGGCATGTGATCTATATGGTTGTGTTGTGTGCAGTTAGAGGACGTGGGGGATGTGATCTATATGGTTGTATTGTGTGCAGTTAGAGGACGTGGGGGATGTGATCTATATGGTTGTGTTGTGTGCAGTTAGAGGACGTGGGGATGTGATCTATATGGTTGTGTTGTGTGCAGTTAGAGGACGTGGGGATGTGATCTATATGGTTGTGTTGTGTGCAGTTAGAGGACGTGGGGGATGTGATCTATATGGTTGTGTTGTGTGCAGTTAGAGGACGTGGGGGATGTGATCGAGAAGATCCGCATCGGCCACGACAACCGAGGGATCAACCCGGGCTGGCACCTGGACCGAGTGGAGATCAGGCGGCTTCTCAGGAAGGGAAAGGTACTGTGTGTTCGGGGCTCTGTCTCCATGGCAACACATGAATCAATAACAGTTTTCACAAGGTATTCCATGGAGAGTTGAAAAGAGGAGGAGAGGTAGCCCCTTTCGTGACTGCGATGTGTGCGTATTCAAAAGCCCCTGGCTTGCACATCGCAGTCACGAAAGGGGCTAGAGGAGAGGATGACCAGCACACACCCCGCAATTAATTAATAAATGAACTAAGATTCTGTGGTGGAACTGGAGAGGCGGAGGGGTGACCAGGTAAGGCCACTAAGGGGTGTAACAGGGAGAGAAAGGGGAGGATACATGGGGGGAGGGGGAGATGTGAACAGAGGTCTAAGACTTAGTTGGAAACCGCCACTATTCTTTAAAGGAAAACTCCAACATTTTGGGAAATTAGCTTATTTGCCATCTACCCTGGAGTTAGACAAGAAGATACATACCATTTTCTTCTCTGTGCATGCAGTAGGAGTAGGAAGACGTTGGGAACTAGGCTAATGGAGGAACCTACTTCCAGTGACTGACGCTAAGCTAGGCTAACAGTGCACGTCTTCGTACTCCTACTGCATGCACACTGCATACTGCATTCCTTAACATATATATATATTTTTTTTAAGATTTATTTTTTAGCATTTATTGCTTTTTACTACCGGGCAGTCCGGTAGAGAGAGAGAGAGAGGGAGAAGAGAAGAGAAGAGAAGAGGGAGACAGAGCGGGGGGGAGACACCGGGTCTGGGAATCGAACCTGGGTCGGCCACTTCGCGACACAGCGTGTTACATAGTTCGCCACTTGGGCGCCCATTCCTTAACATCTAAGACTCTTCCAAGTTCAAGTTCTCTTTTATTACACCACAGCTTGCCTGGTGGAATTTGTTTCCAGTACTGATCAAGATAAACTCCATTCCATTTGCGTCAGACAACGAAAGTACAAGGAGAGGCACAAAAACATACAATGATGATAAGCTGAATAATAAAACAATAAGCTGAACCTTTTGCTAGAGATGGGGTGCATTAGGAGCATCTAAGTAACATTAAAGGTGCTATGCATTATAAATGTCATTTTTCAGTCTCTAGCATTGTATTATAGTAATAGGAGTTCGTATCAATGTGTTTTTGGGCCTAAATACTATATTGGCGAATTCCTCAGCTACAGCCCATCCCCTCTTTGCCTCTAGTAAATCAGGTCATGTTGATTTGACGACCTGGTGCACGTCACAGGGCGCTGTTTATAGCGCACGGTGATGTGATTGGCTCTGTGGTTTTAGTAATGCCCGCCTCCATTCTTGCTACCTGCAGGGTGGAAGGTTTGTCCAGAAGATCACTAATCAGCTGAAGCCTGATGCGGTTCCCTCGGTCTTCGACAGACAGACCGGCGTTAGCTCTCGGGACTCGGGAGCGATCGCTAGCTACTTAGCACCAGCCGGGGCCGGCGTTAGCAACCGGGAGCGTCGTTGAGCATTCAGCCTGCTGGCTACCTAGATCCACTTCAACCAGCGTCGCGGAGCATTCAGCCTGCTGGCTACACAGCTTGTCGGTGTGCTAATAGCCTCTGCAAGCTAACGGTAGCTGGCTACACAGCTTGTCGGTGTGCTGGAGCCTCTGCAAGCTAACGTTAGCTGGCTACACAGCTTGTCGGTGTGCTGGAGCCTCTGCAAGCTAACGGTAGCTGGCTCCAGGCTATTAGCACATCGACAAGCTGCTGGAGCTCCCAACGCTCGGCTGGTTGAAGTGGATCTAGGTAGCCAGCAGGCTGAATGCTCCGCGACGCTCCCGGTTGCTATCATGTGCAGGTCCTCTTCTCAGACCTGTGTGGCAAAGCACTGCACACGCATCATGCAAGCTACACATCGCTGCATGTTGATCAATGGTGGCCCACTCGGTGCATCACAGTGGGCTACTATTGTGCTAACAACAACCGCGGTGTCCGGCTTGTCGGCCGGCATGAGTGCTCGATTTGGGGTGGTTCTCTCCTCCTTGTGTGCCCCCGTTCTCACGGGTGTCCTGCCGGGGAGCTTGTGGACGCGACAACAGCGGCGGCCGTAGCGTTAGTTAGCTCATAGCTATTGTGTACCACTAGCGTTACGGCGGGCTCGAGCACCCTACGGCTGCCGCCGTTGTCGCGTCCATGGGCTCCCCGGCAGGGTACCCGTGGGGACGGGGGTGTACAGAGAGGAGAGAACCATTTTGTGTCGGGCGTGCATGCCGGCCAGCGAGCCGGACGTCGGGATATGTTGTTAGCACAATAGCTACCAAGCTAAGCTATGTTAGCTTCTAACGGTGTATACACAATATGTACAACGACACAATGATTTACATTATTACAAATATGGTAACGTGGTTGTGGCTTTTACAAATAGTGGTAACATATATATAGATAGACAGTACTGCTACATCTCTATATTTATGACATACCATATTTGTATTGCTACAGTACTGCTCAGTACTGCTATGATGGAGACCAGAGAAAGACTTTCGTCTTGTTTACATCAGGGTCCCCCAATTTCAATTCATGGTAACATATTATATATATATATAGATAGACAGTACTGCTACATCTCTATATTTATGACATACCATATTTGTATGTAACCTGAAACCTAATCTCTGACGGGGAGATGGGCGGAGCTATTTGGTGGGTGGCTGTCACTCAAAGTCTGGGTGGAGCCAAGCCAATAATAGCCTGCTTTCATGAGGCTGAAAAATGCTGGTTTTGAGTACAAGATTAGAAATATAAAACAATGATTATTTTTGGAATAAAAATTACAGATGTGTTACATAGACTCACAGGAAGTGTGTAAAGTTGCCCAAATAGTGCTAGGAATAGCAGTGCATAACCCCTTTAAGTTCATCCAGGGCCTTTTTTACTGGTTGACGTCATTATTGAGATCAATACCATTTAGAGTCAGTAGGGGGAGACGTTCTCCTCGCAAAAAGATTAAAGACCCTCTGGGTCTGTGATGACTTCATTGTTCGAGCACACACACATGCACACACACAGACAGACTCAGTCAGTCACTTGTGTGTGTCTCCAGGGTTCCGAGACGACCATCTTCCCGTGCGAGCGCTGGCTGGCCAAGTCGGAGGATGATGGGGAGACGGTGAGGGAGCTTGTGCCCTCTGACATCATCACAGAGAAGCTGGGGCGAGACGGCGGCCTGAAGGTCACCGAGGTGGAGGTGGAGGACGCCCTGGAGAGTACGTGTCTAACATCCTGTATGCTAATGTGTTCAGAGAAAACACACAATGTGCACACACACGTTCGAGTACAGGCATCGTCATGTCAAGTGTCAGGAATCAGGACATATGCACATACTGACATTGACACACACTGACACACAAGACACATGTCTTTTCACCCCTGCAATACTAAATAAATCATATTCTATATATGGTCTATAATATTATGTAACGGAGGTCCGTGAGTATATCCACAGTCACGATGGACTTCAAGTGTTGTGAACTTACTGTGGCATGTAGCGGTACTGCAAGTAAACTCATCCACCCATAAAAGGCATGCGGACAAGGGCGGCTAAGTGGCGCAGTGGGCAAGGCGCTCGCCACTAACGCAGGAGATGCTGGGTTCGAGCCCAGCTCTCAGCGTTGCTACCAGCTTGGCTGGCCGTTCATACTAACACAATTGGCAGTGTTAGGGGTGGGAAAGCTGGTGGGTGGGGATTGGACGTTGTGGACAGCGACTCCTACAGGTCGGTTGGTGCGCCCGTACAGCAGAATCAGGTAGTATCGGGGGCAGCGTGAGCCTCCCACGTGTTACTACTCGCCACTGAGAGATCGCGCTGTACAGGTGAAAAGATGTGACAGCTGCCTCCTCGTGTACCGGAGGGGACACGTGATGTAAGGCTTGGTCCTCACTGCAGCCGACCAGTGGGAGGCATAGTCTAGCAACGTTCAACCATTGGCGAGGTGAAATTGGGATGGGAGAAAAATAGAAAAATAAGGAGAAAAAGTGGATAAAAAAATAAAAGGCACGCAGACACGTTACCAAAAGGTGAATTCACCTCTTGGTATAGTGGTCTGTGATGTCCCCCGCGGTGCGGCTACACATAGTAACGAACCCGGCTACATATAGTCTACTCTATATATTTCATTTATTATTCTCTTATTACTGTATTTATCTTTGATCCTTTGCTCGACTGCATTTGAACAATAGGTCAATGTTTTTAATAATTGATATTTTTCATCTGATTCTTAATATTATTATTTTGTTATTGGTATTGTTCTTGACGTGTTGATGTTTGTCTTCTGTGTGAACAGGCACCAATTAAAATGTCTTATACGTGCACTTGTAGTTGGCGAATAAAATGTATTCTGATTCCGTACACACACACAAGCACGCACACACACACGGACACACACACACTTTTGCGAACTGCAGTGTAAAAGTACATTTTCAGTAAACTTTCGGCTACAATTTTCCCTTCATGCTTTAAAAAAACACTTAATGAGTGCCTGTCATGACAGCGGTGTGTCGGAGAGCATTGCGTTCGTCTGAGTGTCCTGAACCCAGCTCTGCTATTTTGTCCCAGATCGCTGTGAATTGCCTCAAAGTGGTTCACGGTGTACAACTTGCCTCAAAGTCATTTTAAAAGGGCATACAATTCACTTTTAAATGCTGTTTTTAATAGAAGAAAATATCGGATCCAATATTTATGGCTTAAAACCAATTTCCGACAATTAGTTACACTTTAAATTAAAAAAAAAATGTATTTCTTGATTCAGAACATTTCTATCTATGGATGAACAAAACGTTCAATGCGAATGGTTGGTTTGAATTTCAAGGACTTTTTAAGCACCTTGTTAAAAATGGGCTGTTCAAGGAATTCCAGGACGTTATTTTATTTTAAATCAAGCACTTTAAGCACTTCAAGGACCGTGTGCGAACCCTGTTCACGTTGTACAACTTGCCTCAAAGTGGTTGGGTCTCTGCCCGTGTCTCGCCTGCCACAGCTCACACGTACAACATCACGGTGACAACGGGTGACACCTACGGCGCCGGCACCGACGCCAACGTCTTCCTCACCATCTCCGGGGACCAGGGGGACACCGGTGAGAGGAAACTGAGAAAGTCAGAGACCAACAGCAACAAGTTTGAACGGGGATCGGTAAGACGACGCGGGACTGAGAGACCCCTGCTTTCTCTCACGTTCAGTTTCATAATGTGTTACACTTCCCGTCACGGCCAATAGAGGCTCTGTGCAGTTTCCTCCAGTATGGCTGCCGGTAACCATTGGTAACCACGTTCAAAAGAAAATGCCTCATTTCTGTGCAGCGGTAGAGTAGGTAAAACACTGGAAAAGTAATGTTCTCCACTGTGACTTGTTTACAAGATAAGACACCAAATTATTAGGTTTTTGTTGATATAATTAGTCATATATCAACACATAGCAACCGTTGCCATGTACAAAACAATGGTTGCAGTGTTACAGGCAGCCATGTTGGAAGACAGAGCACTACACAAACATTCCGTGCAAAGCCACTGTACCGAGTCACGAGTCTTACGCTTCAAGTGTTGGCCAACACAGCATGCCGAACTGATCCGTTGCTTTTACTGAACGGTATAGACCCTAGACCAGTGGTTCCCAAACCTCACCCCAGCCGTTCCATGTATTTGTTAAATTATTCAACTAATAAAGGGCTTGTTAAGTTGAATCAGGTGTGCTGGTGGTGGAATCTAACAAATACATGGAAAGGCTGGGGTGCTTCGAGGGGAGGATTGTGAAGCACTGCCCTAGACCATTAGTCTGGGGCCATGGGGCAAAGGTTATTGAGATATAATCATTTAGATTAATGAGATTAGAGAGAGAGATAGAGATAGTATGCATCTCTAGTATCTACATACACAGAGATCTAATATGCTTCTCTGTGCCAAACATCTCTACTTTGATGTTAAATGTGGCCCTTGGTATCGGATTGTTAGTATTGATGAACTTCTTCGACCAATACCCCATTTTAGCCCAGTATTGGTCCAATATCTGCTACCAGTATCGGGCGTGTAAACTACAGTATAATGTCATTTCAGTGTGTGGTGTTGTTGTGACACATGCCCTTCCATGCTCCCCTCCGCAGGTGGATAAGTTCACGATAGAGGCGGTGGACCTCGGGCAAGTGTTTAGGATCAGACTTCGCCATGACAACAGCATGATGAGCGCTGATTGGTACCTGGATACGGTGGAGATCTTTGACACGGACACGGAGGAGGTGTACCTCTTCCTGTGTGAACGCTGGCTGTCCAGGAAGAGAGAAGACCGGCGCATCGAGAGAGTCTTCTATGTCAAGGTAACACGCTGTGTGTGTGTGTGTGTGTGTGTGTGTGTGTGTGTGTGTGTGTGTGTGTGTGTGTGTGCGTGCGTGTGTGTGCGTGTGTGTGTGTGTGTGTGTGCGTGTGTGTGTGTGTGTGTGTGTGTGTGTGTGTGTGTGTGTGTGTGTATGGGGGCGGGGGGTGCATACTTGTGTGTTTTTGTATGTGCTTTGTCTCTGTGTAAATCGACTGTATTTACAGTATATAGCGCTTTTATCCAAAGCACTATTACAACTTATGCCTCACATTCACCCATTCATTCACACATTCACACACCGACTGCATAGGCAATCATGCGAGGTACAAACCTGCTTGTCGGGAGCAGTTAGGAGGTTGAGTGTCTTGCTCAAGGACACTTCGACACGCTGCCGGGGGAGGAGCCAGAATCGTAACTGAGAACCTTCCGATTACCAGACGACTGCTCTACCTCCTGAGCCACTTTTACACACTTTTAATAAAACAAACCAGAAAAGAATCAATTGAAACCAGATTACAGCCAAGGACAGGTTTGCATTACATTATGTTTCCTCCCATACATGACTGCCATGTAACTTGTCTTGGAAAATATTATCATGTCCATAGCTCCATAGTTAAATACATATTCTGTGTACTAGTTGATGTGCTTGCAATGTTGTACATGTCTAACAGGTGTGTGTACGTGTGTGTGTGTGTGTGTGTGTGTGTGTGTGTGTGTGTGTGTGTGTGTGTGTGTGTGTGTGTGCGTGTGCGTGTGCATGTGTGTGTGTGTGTGTTCAGGGATATGAGGGCGTGAGAGAGGGTGTTAACAGTAAGAAGAAGAGCTCAGCGCTGATGCTGAAGAGTGTCGACAGCAACATGAACAAGAAGAAGAAGAAGAAAGAAGACGTTGTGGAAGAGCTGCCCAGTAAGAACACACACACTCACATACACACACACACACAGACACACTCAGACACACAGACACACACACACACACCACACACACACATACACAGACACACACAGACACACAGACACACACAGACACACACACAGACACACACACATGCACGCACGCACACACACACACACACACACACACATACAAGCACGTACACACACACAGAAGCACATACACTCACACACACACACAGACACACACACACACACACACACATACAAGCACGTACAGTGTCGTACACACACAGAAGCACGTACACACACAGACACACACACACAAGCACATACACACACACACACACACACAGAAGCACGTACACACACAGACACACACACAAGCACGTACACACACAGACACACACACACAAGCACGTACACTCACAGACACACACACACACACACAAGCACGTACACTCACAGACACACACACAGAAGCACGTACACTCACACACACACACACACACACACAGACACCTGGGCCCTATTCCCCGTACCTGGTTCAACTAAGTCGATCAAAAGTCCCATTATCCAGATTCAATTAACCCGATGTTTGGATCCGCGCTTTCCCTGTTCCTCGAACGCTGATTCAGTCTCGTTAATTCGAACCAGACTTGATACTCAGGATAATTGCGCGCGGCCGCCTGACCTGAAAAGACAGCAGGTGTCGATCGCAGAAATCCTGATTTTTTAACGGCATTGACTGATTGATTGATTTAAAACTTTATTAACAGATTGCAGAATGGGTACAATACAGTACGGCTCAATAGCCTCGCCGACAAGTTAAATGCATAATCTATAGGCAAATTTTAAGTCCCTCATTACCCCAATCAATCAGATTATATTCCTTTAAATGTGCTGCTGGCAGTAGGCTTAATGGAATGAATAATCGAATGAGATCTATTGCTAGCGAAAATAATTAGTTCAACTTTTTCAGAATAAGTAGAAACAAGCCCAAAGAGTATCTAATTGTTACGAATTAATAGATATTTATGAGGATATCTGTACAGTGTATGCGCTCGGCTTAGGTATCATGTACTTTACTGTATATATAAATACATGGTTCCCAAAGTTTTAAGGCGCGACCTGAAATAACGTGTCAGAGAGGCTTGGAGCTGGCTATACAGTTTCACTATTAATCAGGTTTTAATCTTCATCATCCATACATGCATTGAATTGATTAACCTTTGGTTTATACCAGTGACAGAACCAGTGTTCATAATCAGATAACAGTGCTTGAGCAGATAAATGCATTTTCTCAAATGCATTAATGTCAACGGCTCATTCAATTTCTCAAATCCGTCAAACAGCGCATCTCATCAGACATTTTAATCCCAGTTACAATATCACAATAACGTGTGAGTGACAGTGATACAATTCAACAATCCACAGATTCAGATTCCTCGTAATTCATAATCCACAGTCCACGAATAGACACTTCAATTTATGCTTGAATGAAACACAATCCGGCGCTCCGTTAAGCAAATACATCCACAGCAGAGAATATGAAACTAATCAGAGCCAAACGCCCGATAGGTTTCATTCATTAAAAATATCCCAGCGGGATTCACATTTGCAATGCGCCTTTATTCAAATAACCACATGCAGTGTGTATCGCGACTCTGAGTGCCGTATATATAATGTGCATTATTTAGGACAAAGTAAATTTAGTATCAGCATTTTAGGTCTATTATTTTACATTTCAAAAGCCCCCTCTAGGAAAACGAAGCACAAAAACATAATTCAGAATGGTATGATGCAGATCTACACTGTGATACTTATTTCAGGAAGCGAGCTGGCATTTCTTTGCGAGGGTGTGGCCATGGTTCATCCAGCTAACTGAACTAAACCCTGCTCCGGAGCAGGTTCAAACTTTTCGATCTGTTGCTATAGCGACTTAGAAAATCCGACGTCGGGGAACGGAAAGGTCTGGCTTAAGTCAAGCTATGCTGAAGATTATCCGGCTAACTCAGTTAGCCAGGTACGGGGAATAGGGCCCAGGTCTCCCTTGCAAAAGAGATCTTGTATCTCAATGGAACTTCCTGGTTAAATAAAGGTTAAATAAAAACAAGCACGTACAGACACACACATACACACACACAGACACACACACAGACACAAGCACGTACACACAGACACACACACACAAGCACGTACACACACAGACACACACACAGACAGACACACACAAGCACGTACACACACAGACACACACACACAAGCACGTACACACACACACACACAAGCACGTACACACACAGACACACACACACAAGCACGTACACACACAGACACACAAGCACGTACACACACAGATACACACACAAGCACGTACGTACACACACACACACAGACACACACACAAGCACGTACACACACACACACACACAGACACACAAGCACGTACACACACAGACACACACACAAGCACGTACTCACACAGACACACACACACAAGCATGTACACACACACACAAGCATGTACACACACAAACACACACACAAGCACGTACACACACAGACACACACACACACACAGTGTTGTGTTCTTGACATATTTTTCTTCTACCCCCAGAATACTAATTTTGCATTTGCTTTGGTTGCATCAGCTTGAGGGGGAATGCCATTCGTTTTAATAATTAACACATGTTTCTTTCCGTGCCCAAGGACAGTTCAGTCAGTATTTTGTGAACACACAGTACTCTCTCCTAAAACTAGAAATCAGAGAAAGAGACCCCTCCAATCGGTGATGTCAAATCTTAGGCTGCTCCATAGACGATGAATGAGGCCATAACATGTTTGTGTTGAGCTCTTTCAGGTTTATATTCTAGCTAGTTGGTCTATATCCAGGGTTGGAAAGGTTACTTTATAGCTGTAATGCTTTACAGAGTACTGGTAGAACTAGCATGGTAATCAGTAATTTCAACTCAGTAATACTACAACTACAACTTACTTACGCCTGCTACCCCTTCTGGGGCATAGGCCGTCAACAAGTGATCTCCAGGCATCTCTGTCTTGAGCTGTTCTCTCCAGTTGGTTCCAGGTCATCTTCATGGTCTTGGTGTCTGCCTCCAGCTCTCTGCGCCAGGTGTTTCTTGGGCGACCCCTTTTCCACTTGCCCTGGGCGTTCCATTTTAGGGCGTGTCTGGTGATGGCTTTCGCAGGGTGTGGCCTATCCAGCGCCATCTGCATTTCTTAATTTCTTCTTCTGCGGGCAGCTGGTTTGTTCTCTGCCAGCGTTTGCAGTTGCTGATGGTGTCTGTCCATCGGATGTGGATGATCTTCCGCAGGCAGCTGTTAATGCACTTTCCTGTTGGTTGCAGCTGTAGTTCTCCACGTCTCTGCTCCGTACAGTAGGACTGCCTTGACGTTGGTGTTGAAGAATCTGACTTTGGTGTTGGAAGTCAGTTATTTTGAGCTCCAGATGTTCCGTAATTGCACGAATGCTGTACGTGTTCTCCTTATTCGTGCTCTAATGTCAGCATCTGTGCCGCCCTGCTTGTCGATAACACTGCCAAGGTAGGTAAAGGCTTCGACTTCTTCCAAAGCCTCGCCATCCAGCATGATTGTGTTGGTGTTGTTTGCTGCATTGGTCTTGAGGATCTTAGTCTTGCCTTTGTGGATGTTGAGCCCCACTTGCGCGGAAGTGCACGCTGTTGGTCTTCTCCTGCATCTGTTGTCGGGTGTGCGACAGTAGTGCCAAATCGTCAGCATTGTCCAAGTCGTCCAGTTGCGTCCAAGGTGTCCACTGAATCCTGTACCTTCTCTGTGCTGTGGAGGTCTTCATTATCTAGTCAATGGCCAGCAGGAAGAGGAAGGGCGAGAGCAGACAACGTTGTCTGACCCCGGTCCTCATTTGGAATGCCTCTCTGAGCTGCCCTCCATGGACCACCTTGCATGTCAGTCCCTCATAGGAGTTCCTGATGATGGAAACAATCATGGTTGGCACCCCGTAATGTCGGAGAAGCTTCCAGAGGGTCTCTCTGTCTAGGGCAGGCTATCAAAGGCTTTCTCATAGTCCACAAAGTTTATGTACAGGGGTGAGTTCCACTCTATCGACTGCTCCACGATGATGCCCAGCACTGCAATCTGGTCTGTGCAGGATCGGTCCTTGCGGAAACCAGTTTGCTCATTGCGGAGTTGTGCATCGATGAGGTCCTTCATCCTGTTCAAGATGACTCTGTTAAAAACCTTCCCTGGCACTGATAGCAGTGTGATCCCTTTGTAATTTGCGTAATTGCTAAGGTCGCCTTTGGTGCGTTCCATGTGCCGCACGGGGCGTCCAGGTGAGCGGAGTACCGGGGCGGTGGTCCTGGGGCACAGAGAGAACAGGGTTAGCGACAAGGCAATTCAACAAGGCTTTGAGTAGCAAGGCTAGAGCTAGTCGTCGTACCTAGGTAGGAAGGTTAAGACTCTGACGAGGGTAGAACAGGATCCGTGGCCTGAAGTACCATCTCGCTGATGAGGGGATTCCTCTCAGCCGTGTCAATTAGTGTGCTGGCAGCGTGGGAACCCGGGGGTCGGATGCTGCCCATATAAGGGTGTGAGAGGATGAGGGGTGAGGAAGGCTTCCGCCGTGATGGTGATGGTGAGGAAGGAGGAGGGGTGAGGAAGGCTCTCGCCGTGATTACAACACTCTTTGGGTTAAAGTGGGGGGCGACAGTGGCTCAGGAGGTAGGGCAGTTGTCTGGTAATCCGGAGGTTCCCGGTTCGATTCTCGCTCCTCCAGCATGTCGAAGTGTCCTTGAGCAAGACACTTAACCCCTAACTGCTCCCGATGAGCAGGTTGGCACCTTGCATGGTGGCCTCTACTGTCGGTGTGTGAATGTGTGAGTGAATGGGTAAAAAGTGAGGAACAAAATTGTAAAGTGATTTGTATAAAAGCGCTATATAAATGCAGCCATTTAAAGGAATGGTTCATGATTTCTTGAAGCCTAAGCGCTATTTCTTACTCACCGATGATATTCCAGAGTTCTTTCTCTGCAGAATCCATGCTGTTCTTCGTACTTGATACCCTCATGGTCTATACTCCTGTCTGTACAATCCCAGAAAACAACACTGAGATCTCCCCTCTATTTCAAACATGAGTCTTAATACATTCCATATTTATGGAATAAGCTCCATAGCTCTGTATGATAGCATGTACAATAATGCTGTATATACCATATATATATATATTCTCACCGGATACCTATCCACACCTGTCTGTACTTACCTGCACATAGTCCTTTACTATATCTGTATATATCCCTTACCTACTCTTACTAGTTATCACTGTACATATTAATACTACATCTGATTTAGCACTACACTCAGTAGTACTAATTTGTATATTCTGTACCCAGTTTAATCACCTGTACATTGTATATTGCTGTTGCTCTTTTTACTGCTACATTTGCATTCTGGTTGGATGCCAAACTTCTTTTCGTTGTACTGTACAATACATTTGAATGTAATCTAATGTAGTAATCTAAAATGATGGCACAAGGTAGGCTACTTCTGGACAACTGAGTCTATATTGTCCTCTTTATATCTGTGGAATGGTTTGAGTGTGAAATTAAAACAAAGCACAAATATAAATTACTTTAAAAAAACATATAAAAGGATTATATCTCAGAGGTATATGGATGAGGAGGCGTTGTGTTGACCGCTTGAGCCCTGGCGTCCCTGTCCAGGGGCTAGTGCTCCGGTGGGATTATCATTAGTATTATTACTGATATTTTCTTTTCATAATATTTTCTTTTCATATAGTGTGGAAATTTGGGTTGTATGAAAATGAGCTAATATGAGTTGCATTAAGATAATAGAGTGTGAAGGGGGTAGGAATACATACGTTTACACTTCATCCTACTCCTTTTCGAACATTACTGTTTTGCTTGTTTGTTTTTTTAATCTGTTTATTACTTTATTGTTTTATTTAAATGTTTTAATTAGGGATGCTCGATATTGGCTTTTTTACCGATACCGATATACCGATATTGTCCAACTCTTAATTTCCGATACCGATATCAACCGATATCAACCGATACCGATATATGCAGGGTTTCCCCCCCCCCAAAAAATGGAATAATTTCAGGTAATTAACATTACATATCTCTTGTTGTGGAATTAACACAACATTATGCATACTTTTGACAATAAATAAAATCAGAATTTGTTCTTACTTGCTTGCCTGGGTAAATAAAGGTTATAGAAATGTAAAAAAATAATAATAAAAAATTGAAAACCGATACCGATATTTTCCGATATCACATTTTAATGCCGATATCGGCCGATAATATCGGTAGGCCGATAATATCGGACATCCCTAGTTTTAATTAATTTCATTTGTTTTTAATTTATGTTCGAAATTATTTAAACACGTTCACTCATTCATTCATTCATTCACTCTTTTCCGTATACCAGTCATCCCGTACCACATCACCATCGCCACGGGAATGGGGGTGGAGGCCGGCACCGCCAGCAGGGCCTTTGTGATCATCGTGGGGGCCAACCGCACCCAGACGGAGAGGATGTGGCTGGATCTGCCGGAGGAGAGGCCCTGCTTCCAGGCCGGCTCGCTGGAGAGCTTCCAGCCCCGGGGTTCAGATGTGGGAGTGATCAAAACGGTGGAGGTATTATAGGGGACTGTTGTGGAATATTTTAAATGAAACTGTTAGAAATTCAGATGAGTCAAATTGTATCCAAAATATAACATAGTTTATTTCTGTTTCTGTGGCCACAGAAAGAGTATGCTCAGTTTACAATCAGAGAGACAAGTGTGTACACACATCCTCCGTCACCAATGCAAGAGGCTGTGCTCTCGACTCCCGGAGTCAGCATTGCCTAGTTGGCTTGGGCTGATCGCTATACTAACTCGTTTGGCTGGGTTAGGGGGAGGGAAGCCGTGGGTGGGAAACTAGCGTTGTGGACAGCGACGCCTACAGGTCAGGTCTGGGCGCTTGCTCAGCGGAGGCAGGACTTGAGGAAGGCAGCGTGACCTCCCACGCGTTACACTTCACCAATGAGAGTCCTCGCTGCCAGGTGAGAAGAGAGCCACTGGCTGTCGCCGCACGTGTCGGTTGGAAGCGTGCGGATACTTCAGGGTTCCCTTGTACCGACCAGTAGTAGAACATGCGCACAACAACCAGGTAGGAGAAGGAGGGGAATTGGCACAACGACTAAATTGGGACGGGGAGAAAACAGAGAAAAATCTGCGAAAGAGAGATACAACAAAAAACTAAAAAACAAGTGTGTACACACAAGCGTGAGAAAGAGCTCTGGTCAGACTTACAATAAATAATAACATAATTGACATGACGAACATAAGATGACAAATTAATAACAGATATGACAAGAAAGGTAAACAAAGATGAGAAAATGAAAACAAAAATGGGTTTAGGGGTTTTGTCGTATCTGACACAAGACTGGAGTCAAGATTAACAAGAAAAGAACAAGATCGGATTTACTTCGACATGTCATATCTAAGTCAATCTGTCCTGGGCCTTGGCCGTTGTTTTAAGAACAACCTGTTCCACCCCACGGGGTCGGTACCGACCCAAGAAATGACATCTGGTCCGAACTACACTTCCTGTCAGATACTGTGGGGGTTCAAAGTTCAGCGTTCTGAATGAATCATATCAATAACTGATTCGCGATAATAAGCCACAAAAGGTAACGTTTTTGACAAATATTGAAACGCAGTTAGTTTCTCCTCCCTATTGTTAGCATGTAGTAACAATTAGATCTGAAATTAGTTTCAAAACGGTTGCACTGTGGGGAAAATTAAAAAGTACACTAGATTACAGTAGATTTTATTATCTGTTCTTATGCACGCCTGGTGATACTAAATCCAAATTGAACTCGGGCATTTGAAAGATAATATATGTATATATATATAAATGTGCGAATTGGCTATAATAAGGTAATGTATAAGCATCATATTCTATATTCTATAATAATATTTCAAATTGCACTGGTCCGGATGGGAGAATTCAGTACTGTATCTACAGAACCTTCGGTTTACTCATCTTCCCTTTATTAATTACCTTAGATTTTTTGTACACATGATCTCAAGAGGGTACTGAACGAGATCAGTGTCAGTTTTTTAAGTTTGGTCATTACTATCATGGTGTTATTCACTGTCAAAGACGCAAAGAAAAATCATAATTCATATTCTCCTTTGTTTCATCACAATTTAAGCAAGCCTAGTAATAGACACAATATTTCTGACACTGTGAATACATTCCCTGAGGTCCATAGATGTACCTAGATACCAAGAATATGCAAATAGGCCTTGTAGAAGTGGAGCAATATTCCATTTACCTAGGTATATATTTTAGGCGGATTTTCACATCGTGTGGAACAGGTTAAGACTGTCGCCCTAGTGTCTGAGCTGTATACTAGTTAACTATATTAACTAGTCATGGCTGTACAGAGAATATGTATTTAAACAGAGCTATGGACATGATAATATTTTCCAAGACAGGACGGATGGGGAGTCTCTCTCGCGGAGCCGTGTAATCACATTTTGGGCACTCTCCTGCGTGCACGCACACACACACACACACACACACACACACACACACACACACACACACACACACACACACACACACACACACACACACAAACAAACAATGCATGAGATCATTACACACACACACAGAGACACACACACTGCTAGTAGTGATTGTTTCTCTCCCTCCCTGCAGTTTGGCCATGACGGGGCCACTCCTGACAGCTGCTGGCTGGTTGATGAGCTGTCTGTTGCCGTGCCAACCAGAGGGGTCAATTATATTTTCGCTTGCAAGTGCTGGCTGGCCAAAGATCGAGGAGACGGCCTGACTGCTCGGATATTCAACGCGTTGGACGCAGAAAATATTTGCATATCACAGAAGGTATGTATATGAGAGTGTGTGTGTGGCCACAGTTACAGCCGTATATACACAGCTTAACCCTTTCACTGCCTCACTACCAAAGGGTTAACCCTTTCACTGCCACACTGCAGAAGGTTAACCCTTTCACTGTCACACTACATAAGGTTAACCCTTTCACTACCACACTACAGAAGGTTAACCCTTTCACTACCAGTGTGGTAGTGAAAGGGTTAATACATTTATGCTACTGCAGCTCTGGGATTAATACATACTAGCACAACAGGGATTGGGAATGCTTTGATGTATTTGATGCAAATGCTTCGTACGTAGCTGTATCCACAAGTAGTACATTTAGACAATTTCATTGACAGCGGATTTTACACCTGGCTGGTTCTGTGAGTTTCTGGGGCAATTTGTGCGTGTTCCTAAAATAATCCTCTTTGGTCTTTCATATCCAAATAACCACATTTTTGTATATGCTCCATAACTTTAAAGTATGTTCAGCACACCTCAGTTTAGTGTTGTTGTTGTCGTCCTTGTTGTTGTTTTGGCCTTTGCTCCTGTATATTTCTTATACTGCCAGTCAGTGTATCACTGTCATATCCATAATCCATAGTCACAGTGAAGAACACACTGTCGCATATTATTGTGCCATCGTGACCATTATTACTTACTAAGTGGTGTTGTTGTCCATCAGGGAGCACTCTGTCCTCTGGACTTGTCAGTAACAATGCCCCTGTTACGGTGATAGGGACACCGTACAGCTGCGAGTGCCGTCCTTCGGATGAGACGCTAAACCGAGCTCCTGACTGAATTCGGTCGTTAAAGAACCCAGGGCGCCGATCACAAAGAGTAGGGGGTCCTCTACATTCCTGGCCAAATTCCCAATCAGGTCTCAGACACCAAGGCCACCTAATCATCCCTCCCTCCCTTAATTGGCTGATATCAATCCCTGTCTCCTGAGCCGTTCAGTGATGTGTGCCTGGTGCCAGTGTATGGCAGCCATTGAGCCTGCATAGCCCAAGGTTGGGTGCTACCAGTGGTGGTGAAGGAGGCAATTTCCACCCTACATTGTGGGGAGGGCTTTGAGTGTCTAGAAAAGCACTATATAAATGTAATGATCATTCATTCATACTCTTTGCAAGAGAGAAATCCACACAAACCCCTCTGCGGCGTAACACTGAGTCTGGAAGATGCAGACGGATGGGTGAAGCGACGGTAGAAGGTGACTGAGTGAGACGTGTTGTGTCCCCTGTGGTCAGGTCATCTACGAGGTGACGGTCGTGACGGGGGACGTGCAGAACGCAGGGACCGACACCCAGATCTTCATGTCTGTGTTCGGCCTCAACGGCAGCACAGAGGAGATGCCGCTACAGAAGAACGAGGATAGGTACGGGACCAGACCCGAACAACAACACACACTGTCACGACTGAACTAGTGGAACCCAATATGCAAACACAGAGACAGCAGACATAGAACTTGGTATAACCCAAAATACTTTATTATTATAGGTGCTTTATTGTATAATCGTCCAAGCAGTGGTTGGTAAAGCCACAGGGATACTTGTATTGTCCAGGGGCTAAGAGAAGGAGCAGGGTAGTCAGACAAGCGAGAAGTCGTATACAGAATGGGATACTCAAGTAGTTCAGGGTTCGAGCAAGGAGTGGGCTAGTCAGCCAGGCGGGGGGGGTCGTACACAGGATCTGTTCCTCAGACGGTCCGGGGCTTAGGCAAGGCGCGGGTTGTCAGACAGGCGGGGGGTCATACACGGTAGCGAGTTCTACATACCGTCCGGGTTGTAGGCAAGAAGAATCGTCAGGCAGGCAGAGGTCAGGCAAGAGAGATCCAGGAGTAGGGACAGCACGGGGAGCCAGATGAGGGACTGGGAAAAGGAGAGACAGGTAAGACACAAGACAAGGAACACGGAAATACAACTAACTAGAAATGAGCAAAGAACTATGACTGACTGGGTAATACTAAGCTACGACCTGGCAGCATGATGACATCTGCGCCAGGTTTAAGTAGGTGCAGCAATCAGCACACAGATGTCCAACAGCTGCTCCCAGAGCTCCCACACACCTGACTCCACGTCTGTAATTAGAGAGAATAATAGAGAGAGAGAGTAGACAGGCAGGCATAGGGTGTGACACACACTCATCTCACATGAGTTGCCATACGGTATACACACACACACGCACACGCGCACACACACACACACACACACACACACACACACACACACACACACACACACACACACACACACACACACACACACACACACAGGCAAGTATACATGCACACACACACACATGCACGTACCCACACACACACATACACACTTTCCCTAATTCTGGTGGAAAAACCATACCAAACAATATATATGTTATTCAATATAAATCTTTAAAGCATAAAAAACATGTGCGGAGGGGATCTGTAATTAACACTAACTACAGTAGCACTAGCTGTAACATGTGGTAGCTGACACCATAGACATATATAAAGGCTAGATGACTCGGGGAGCTCCAGTAGCTCACCACGTACCGCGAGTGCTATTTCAGCGCCGTGGACAACCGCGCTTGCGCGGATCTGGGGCTGAGCGCGTTTGAATCCCGGACGGCAGCCGTGCCTTTCCCAGAGTGTCTTTCCCCCCATCTGAACCCTTTCAGCCTGCTTCTGTCGGTCGAACTTGACCAAGTATGAATGCGACGGAAAAGCGATAAACGCTAAAAAGAACCAGCTGACTGGTCAAAGTAAAAAAAAAAAAAAAAAAAAGGCTAGATGACTCACCCGCGCTGCTGGCCAATGGAGACCGACGTTGCCACATGGTGGCCATCTTGCCCCAGGCAGCATGTCCACTCATAACATGAATGTCTATGGTGCATGTACTATTGAAATAACCATACCTTGCTCAATTTTCAACCGATTTTCAAACGGTTTGGTTAGTTATAAACGTCAGAGATGTAGTTATCATACTACTTACTTATAATGGACTTTCATATGAAGATTATTTCAACATGTCCATCCTGAATCATAGCCACGTTAATAACGTTTGTAATAAACCAAACCGTTTGTAAATCGGTTGAAAATGTAGCAAGCTATGGTTATTTCAATAGTACATGCACCATAGACATTTATGCTATGAGTGGGCGTGCTGCCTGTAACAAGATGGCCACCGGTGATCTACGCTGGAGACTCCGCCTTGCACCATCTAGTTATATATATATATATGGCTAGGCAGCGGACATTGCGCTCGTCACCAACGCAAGAGACACCGGGTTCGACTCCGGCTGTCGGCGTTGCCTCCGGCTTGGGCCAGCCGTCATACTAACTCAATTGGCAGAGTTAGCGGGTGGAAGTCGATGGGTGGTAATCTGGACGTTGTGGACAGCGACTCCTACAGGTGGTCGGTTGGGGGACGCCTGCACAGCAGAGACAGGAAATGGCGGGGGTAGTGTGAGCCTCCCACACGTTACACCTCGCCAATGAGAGTCCGCGCTGGCAGGTGAAAAGATGTGACAGGCTGCCTCCTCGTGTATCGGAGGGGACACGTGATGCAAGGCTTCTATCCTCCCTACAACCGGCCAGTGGGGGGCATATGCGAGCAACCTTCAAGACAGGGGAGGGAAGAATTGGCACAGTGGAATTGGGATGGGAGAAAAATAGAAAAAGAGGAGAAAAAGTGGATAAAAAAAAGATATATATATATATATCTATGGCTGACACAGCAGTTTGAATGTAGCTAACAGCCAAAGAAGACGCTAGACGCTTTGCATTGTGGGATAGGTTAGGAGGATTAAATGCATGCTGCATAGTTAAGTTATATACCGTAATATAGTACCCCATTGGCATGGCCATTCTCTAAGGTATCTGAATGCCAACGGACTCAATCGAACTCACATTTTACACACATGCCCACTGCATGCTAGTTCTTTAGTTTAGGGTCAACACCATGCAGTTCTTCGCGTAGTGCTAGGACTTTTTCTTCATACCTTGGTCCCCAAACAGTCTTGGAATTGCATCAATTAGATATGGCTGTAAAGCTGGCACTCTTGTGGATCCAAAGAGCTCAACTGCATTAATGTGTGATGCTGTGGCTGCTCACAGTAACTCTCTCAATGTGAGCGACACCGTGAAAAAACCTGACCTCAGGGCGGCTAGGTGGCGCAGCTCTCGGCGTTGCTACCAGCTTGGCTGGTCGTTCATATTAATACAATTGGCAGTATTAGGGGGTGGGAAGCTGGTGGGTGGGGATCGGACGTTGTGGACAGCGACTCCTACAGGTAGGTTGGTGCGCCTGCGCAGCAGAATCAGGAAGCGACGGGGGCGGCGTGCCCTCCCACGCAGACCCTCGCCGCTGAGAGATCGCGCTGTGCAGGTGAACAGATGCGACGGCTACTTCCTCGAGTACCGGAGGGGACACATGATGTAAGGCTTTGTCCACATTGCAGCCGGCTTGTGGGAGGCATGGCCTAACAGCGTTCGAGACAGGGGAGGGTAGAATTGGACGATACGAAATTGGGGAAGGGAGAGAAAATAGAAAATGGGGAGAAAAAGTAGAAAAAAAACCTGACCTCACTGCATAAACAATATCAACTGTATTGTGCCCTATAGGTTAACCACAGCACCATGAAACCTGACACCTATAAACTAGAGACCTATGTCAATAAGAGAGGGTATGGTTTGTATGAATGCATTGTTGTTTGTGTAAATAGTTATTGATACCACATCACAGTGTGACCATTATTGATTAAGTTAATTGGTTAAGTCTTTTTGGATGGATTTTGGACCATGTTTTTCAATTCTCAAGTGGTCAAATATGGTTTGGGTTAGCATTAAATCTGTGTAACTAACTAATGGTATCGACTCAGATCTTGATGCAGCAATCTGTTACACATAATTGAGTTTGGGAATGGCCATAGTATTATATATATATATATATATATATATATATATATATATATATATATATATATATATATATATATATATATATATATATATATATTTATATGTGCGTGTGTACAGTATATATATTGTATATTTCTAACCACTTCAAGGGTCAATAGGACTTCATATTGTCATATTTTACTGTTCTGTCCTCAATCCCAGGCCTCCTTTTGACAATTACTAATCTACAATGAAGGGAACGTTGACTTCAAGACACCTTATCATGCTGTCAGTACATCATACAGTGTATCATGCTGTCAGTACATCATACAGTGTATCATGCTGTCAGTACATCATACAGTGTATCATGCTGTCAGTACATCATACAGTGTATCATGCTGTCAGTACATCATACAGTGTATCATGCTGTCAGTACATCATACAGTGTATCATGCTGTCAGTACATCATACAGTGTATCATGCTGTCAATGTCTCTGTGGCGGTTGTCAGGTTCGAGCGTGGCCAGGAGGACACGTTCAGCCTGGAGATCGATGACATCGCCCCACTGAGGAAGATGAGGCTCCGCATCGACGGCAGCGGCAGCCGACCCGACTGGTTCCTTGATAAGGTCAGCAGGGTCACTGCGTCGCTGCCAGACGGGTCCGTTTAGCTACACTGGTTCTGTAGGAGAAGATAGAAGTGTTACTCCACACTAGAGTATACGGTATAAGTAGTCCACACACACACACACACAGCATTTCAACCTGTAACTCCTCATAACGACCAAGATCCTGGTTAGACACCTTTGATTGATTGATTGATTGATTGATTGATTGATTGATTGATTGATTGATTGATTAATTTATTGATTGATTGAAAACCTTATTAACAGATTGCAGAATGGGTACAATACAGTACGGCTCAATACACACAATTGTTAAGGGGATGCAGACCTGAGAAAGACTTTCGTCTTGTTTACATCAGGGTCCCCCATTTTCAATTCATCATGACATTTAATATATATATATATATATATATTTATTAAAAAAAATTATTAATAGTTTGAAACACAACACAGCTCAACATAAATACAGTACAATACAGACAAAAACAAAACTCACAAACATAGTACAATACAGACAAAACACACTAACAAATGGGGGGGGGGGGGTGCAGATCAATTCAGTCATAACTATTCTCCTTATAAAGATCCAGGGGCCTTCCTCTCCATGGTCATATTCAGCGAGCGTTGAAGCTGCTCGTTCCATTGACAATAGGTCCATGAAATCCCTCATCCAGGTGTCAATACAAAAACAATTTGGCGTTTGTATCTTCCAATTCAACATGATACATGTACGCTTCAACATGTATGCTTAACTTACATATGCGCTAGTGTAATAATAATGCGTTGTGTGAGTGCTGATTGTATACAAACTACCCCTACAAACTACCCCTACCTTAACATCGAGTAGAGGATAGTCTTAAAATAACCTTGTATCTTACACATTTGGATGATGTTGTTGTATTTTTTTAAACTGTCTCCCATTGTGATGCAGTCAATGAAACATCATGACATTTATGACATACAAATATACAGTACTGTTTAAACAGAGTTTCTAAAAGAGAATATATACATTTGAGGGGGAAGAAACTGTACATTGGAGGGGGTTGGGTGGGGGGGTTTGGTTTCGAATTGCAGCCTCCCGTAGGTGCTCTTCAGCCCCCCCCCCCCCTCTCTCTCTCTCTCTCTCTCTCTCTCTTACACTATCTATTTATCTGACACTCACTTTCTCTCTCTCTCTCTCTCTCTCTCTCTCTCTCTCTCTCTCTCTCTCTCTCTCTCTCTCTCTCTCTCTCTCTCTCTCTCTCTCTCTCTCTCTCTCTCTCTCTCTCTCTCTCTCTCTCTCTCTCTCTCACCATCACCCGATTTGTGGTTTATGTAGAATCAGGGTGTATTTTCGGGGGTTATTGTCGGCCGGCTATAGAGTTGCCGTTTTCCTGACCTTTTTTACTGGGAGTTCACTGCTCACAGCGGTACAAGTGAAGAGACCAAGAGCGCAGCAGTAACAAGGACTCCTGTTTGGTTCTTTATCCCCCCACACCACTCCTGATACCACTTCACTACCTGCAGCTGGGCAAGTCTGAAAAGCTTAGCTATAATAAGATAAGATAAGATATTCCTTTATTGATCCCCTTGGGGAAATTCGGGCATCATAGCAGCATGGGGAAGGGGGGAGGTACAGGTATGGGCAGGGTAATAATAATAATAATAATAATAATAATAATAATAATAATAATAATATATTTGATTTGTAGGGCGCTTTATAGTTGTGGAGCATATCTCAAAGCGCTACATTGTAAAAGAACATAAAAGCTAGAAAGACAGTAAAAAAAATTAAGAATATAAAATAAGCAAGACTAAAACTAGTAAGGAGTAAAAAGAACACTAAAACTAGTAAAAGAGTAAATAAAAACATCAAATAAGAAGGGCTAAAACTGGTAAAAGAACATAAAATATGTGGAGCTAAAACTAAATAAAATCCACAAAAGGCTCTATTAAAAAGATTAGTTTTGAGGCCCTTTTTAAAAGCATCCACAGTCTGTGGTGTCTTCTCAGTAATAGTAGAAATACCTAAATATTGGCAATAACATTTGATCTGAATATAAAAATATGAAACTATGAAATAAGAGAAATCATTATCATCATCATCATCAGCCTCTTCATCATCAGCCTCAAAACACCCGCAGCATCATCATCCCTGATACCCGTCGCTCGAGAGGGCATCAGAGGTGTTGCGAGAAAGACGAGGGGAGAGAGGCGTAGACAAATGTCTCCTGCATACGGTCGACCGTCCGTAACCACCCACCTGTATGAATCATCCACAATCTACTGACTACAGGCGCGCAATGAGAGGCCTTTGTGCTTTTCCTTTCATCATCATCATCATCATCATCCTCTCAGAGCATCGGTTATATGGGGTGGAAACACGGCTCATCCGTAAAACATGGTTCCTGGAAAGGTAAACCGTGTGGAATAATGATTGTTTTTCCCTCCGTGATGATCGATAGCACAGAGAGCAGTCACGCTGCAGTGTCTGCAGTCTGGCCCTGTTATGCTATAGGTCACAGGAGCACTCAATCTGTTATATCAGACAGACACACGAGGCCTACCCACACACATGCACACACACACACACACACACACACACACACACACACACACACACACATACACACATACATATTATTTTATATTATATGAACGTCTGCAGGCGAGAGGTCGGTGGGTGATGCACACACACACACACACACACACACACACACATGCACATGCAAGCACCCACCCACCCACACACACACACACACACACACACACACACACACACACACACACACACACAATCAGGGTCACTGTAGGGCAGGGGTCAGAGTTCCTGCGGGACGAGCCAAGCAGAATCTGAGAGTATTATTGACTGACCCATTTTAATCACTATGGTGCCGGCATCTAATACACACACACACACATACACACACACACACATACTGTACACACACATGTGCGCATATGCATGGACATATGCATGCACACACGAACACACACGCACGCACACACACACACACACACACACACACACAGAGGATGATTGGTGGGCTGCAGCACTGTGTGTCCCATCGACCAGTCAGCAGAACACTGACCAGAATACTGAGCACCTCTAGCACCACACGCTTATCTCTGCTATATACAGGGCCGTTTCTTGCATAGGGCCCCTGAAGCCACCAGGGAGGCCCCTAAATTGGCATTCAAAAAAAAGATATTATAACAAAAAATTTTACTCAATACACTGTATACTGTATATATATATATATATCCTGTAGGGATGTAAGACCGCCGGACCACAAATGACATCACGTCATAAATCAAGTTCACCAGACTGTCTGACAAAATTATCTTTTTTTTTGTCAAACGTATTCAAGTATAAACATCATAACCACGTCACAACAGCAGTTATAATGTATATTATCATCAATACATTAGTTTACCAATAGGTTAAAGTGTTATTAGATAGATTTTAGTTTTAGTTTTTCTGTTGTTTAGTTTGCGAATGTCCGCCAGTTTTTTTGCGGCCATTTTGAAGAGGACATCCAGAGCTTTCGATGAGCATTGTAATTCTTCAGAAATACACTTCCCAGAGGCCTCTAGGTCAAAAAAAGCAAATGGGTTCTGTATGCATTTTTTAATATCTCTTATTACTCAGGATATTATACCACAAAACTGAACGTTATTGGCTTATATTGGAGCGCAGTTAGTTTGTCTCCCCTATTTTGAGCATTTAGCAACAATCAGATTTGAAATCAGTTTCAAAATGACGTCACTCTGGCCAGAATAATAAACCTACTGTACATACAAGATTTCATTATCTGTTCTTATGCACGCCTGGTGATACTAAATCCAAATTGAACTCTGGCATTTGAAAGATAAGATTTGGCACAATCCATAAATGTGCGAATTGGCTATAATAAGGTAATTTATAAGCCTGCTATTCTATATTCTATAATAATATTTCAAATTGCATTGGTCCGGATGGGAGAATTCAGTACTGTATCTACAAAACCTTCTGTTTAATCATCTTCCCTTTATTCATTTCCTTAGATTTTCTGTACACGTGATCTCAAGAAGGTACTGAATGAGATGGGATCATCCCTATGTTCCCCGGGTCCTATGTTCCCCGGGTCCTATGTTCCCCGGGTCCTATGTTCCCCGGGTCCTATGTTCCCCGCTTGATTGATTAATTGATTGAACATTTTATAATTTTGTATTATTTTATTAATTATTAATGTCCGCCTTGTTTCTAACTGGTTAAGCTTAGGCCCTCTTTCGAAGTTGGTTAAGGTTAGAGTTTGGAATCAGGGCTGGTGATCTAAAATGTTCAATCAATCAATCAATCAAGCGCGGAACATAGGACCCGGGGAACATAGACATGCTCCCAATGAGATCAGTGGCAGTTTTTCATGTCTGGTCATTTTTTGCATGGTGTTATTCACTGTCAAAGATGCAAAGAAAAATTATTATTCATATTCCCCTTTGTTTCATCACAATTTAAGCAAGCCTAGTAATAGACACAATATTTCTGACACTGGGAATACATTCACTGAGGTCCATAGATGTCCCTAGATACCAAGAACATGCAAATGGACCTTGTAGAAGTGGAGCAATATTCCATTTACTTAGGTATGTATTGTAGGCGGATTTTCAGAAAATAGGGCTCCGGGCTTAGGAGGTAAAAAAAATTACCGATAGGCTACTGCTTATGACCGCAAGTGGGCGTTTCTTTATAATACTTTTTTTTAAACATAAGTGGCTTACTGAAAAATGTAGTTGCATTTTCAAACTTTATTTAACTTTAACTTTATCTTAAATAGTTCCATTTACATTTCAATATTGTAAGTCAGAAATGTAAGGAAAATGCAGTATCTGTCTCATTTATGTGCATTTGGGAGATGTTATAATGCAGATTCGGTAAATCCTGGGTCAACTTGAGATGATTTGATTTGAATCCAGCTTGAAGTCTCGGGGGACCGAGTGCACTCTGATGATGAAACGGTCACAGAGCACATGTCCGTGTGCGGACGAACGTCCTCTCTGTGTCTTCTCCGATCAAGGCGGCATGCCCCGTAGGGTTTGCGGAGGAGCGGTCAGGGGCGGTCAGGAGCGGTCAGGAGCGATAGCAAGCCCTGTCCATCCTCCGTGGCCTGGGACCGGGGGGGAGGCCGGGGGGGAACACGTCCTTGTCTCGACCCTGGCCTGCCTGCACACAGCCTGGGTGTGTTCAGCATCACAAACAGATGTGCTCCTGTTCCAGGCCACCGGCTCTCTCTGTGTGTGTGTGTGTGTGTGTGTGTGTGTGTGTGTGTGTGTGTGTGTGTGTGTACGGGACGCCGCAGTGAGAGCCGGGCAGCCAGCCAGCCAGCGCGGTGATCCGCCCAAATTAATATGAGATGGTGATGGGGGAGCTAATGGGCTTTCAAGTCTCTGACTCTATAATGGCGCCTCGACGTACACGCTGTGACAAGCAGTGAGATACCTTGGTGTGTGTGTGTGTGTGTGTGTGTGTGTGTGTGTGTGTGTGTGTACTGTACATACCGGAAATATAAAAAATTTAATGCTTGTGATGCATAACATCTTAGCTTATTTGCATACCCAGAGGGGATATTGGCATATATATGTACATCGCGTCAGCATGATTGTTTAATCCTTTGTGCCTTTTTGGTATAAAGCTTCAGGCTAAGGATTATGGATCCTGTGTTTTTATAGGTTGACTGCTTGTTTGGAATCAACCCATAAATACATTTTACAATCCTCCTACTAAAGGTTGTATATATTAATTATTTTATTACAATGTGACATTAAAATAGTATCAGTATTTAAATAAAGACAATGTATCCTGAATCTCATTTCCTTTGCCACAGTGTGCATCTATTCTAGACGTATGGGAGGGAAGTTGGGAACACATGCATAATTAGTGGGAAGGTCAGAGAGTATAGTGGAGAGTGTAGTGCACAGTGTATAGTGTACAGTATAGTGCACAGTGTAGTGTACAGTGTAGTGTACAGTGTATAGTGCACAGTATAGTGTACAGTATAGTGCACAGTATAGAGCACAGTATAGTGTACAGTGTAGTGCACAGTATAGAGCACAGTGTAGTGTACAGTGTAGAGCACGGTATAGTGCACAGTGTAGTGTATAGTGTAGTGCACAGTGTAGTGTATAGTATAGTGCACAGTGTAGTGCACAGTGTAGTGTACAGTGTAGAGCACAGTATAGTGCACAGTGTAGTGTACAGTGTAGTGTACAGTGTAGAGCACAGTATAGTGCACAGTGTAGTGTACAGTGTAGAGCACAGTATAGTGTACAGTGTAGTGTATAGTGTAGTGTATAGTATAGTGCACAGTGTAGTGTATAGTATAGTGCACAGTGTAGTGCACAGTGTAGTGTATAGTGTAGTGTACAGTGTATAGTATAGTATAGTGCACAGTGTATAGTATAGTATAGTGCACAGTGTATAGTATAGTATAGTGCACAGTGTATAGTATAGTATAGTGCACAGTGTAGAGCACAGTATAGTGTACAGTGTATAGTATAGTATAGTGCACAGTGTAGAGCATAGTATAGTGTACAGTGTATAGTATAGTATAGTGCACAGTGTATAGTATAGTATAGTGCACAGTGTATAGTATAGTATAGTGCACAGTGTAGAGCATAGTATAGTGTACAGTGTATAGTATAGTATAGTGTACAGTGTATAGTATAGTATAGTGCACAGTGTATAGTATAGTATAGTGTACAGTGTATAGTATAGTATAGTGCACAGTGTATAGTATAGTATAGTGTACAATGTATAGTATAGTGCACAGTGTATAGTATAGTATAGTGCACAGTATAGTGCACAGTGTATAGTATAGTATAGTGTACAGTGTATAGTATAGTATAGTGCACAGTGTATAGTATAGTATATTGTACAGTGTATAGTATAGTGTAGTGTACAGTGTATAGTATAGTATAGTGCACAGTGTATAGTATAGTATAGTGCACAGTGTATAGTATAGTATAGTGCACAGTGTAGTGTGCAGTGTAGTGTATAGTATAGTGCACAGTGTAGTGTATAGTATAGTGCACAGTGTAGTGCACAGTGTAGTGTATAGTGTAGTGTACAGTGTATAGTATAGTATAGTGCACAGTGTATAGTATAGTGCACAGTATAGAGCATAGTATAGTGTACAGTGTATAGTATAGTATAGTGCACAGTGTATAGTATAGTGCACAGTGTATAGTATAGTATAGTGCACAGTGTAGAGCATAGTATAGTGTACAGTGTATAGTATAGTATAGTGCACAGTGTAGAGCATAGTATAGTGTACAGTGTATAGTATAGTATAGTGCACAGTGTATAGTATAGTATAGTGTAGTGTACAGTGTATAGTATAGTGCACAGTGTATAGTATAGTATAGTGTACAGTGTAGAGCACAGTATAGTGCACAGTGTAGAGCATAGTATAGTGCACAGTGTATAGTATAGTATAGTGCACAGTGTAGAGTATAGTGTACAGTGTATAGTATAGTATAGTGCACAGTGTATAGTATAGTGCACAGTATAGAGCACAGTATAGTGTACAGTGTATAGTATAGTATAGTATAGTGTACAGTGTATAGTATAGTATAGTGCACAGTGTATAGTATAGTGCACAGTGTATAGTATAGTGCACAGTGTAGAGCATAGTATAGTGTACAGTGTATAGTATAGTATAGTATAGTGTACAGTGTATAGTATAGTATAGTGCACAGTGTATAGTATAGTGCACAGTGTATAGTATAGTATAGTGCACAGTGTATAGTATAGTATAGTGCACAGTGTATAGTATAGTGCACAGTGTATAGTATAGTATAGTGTACAGTATAGAGCACAGTATAGTGCACAGTGTATAGTATAGTATAGTGCACAGTGTATAGTATAGTATAGTGCACAGTGTATAGTATATTATAGTGCACAGTGTATAGTATAGTATAGTGTACAGTGTATAGTATAGTATAGTGCACAGTGTATAGTATAGTATAGTGCACAGTGTATAGTATAGTATAGTGCACAGTATAGAGCACAGTATAGTGCACAGTGTATAGTATAGTGTAGTGCACAGTATAGAGCACAGTATAGTGCACAGTGTATAGTATAGTGTACAGTGTATAGCATAGTATAGTGCACAGTGTATAGTATAGTATAGTGCACAGTGTATAGTATAGTATAGTGCACAGTGTAGAGCATAGTATAGTGTACAGTGTATAGTATAGTGTAGTGTACAGTGTATAGTATAGTATAGTGCACAGTGTATAGTATAGTATAGTGCACAGTGTATAGTATAGTGCACAGTGTATAGTATAGTATAGTGCACAGTGTAGTGTACAGTGTAGTGTACAGTGTAGAGCACAGTATAGTGCACAGTGTAGTGTATAGTGTAGTGTATAGTATAGTGCACAGTGTAGTGTATAGTATAGTGCACAGTGTAGTGCACAGTGTATAGTGTAGTGTACAGTGTATAGTATAGTATAGTGCACAGTGTATAGTATAGTATAGTGCACAGTGTATAGTATAGTATCGTGCACAGTGTATAGCATAGTATAGTGCACAGTGTAGAGCACAGTATAGTGTACAGTGTATAGTATAGTATAGTGCACAGTGTATAGTATAGTATAGTGCACAGTGTATAGTATAGTGCACAGTGTATAGTATAGTATAGTGCACAGTGTATAGTATAGTATAGTGTACAGTGTATAGTATAGTATAGTGTACAGTGTATAGTATAGTATAGTGCACAGTGTATAGTATAGTGCACAGTATAGAGCATAGTATAGAGCACAGTGTAGAGCATAGTATAGTGTACAGTGTATAGTATAGTATAGTGCACAGTGTATAGTATAGTATAGTGTACAGTGTATAGTATAGTATAGTGCACAGTGTAGAGCATAGTATAGTGTACAGTGTATAGTATAGTGCACAGTGTATAGTATAGTATAGTGCACAGTGTATAGTATAGTATAGTGTACAGTGTATAGTATAGTATAGTGCACAGTGTAGAGCATAGTATAGTGTACAGTGTATAGTATAGTATAGTGCACAGTGTATAGCATAGTATAGTGCACAGTGTATAGTATAGTGTAGTGTACAGTGTATAGTATAGTGCACAGTGTATAGTATAGTATAGTGCACAGTGTAGAGCATAGTATAGTGTACAGTGTATAGTATAGTGTAGTGTACAGTGTATAGTATAGTATAGTGCACAGTGTATAGTATAGTATAGTGCACAGTGTAGTGTACAGTGTAGTGTACAGTGTATAGTATAGTATAGTGCACAGTATAGTGCACAGTGTAGTGTATAGTGTAGTGTATAGTATAGTGCACAGTGTAGTGTATAGTATAGTGCACAGTGTATAGTATAGTATAGTGCACAGTGTAGTGTACAGTGTAGTGCACAGTGTATAGTATAGTGCACAGTATAGTGCACAGTGTAGTGTATAGTGTAGTGTATAGTATAGTGCACAGTGTAGTGTATAGTATAGTGAACAGTGTATAGTATAGTATAGAGCACAGTGTAGTGTATAGTGTAGTGTACAGTGTATAGTATAGTATAGTGCACAGTGTATAGTATAGTATAGTGCACAGTGTATAGTATAGTATAGTGCACAGTGTAGAGCACAGTATAGTGTACAGTGTATAGTATAGTATAGTGCACAGTGTAGAGCATAGTATAGTGTAGAGTGTATAGTATAGTATAGTGCACAGTGTATAGTATAGTATAGTGCACAGTGTATAGTATAGTATAGTGTACAGTGTATAGTATAGTATAGTGCACAGTGTATAGTATAGTGTACAGTGTATAGTATAGTATAGTATAGTGCACAGTGTATAGTATAGTATAGTGCACAGTGTATAGTATAGTATAGTATAGTATAGTGTACAGTGTATAGTATAGTATAGTGCACAGTGTATAGTATAGTGCACAGTGTATAGTATAGTGCACAGTGTATAGTATAGTATAGTATAGTGCACAGTGTATAGTATAGTGTACAGTGTATAGTATAGTATAGTGCACAGTGTATAGTATAGTATAGTGTACAGTGTATAGTATAGTATAGTGCACAGTGTATAGTATAGTATAGTGCACAGTGTATAGTATAGTATAGGATAGTGTACAGTGTATAGTATAGTATAGTGCACAGTGTATAGTATAGTATAGGATAGTGTACAGTGTATAGTATAGTATAGTGCACAGTGTATAGTATAGTGCACAGTGTATAGTATAGTGTACAGTGTATAGTATAGTATAGTGTATAGTATAGTATAGTGCACAGTGTATAGCATAGTATAGTGTACAGTGTATAGTATAGTATAGTGTACAGTGTATAGTATAGTATAGTGCACAGTATAGTGCACAGTGTATAGTATAGTATAGTGCACAGTATAGTGCACAGTGTATAGTATAGTATAGTGCACAGTGTATAGTATAGTATAGTGCACAGTGTATAGTATAGTATAGTGTACAGTGTATAGTATAGTATAGTGTACAGTATAGTGCACAGTGTATAGTATAGTGTAGTGTACAGTGTATAGTATAGTATAGTGCACAGTGTATAGTATAGTATAGTGTACAGTGTAGAGCATAGTATAGTGTACAGTGTATAGTATAGTATAGTGTACAGTATAGTGCACAGTGTATAGTATAGTGCACAGTGTATAGTATAGTATAGTGCACAGTGTATAGTATAGTATAGGGCACAGTGTATAGTATAGTATAGTGTACAGTGTATAGTATAGTATAGTGCACAGTATAGTGCACAGTGTATAGTATAGTATAGTGTACAGTGTATAGTATAGTATAGTGCACAGTATAGAGCACAGTATAGAGCACAGTGTAGAGCATAGTATAGTGTACAGTGTATAGTATAGTGCACAGTGTATAGTATAGTATAGTGTACAGTGTATAGTATAGTATAGTGCACAGTGTATAGTATAGTATAGTGTACAGTGTATAGTATAGTATAGTGCACAGTGTATAGTATAGTGCACAGTATAGAGCATAGTATAGTGCACAGTATAGAGCATAGTATAGTGCACAGTATAGTGCACAGTGTAGAGCACAGTATAGTGCACAGTGTATATTATAGTATAGTGCACAGTGTATAGTATAGTATAGTGCACAGTGTAGAGTATAGTATAGTGCACAGTATAGTGCACAGTGTAGTGTATAGTGTAGTGTACAGTGTAGAGCACAGTATAGTGCACAGTGTAGTGTACAGTGTAGTGTACAGTGTATAGTATAGTATAGTGCACAGTGTATAGTATAGTATAGTGCACAGTGTATAGTATAGTATAGTGCACAGTGTATAGTATAGTATAGTGCACAGTGTAGAGCACAGTATAGTGTACAGTGTATAGTATAGTATAGTGCACAGTGTAGAGCATAGTATAGTGTACAGTGTATAGTATAGTATAGTGCACAGTGTATAGTATAGTATAGTGCACAGTGTATAGTATAGTATAGTGCACAGTGTAGAGCATATTATAGTGTACAGTGTATAGTATAGTATAGTGTACGGTGTATAGTATAGTATGGTGCACAGTGTATAGTATAGTATAGTGTACAGTGTATAGTATAGTATAGTGCACAGTGTATAGTATAGTATAGTGTACAATGTATAGTATAGTGCACAGTGTATAGTATAGTATAGTGCACAGTGTATAGTATAGTATAGTGTACAGTGTATAGTATAGTATAGTGCACAGTGTATAGTATAGTATAGTGTACAGTGTATAGTATAGTGTAGTGTACAGTGTATAGTATAGTATAGTGCACAGTGTATAGTATAGTATAGTGCACAGTGTATAGTATAGTGCACAGTGTAGTGTGCAGTGTAGTGTATAGTATAGTGCACAGTGTAGTGTATAGTATAGTGCACAGTGTAGTGCACAGTGTAGTGTATAGTGTAGTGCACAGTGTATAGTATAGTATAGTGCACAGTGTATAGTATAGTATAGTGCACAGTATAGAGCATAGTATAGTGTACAGTGTATAGTATAGTATAGTGCACAGTATAGAGCATAGTATAGTGTACAGTGTATAGTATAGTATAGTGCACAGTGTATAGTATAGTATAGTGCACAGTGTATAGTATAGTATAGTGCACAGTGTAGAGCATAGTATAGTGTACAGTGTATAGTATAGTATAGTGCACAGTGTAGAGCATAGTATAGTGTACAGTGTATAGTATAGTATAGTGCACAGTGTATAGTATAGTATAGTGTAGTGTACAGTGTATAGTATAGTGCACAGTGTATAGTATAGTATAGTGTACAGTGTAGAGCACAGTATAGTGCACAGTGTAGAGCATAGTATAGTGCACAGTGTATAGTATAGTATAGTGCACAGTGTAGAGTATAGTGTACAGTGTATAGTATAGTATAGTGCACAGTGTATAGTATAGTGCACAGTATAGAGCACAGTATAGTGCACAGTGTATAGTATAGTGCACAGTGTAGAGCATAGTATAGTGTACAGTGTATAGTATAGTATAGTGTACAGTGTATAGTATAGTATAGTGCACAGTGTATAGTATAGTGCACAGTGTATAGTATAGTGCACAGTGTATAGTATTGTATAGTGCACAGTGTATAGTATAGTATAGTGCACAGTGTATAGTATAGTGTACAGTATAGAGCACAGTATAGTGCACAGTGTATAGTATAGTGTACAGTGTATAGCATAGTATAGTGCACAGTGTATAGTATAGTATAGTGCACAGTGTATAGTATAGTATAGTGCACAGTGTATAGTATATTATAGTGCACAGTGTATAGTATAGTGTACAGTGTATAGTATAGTATAGTGCACAGTGTATAGTATAGTATAGTGCACAGTGTATAGTATAGTATAGTGCACAGTATAGAGCACAGTATAGTGCACAGTGTATAGTATAGTGTACAGTGTATAGCATAGTATAGTGCACAGTGTATAGTATAGTATAGTGCACAGTGTATAGTATAGTATAGTGCACAGTGTAGAGCATAGTATAGTGTACAGTGTATAGTATAGTGTAGTGTACAGTGTATAGTATAGTATAGTGCACAGTGTATAGTATAGTATAGTGCACAGTGTATAGTATAGTGCACAGTGTATAGTATAGTATAGTGCACAGTGTAGTGTACAGTGTAGTGTACAGTGTAGAGCACAGTATAGTGCACAGTGTAGTGTATAGTGTAGTGTATAGTATAGTGCACAGTGTAGTGCACAGTGTATAGTGTAGTGTACAGTGTATAGTATAGTATAGTGCACAGTGTATAGTATAGTATAGTGCACAGTGTATAGTATAGTGCACAGTGTATAGCATAGTATAGTGCACAGTGTAGAGCACAGTATAGTGTACAGTGTATAGTATAGTATAGTGCACAGTGTATAGTATAGTATAGTGCACAGTGTATAGTATAGTGCACAGTGTATAGTATAGTATAGTGCACAGTGTATAGTATAGTATAGTGTACAGTGTATAGTATAGTATAGTGCACAGTGTATAGTATAGTATAGTGTACAGTGTATAGTATAGTATAGTGTACAGTGTATAGTATAGTATAGTGCACAGTGTATAGTATAGTGCACAGTATAGAGCATAGTATAGAGCACAGTGTAGAGCATAGTATAGTGTACAGCAGGGGTCGGCAATTAGGTTTTGCCGCGGGCCAGATTTTCCCCAAGCCGTTGCTTGGCGGGCCAGGATCAAAAACAATGGCTAATTTAATATACTGATATTGAAAAAAGACAAACGTTTTTCTCTGGTCTGCATCCCCCCAACAACCGTGTGCACTGCGCCGCACTGCACTGCACCCACTCTGCAATCCGCCAAACAAAGTTCTCACTCATCCATTCATTCATGAACAGCTCTCAGCTGTTGCAGATCAGCTTAACAATTGTGTGTATTGCGCCGTACTGTATTGTACCCATTCTGCAATCTGTTAAATAAAGTTTTCATTCATTCATTCATGAACAGCAGATCAGCTGTTGCAGATCACCGCGGCGGGTGATGAACAGATCAGAAGACAGAATGCATGAAAACACGACTCACCATACCTTGTTTGTTGTTCAGTCCTCCAAAATCCCTGCTAATGTTTGAAACATGTCACATATCCACTCGCCGCCCTCCAATTCCAGATTGGCGTTGAATGCAGCTACTTTATCTGCCAACTTGAACACAGTTGTAATAACAACCATTTCCTCGTTGTTGTTGTCGCCACATATTATGCAGAGAGGACGTCGGCTCGGCACGCAAGAATCACCGACCTGTTGCAATAAACCCGTATTTTAAGTATGGCTCCTGTTTATTAAAAGAAGCGTTATATTTCCCTGTTGCATTTCCCTATCCAAAGATGTTTGTTTTGTTTTTTAACACATTTTGTTGCTCGCTCCATCTCGAACGCGGAAGTGAAAGTTCGTTAGGGACTATTCCATTGGTTCTCCCAGTCCACGTGACCATTTCTAGCATTTCAATTGGCTATAGTGCTATTGATGACTACCGGTAGATAGATACAGCTTCACAATAAAAGACACCCTGGCGTCCCGAGTGAATATTTCCTGCGCGTAAAATAAATATCATATTCTCAAAATAATCTGACGGGCCAGAAATGATTGCTGGCGGGCCAATGTCGGCCCACGGGCCGCCTATTGCCGATCCCTGGTGTACAGTGTATAGTATAGTATAGTGCACAGTGTATAGTATAGTATAGTGTACAGTGTATAGTATAGTATAGTGCACAGTGTAGAGCATAGTATAGTGTACAGTGTATAGTATAGTATAGTGCACAGTGTATAGTATAGTGTACAGTGTATAGTATAGTATAGTGTACAGTGTATAGTATAGTATAGTGCACAGTGTAGAGCATAGTATAGTGTACAGTGTATAGTATAGTATAGTGCACAGTGTATAGCATAGTATAGTGCACAGTGTATAGTATAGTGTAGTGTACAGTGTATAGTATAGTATAGTGCACAGTGTATAGTATAGTGCACAGTGTAGAGCATAGTATAGTGTACAGTGTATAGTATAGTGTAGTGTACAGTGTATAGTATAGTATAGTGCACAGTGTATAGCAGGGATCGGCAATAGGCGGCCCGCGGGCCGACATTGGCCCGCCAGCAATAATTTCTGGCCCGTCAGATTATTTTGAGAATATGATATTTATGTGACGCGCGGGAAATATTCACTCGGGACGCCAGGGTGTCTTTTATTGTGAAGCTGTATCTATCTACCGGTAGTCATCATGTCTGTCACTATAGCCAATTGAAATGCTAGAAATGGTCACGTGGACTGGGAGAATCAATGGAATAGTCCCACCGGGCCTGTGTATATTTCCCGAACGCACGTTCACTTCCGCGTTCGAGATGCGAGCGAGTTAAAAAGAAAACGGGGAAATATAACGCTTCTTTTAATAAACAGGAGCAATACTTAAAATACGGGTTTATCGCAACAGGTCGGTGATTCTTGCGTGCCGAGCCGACGTCCTCTCTGCATAATATGTGGCGACAACAACAACAACAACAACAACAACGAGGCAATGATGACAACTGTGTTCAAGTTGGCAGATAAAGTTCAGATAAAGCATTCAACGCCAATCTGGAATTGGAGGGCGGCGAGTGGATATGACATGTTTCAAACATTAGCAGGGATTTTGGAGGACTTAACAACAAACAAGGTATGGTGAGTCGTGTTTTCATGCATTTTGATCTGTGTTCATCACACGCCGCTGTGATCTGCAACAGCTGATCTGCTGTTCATGATGAATGAATGAATGAATGAAAACTTTATTTAACAGATTGCAGAATGGGTTATGGGTACAATACAGTACGGCGCAATACACACAATTGTTAAGGGGATGCAGACCAGAGAAAAACGTTTGTCTTTTTTCAATATCAGTATATTAAATTAGCCATTGTTTTTGATCCTGGCCCGCCAAGCAACGGCTTGGGGAAAATCTGGCCCGCGGCGAAAACTAATTGGCGACCCCTGGTGTATAGTATAGTATAGTGCACAGTGTAGTGTACAGTGTAGTGTACAGTGTATAGTATAGTATAGTGCACAGTATAGTGCACAGTGTAGTGTATAGTGTAGTGTATAGTATAGTGCACAGTGTAGTGTATAGTATAGTGCACAGTGTATAGTATAGTATAGTGCACAGTGTAGTGTACAGTGTAGTGCACAGTGTATAGTATAGTATAGTGCACAGTATAGTGCACAGTGTAGTGTATAGTGTAGTGTATAGTATAGTGCACAGTGTAGTGTATAGTATAGTGCACAGTGTATAGTATAGTATAGAGCACAGTGTAGTGTATAGTGTAGTGTACAGTGTATAGTATAGTATAGTGCACAGTGTATAGTATAGTATAGTATAGTGCACAGTGTATAGTATAGTATAGTGCACAGTGTAGAGCACAGTATAGTGTACAGTGTATGGTATAGTATAGTGCACAGTGTAGAGCATAGTATAGTGTAGAGTGTATAGTATAGTATAGTGCACAGTGTATAGTATAGTATAGTGCACAGTGTATAGTATAGTATAGTGTACAGTGTATAGTATAGTATAGTGCACAGTGTATAGTATAGTGTACAGTGTATAGTATAGTATAGTGCACAGTGTATAGTATAGTATAGTGCACAGTGTATAGTATAGTATAGTGTACAGTGTATAGTATAGTATAGTGCACAGTGTATAGTATAGTATAGTGTACAGTGTATAGTATAGTATAGTGCACAGTGTATAGCATAGTATAGTGCACAGTGTATAGTATAGTGTAGTGTACAGTGTATAGTATAGTATAGTGCACAGTGTATAGTATAGTATAGTGCACAGTGTAGAGCATAGTATAGTGTACAGTGTATAGTATAGTGTAGTGTACAGTGTATAGTATAGTATAGTGCACAGTGTATATTATAGTATAGTGCACAGTGTAGTGTACAGTGTAGTGTACAGTGTATAGTATAGTATAGTGCACAGTATAGTGCACAGTGTAGTGTATAGTGTAGTGTATAGTATAGTGCACAGTGTAGTGTATAGTATAGTGCACAGTGTATAGTATAGTATAGTGCACAGTGTAGTGTACAGTGTAGTGCACAGTGTATAGTATAGTATAGTGCACAGTATAGTGCACAGTGTAGTGTATAGTGTAGTGTATAGTATAGTGCACAGTGTAGTGTATAGTATAGTGCACAGTGTATAGTATAGTATAGAGCACAGTGTAGTGTATAGTGTAGTGTACAGTGTATAGTATAGTATAGTGCACAGTGTATAGTATAGTATAGTGCACAGTGTATAGTATAGTATAGTGCACAGTGTAGAGCACAGTATAGTGTACAGTGTATAGTATAGTGCACAGTGTAGAGCATAGTATAGTGTAGAGTGTATAGTATAGTGCACAGTGTATAGTATAGTATAGTGAACAGTGTATAGTATAGTATAGTGTACAGTGTATAGTATAGTGCACAGTGTATAGTATAGTGTACAGTGTATAGTATAGTATAGTGCACAGTGTATAGTATAGTATAGTGCACAGTGTATAGTATAGTATAGTGTACAGTGTATAGTATAGTATAGTGCACAGTGTATAGTATAGTATAGTGCACAGTGTATAGTATAGTATAGTGCACAGTGTATAGTATAGTATAGTGCACAGTGTATAGTATAGTGTACAGTGTATAGTATAGTATAGTGCACAGTGTATAGTATAGTATAGTGTACAGTGTATAGTATAGTATAGTGCACAGTGTATAGTATAGTATAGTGCACAGTGTATAGTATAGTATAGTGTACAGTGTATAGTATAGTATAGTGCACAGTGTATAGTATAGTATAGTGCACAGTGTATAGTATAGTGTACAGTGTATAGTATAGTATAGTGCACAGTGTATAGTATAGTGCACAGTGTATAGCATAGTATAGTGTACAGTGTATAGTATAGTATAGTGTACAGTGTATAGTATAGTATAGTGCACAGTATAGTGCACAGTGTATAGTATAGTATAGTGCACAGTATAGTGCACAGTGTATAGTATAGTATAGTGCACAGTGTATAGTATAGTATAGTGCACAGTGTATAGTATAGTATAGTGTACAGTGTATAGTATAGTATAGTGTACAGTATAGTGCACAGTGTATAGTATAGTATAGTGCACAGTGTATAGTATAGTGTACAGTGTAGAGCATAGTATAGTGTACAGTGTATAGTATAGTATAGTGTACAGTATAGTGCACAGTGTATAGTATAGTGCACAGTGTATAGTATAGTATAGTGCACAGTGTATAGTATAGTATAGTGCACAGTGTATAGTATAGTATAGTGTACAGTGTATAGTATAGTATAGTGCACAGTATAGTGCACAGTGTATAGTATAGTATAGTGTACAGTGTATAGTATAGTATAGTGCACAGTATAGAGCACAGTATAGAGCACAGTGTAGAGCAGTGATTCCCAACCTGGGGTCCGCGGACCCCTGGGGGTCCGCCAGGGGGCGCAGGGGGTCCGCCAGACCACAGATGATTTGAGGTCTTTTTTTTTTTTTTTTTTTTTTTTTTTTTTATCATCAGAAGCATGAATAGTCTCTCCACTACAATAAAAAATAAAGATAAATAAATAAACATCTAGACATGATTTTTGAACGTTAACAGTAGGCTACCGGGTAGCCGCTAAAACGCGAATCAGTTGACTGTATCACTTTCTGTAGCTAGCCTAGCACGCTAGTTAACTTTCTCGGCTCGTCTGCAGTCAGCCGCCAGAGGCGAAAATGTGTGACAAACGAAAAGGAGATGACGGCAGCTCATCTGCAAAAAAAGTTAGGACCTACAGCAATCGCGAAAATTACATCACCATGGGCTTCACTGAGGGACCAGACAAACGACCTGAGTGTGTGATTTGTGGAGAAAAGTTGGCAAACTCGAGCCTGAAGCCCAGCAAGCTGAAGAGACATCAGGCGTCTAAGCACCCAGAAACCGTTGGGAAGGATCCAGACTTTTTTCGGAGGAAAGAACAGTCTCTCAAGGCGAACAAGCCTGTTGATGTTAGAGTAGCGTGGAGCAGGGGTGGCAGTGATTTACAGAAGGCTACCGAAGCCTCCTTTGAGTGTTCGCTTTTAATTGCAAAAGCAAAGAAACCGCACAATATTGGCGAGCAGCTCATCAAACCAGCCTGCATCAAAATGGTTTAGAAACTGTGCGGCCCACAGGTGGCGGATAAACTAAAATCAGTACCACTCTCGAACAATGTAGTGAAAGACCGAATTGATAAGATGTCAAGTGATTGCGAGCAGCAGCTGTCAGAAAAGCTTAGAAAGGGTCCATTTGCCATACAACTTGATGAAACTACAACTGTCGCAGACGAGGCTGTGCTCATCGTTTATGTGCAATATATTGAAAATGAGGATCTGAAGCAGGACATTCTCATGTCAGTCAACCTTACTACCACCACTTGAGGTGAGGATATTTTTACTGCAGTGGATTCTTACTTCATTCAACATAAATGCAAACCGTTCACCATTAGGGCCTGATTTGAGAGGATGAATACAGGATTTGAATATTGGCCAAAATTTTGAAATACATATGGTGCAAGATTAGATTTGTTGATTGAAGGCACAAGTCAAAGAAGCATAGTGGGTCTAATTATGATGCATATGCCTGTGTATAAGCAGTTTGTTATTAAAATGACAAAAAAAAGGTATTAAACCCAGCTAGGACAGATTCTCTCTGCTACTGATTGGAATTTCCTGTCTCATATTTAGTTTAATTTGTTGCATTGATTTGTTCCATAAATGCAAACCGTTCACCATTAGGGACTGATTTGAGAGGATGAATACAGGATTTGAATATTGGCCAAACATTTTGAAATGCATATGGTGCAAGATGAGATTTGTTGATTGAAGGCACAAGTTAAAGAAGCATAGTGGGTCTAATTGTGATGCATATGCCTGTGTATAAGCAGTTTGTTATTAAAATGACAAAAAAAAGGTATTAAACCCAGCTAGGACAGATTCTCTCTGCTACTGATTGGAATTTCCTGTCTCATATTTAGTTTAATTTGTTGCATTGATTTGTTCCATAAATGCAAACCGTTCACCATTAGGGCCTGATTTGAGAGGATGAATACAGGATTTGAATATTGGCCAAACATTTTGAAATGCATATGGTGCAAGATTAGATTTGTTGATTGAAGGCACAAGTCAAAGAAGCATAGTGGGTCTAATTGTGATGCATATGCCTGTGTATAAGCAGTTTGTTATTAAAATGAAAAAAAAAAAGTATTTTATGGTATCTTATTAGGAGGGGGTCCGCGAATTTCATCAGAGATGTTTGGGGGTCCCTGGGGGGAAAAAGGTTGGGAACCACTGGTGTAGAGCATAGTATAGTGTACAGTGTATAGTATAGTATAGTGCACAGTGTATAGTATAGTATAGTGTACAGTGTATAGTATAGTATAGTGCACAGTGTATAGTATAGTATAGTGTACAGTGTATAGTATAGTATAGTGCACAGTGTATAGTATAGTGCACAGTATAGAGCATAGTATAGTGCACAGTATAGAGCATAGTATAGTGCACAGTATAGTGCACAATGTAGAGCACAGTATAGTGCACAGTGTATATTATAGTATAGTGCACAGTGTATAGTATAGTATAGTGCACAGTGTAGAGCATAGTATAGTGCACAGTATAGTGCACAGTGTAGTGTATAGTGTAGTGTACAGTGTAGAGCACAGTATAGTGCACAGTGTAGTGTACAGTGTAGTGTACAGTGTATAGTATAGTGCAGTGTATAGTATAGTATAGTGCACAGTGTAGAGCATAGTATAGTGCACAGTGTATAGTATAGTATAGTGTACAGTGTAGAGCATAGTATAGTGCACAGTGTAGTGTACAGTGTATAGTATAGTATAGTGCACAGTGTAGTGTACAGTGTAGAGCACAGTATAGTGCACAGTGTAGTGTATAGTGTAGTGCAGGGGTAGGCAACCCTAGGCACGCGTGCCTGCATAGGCACGCAGGGGCATTTGCATAGGCACAGGGGGCAGCATTAAAAAAAAAAAAAAAATGAAAATTATAATTTTTTTTTTTTTTGCTTTGAAATATTATAGTGAAATATGTTGCACTGTTGTCGCATTTATCTTGTTGAAATCCTCCCACAGGTTCTTTTTACTACCACGTATTTAATTGAGACCCTTTATTTGTTTATTATTTCAATTTAGCTGGAAATACATTGCTACATCATTCAGTAACATTTGCAGAGCCTTATAACAAAAAACATTATTACGGTCACCATTGTGACCAGTGGGATTAATCAACAAATTGTATTATTTATTTTTCTATTTCATTGAACATTGCACATGTTAAAATCTTTTTTATTCAAAATGTGAGTATTACCAAGTCAACTTGTGTTCTTAAAACAATGACAATAAACATAGTTGTATTAGGTTGAAATAATGTGGTTGTATAGTTATTTTTCTGTTAACTTATTATGGATTGAAAACTGAAAACCTTAATGCACAGTAACTGAACTCAATATTTTTAAGTTCTGGTAACTTATTATTATATTTCTTTTTACAGTGTAGTCTTGCGATCAATCAAAACTTATTTACACGATATACCTCACATTCACCCTCCATTCACATCCTGGTGTTCTCCATTAGGCCTGTAGGTGGAGCTATGACAGCACACGTACATTTTGATGTGTCCAAAAATGAATGGGCAAATGTGAGTGAAATGGTCGCACTGTATGCAGCTGTTTGTCTGCATTGCATTCCCCCCCGCCCCAACTCAGATTTAGGGTTGATACAACCATCATAATAATATTGTTAATAATAACAATAACAATAATGATGTAATAATGTAAAAATTATCATTAAAAAGACCTGATTATGAGAAAAAGAAATTACGATGCATGGAATATTGTTGAGGCACACTAGTTACAACTATATTTCAAACAGGCACTCCATGTCAAAAAGGTTGCTGACCCCTGGTGTAGTGTATAGTATAGTGCACAGTGTAGTGTATAGTATAGTGCACAGTGTAGTGCACAGTGTAGTGTATAGTGTAGTGTACAGTGTATAGTATAGTATAGTGCACAGTGTATAGTATAGTATAGTGCACAGTGTAGAGCATAGTATAGTGCACAGTGTATAGTATAGTATAGTGTACAGTGTAGAGCATAGTATAGTGCACAGTGTAGTGTACAGTGTATAGTATAGTATAGTGCACAGTGTAGTGTACAGTGTAGAGCACAGTATAGTGCACAGTGTAGTGTATAGTGTAGTGCAGGGGTAGGCAACCCTAGGCACGCGTGCCTGCATAGGCACGCAGGGGCATTTGCATAGGCACAGGGGGCAGCATTAAAAAAAAAAAAAAAATGAAAATTATAATTTTTTTTTTTTTTGCTTTGAAATATTATAGTGAAATATGTTGCACTGTTGTCGCATTTATCTTGTTGAAATCCTCCCACAGGTTCTTTTTACTACCACGTATTTAATTGAGACCCTTTATTTGTTTATTATTTCAATTTAGCTGGAAATACATTGCTACATCATTCAGTAACATTTGCAGAGCCTTATAACAAAAACATTATTACGGTCACCATTGTGACCAGTGGGATTAATCAACAAATTGTATTATTTATTTTTCTATTTCATTGAACATTGCACATGTTAAAATCTTTTTTATTCAAAATGTGAGTATTACCAAGTCAACTTGTGTTCTTAAAACAATGACAATAAACATAGTTGTATTAGGTTGAAATAATGTGGTTGTATAGTTATTTTTCTGTTAACTTATTATGGATTGAAAACTGAAAACCTTAATGCACAGTAACTGAACTCAATATTTTTAAGTTCTGGTAACTTATTATTATATTTCTTTTTACAGTGTAGTCTTGCGATCAATCAAAACTTATTTACACGATATACCTCACATTCACCCTCCATTCACATCCTGGTGTTCTCCATTAGGCCTGTAGGTGGAGCTATGACAGCACACGTACATTTTGATGTGTCCAAAAATGAATGGGCAAATGTGAGTGAAATGGTCGCACTGTATGCAGCTGTTTGTCTGCATTGCATTCCCCCCCGCCCCAACTCAGATTTAGGGTTGATACAACCATCATAATAATATTGTTAATAATAACAATAACAATAATGATGTAATAATGTAAAAATTATCATTAAAAAGACCTGATTATGAGAAAAAGAAATTACGATGCATGGAATATTGTTGAGGCACACTAGTTACAACTATATTTCAAACAGGCACTCCATGTCAAAAAGGTTGCTGACCCCTGGTGTAGTGTATAGTATAGTGCACAGTGTAGTGTATAGTATAGTGCACAGTGTAGTGCACAGTGTAGTGTATAGTGTAGTGTACAGTGTATAGTATAGTATAGTGCACAGTGTATAGTATAGTATAGTGCACAGTGTATAGTATAGTATAGTGCACAGTGTAGAGCACAGTATAGTGTACAGTGTATAGTATAGTATAGTGCACAGTGTAGAGCATAGTATAGTGTACAGTGTATAGTATAGTATAGTGCACAGTGTATAGTATAGTGCACAGTGTATAGTATAGTATAGTATAGTGCACAGTGTGTAGAGCATAGTATAGTGTACAGTGTATAGTATAGTATAGTGTACAGTGTATAGTATAGTATAGTGCACAGTGTATAGTATAGTATAGTGTACAGTGTATAGTATAGTATAGTGCACAGTGTATAGTATAGTATAGTGTACAGTGTATAGTATAGTATAGTGCACAGTGTATAGTATAGTATAGGGCACAGTATAGAGCACAGTATAGTGCACAGTGTATAGTATAGTATAGTGTACAGTGTATAGTATAGTATAGTGTACAGTGTATAGTATAGTATAGTGCACAGTGTATAGTATAGTATAGTGTAGTGTACAGTGTATAGTGTAGTGTACAGTGTATAGTATAGTATAGTGCACAGTGTATAGTATAGTATGGTGCACAGTGTATAGTATAGTATAGTGCACAGTGTAGTGTATAGTATAGTGCACAGTGTAGTGCACAGTGTAGTGTATAGTGTAGTGTACAGTGTATAGTATAGTGCACAGTGTATAGTATAGTATAGTGCACAGTGTAGTGCACAGTGTAGTGTATAGTGTAGTGTACAGTGTATAGTATAGTGCACAGTGTATAGTATAGTATAGTGCACAGTGTATAGTATAGTGCACAGTGTAGAGCACAGTATAGTGTACAGTGTATAGTATAGTATAGTGCACAGTGTAGAGCATAGTATAGTGTACAGTGTATAGTATAGTGCACAGTGTATAGTATAGTGTACAGTGTATAGTATAGTATAGTGCACAGTGTATAGTATAGTATAGTGCACAGTGTATAGTATAGTATAGTGCACAGTGTAGAGCATAGTATAGTGTACAGTGTATAGTATAGTATAGTATAGTGCACAGTGTATAGTATAGTATAGTGCACGGTGTATAGTATAGTATAGTGCACAGTGTATAGTATAGTATAGTGCACATTGTATAGTATAGTATAGTGCACAGTGTATAGTATAGTGCACAGTGTATAGTATAGTATAGTGCACAGTGTAGAGCACAGTGTAGTGTATAGTGTAGTGTACAGTGTATAGTATAGTGCACAGTGTATAGTATAGTATAGTGCACAGTGTAGTGCACAGTGTAGTGTATAGTGTAGTGTACAGTGTATAGTATAGTGCACAGTGTATAGTATAGTATAGTGCACAGTGTATAGTATAGTGCACAGTGTAGAGCACAGTATAGTGTACAGTGTATAGTATAGTATAGTGCACAGTGTAGAGCATAGTATAGTGTACAGTGTATAGTATAGTGCACAGTGTATAGTATAGTGTACAGTGTATAGTATAGTATAGTGCACAGTGTATAGTATAGTATAGTGCACAGTGTATAGTATAGTATAGTGCACAGTGTAGAGCATAGTATAGTGTACAGTGTATAGTATAGTATAGTATAGTGCACAGTGTATAGTATAGTATAGTGCACGGTGTATAGTATAGTATAGTGCACAGTGTATAGTATAGTATAGTGCACATTGTATAGTATAGTATAGTGCACAGTGTATAGTATAGTGCACAGTGTATAGTATAGTATAGTGCACAGTGTAGAGCATAGTATAGTGTACAGTGTATAGTATAGTGCACAGTGTATAGTATAGTATAGTGCACAGTATAGTGCACAGTGTATAGTATAGTATAGTGCACAGTGTATAGTATAGTATAGTGCACAGTGTAGAGCATAGTATAGTGTACAGTGTATAGTATAGTATAGTGCACAGTGTATAGTATAGTATAGTGCACAGTGTATAGTATAGTATAGTGCACAGTGTATAGTATAGTATAGAGCACAGTGTATAGTATAGTATAGTGCACAGTGTATAGTATAGTATAGTGCACAGTGTATAGTATAGTATAGTGCACAGTGTATAGTATAGTATAGTGCACAGTATAGAGCACAGTATAGTGCACAGTGTATAGTATAGTATAGTGCACAGTGTAGAGCATAGTATAGTGTACAGTGTATAGTATAGTATAGTGTACAGTGTATAGCATAGTATAGTGCACAGTGTAGAGCACAGTATAGTGCACAGTGTATAGTATAGTATAGTGTACAGTGTATAGTATAGTATAGTGCACAGTGTAGAGCACAGTATAGTGCACAGTGTATAGTATAGTATAGTGTACAGTGTATAGTATAGTATAGTGCACAGTATAGAGCACAGTGTATAGTATAGTATAGTGTACAGTGTATAGCATAGTATAGTGCACAGTGTATAGTATAGTATAGTGCACAGTGTATAGTATAGTATAGTGTACAGTGTATAGCACAGTATAGTGCACAGTGTATAGTATAGTATAGTGCACAGTATAGAGCACAGTGTATAGTATAGTATAGTGTACAGTGTATAATATAGTATAGTGCACAGTATAGAGCACAGTGTATAGTATAGTATAGTGCACAGTGTATAGTATAGTATAGTATAGTGTACAGTGTATAGCACAGTATAGTGCACAGTGTATAGTATAGTATAGTGCACAGTATAGAGCACAGTGTATAGTATAGTATAGTGTACAGTGTATAGTATAGTATAGTGCACAGTATAGAGCACAGTGTATAGTATAGTGTACAGTGTATAGCACAGTATAGTGCACAGTGTATAGTATAGTGTACAGTGTATAGTATAGTATAGTGCACAGTATAGAGCACAGTGTATAGTATAGTGTACAGTGTATATCACAGTATAGTGCACAGTGTATAGTATAGTATAGTGTATAGCATAGTATAGTGCACAGTATAGTGCACAGTGTATAGTATAGTATAGTGTACAGTGTATAGCATAGTATAGTGCACAGTGTATAGTATAGTATAGTGCACAGTGTAGAGCACAGTATAGTGCACAGTGTATAGTATAGTATAGTGCACAGTATAGAGCACAGTATAGTGCACAGTGTATAGTATAGTATAGTGTACAGTGTATAGCATAGTATAGTGCACAGTGTATAGTATAGTATAGTGCACAGTGTAGAGCACAGTATAGTGCACAGTGTATAGTATAGTATAGTGTACAGTGTATAGTATAGTATAGTGCACAGTGTATAGTATAGTATAGTGCACAGTGTAGAGCACAGTATAGTGCACAGTGTATAGTATAGTATAGTGCACAGTATAGAGCACAGTATAGTGCACAGTGTATAGTATAGTATAGTGTACAGTGTATAGCATAGTATAGTGCACAGTGTATAGTATAGTATAGTGCACAGTGTATAGTATAGTATAGTGCACAGTATAGAGCACAGTATAGTGCACAGTGTATAGTATAGTATAGTGTACAGTGTATAGTATAGTATAGTGCACAGTGTATAGTATAGTATAGTGTACAGTGTATAGTATAGTATAGTGTACAGTGTATAGTATAGTATAGTGCACAGTGTATAGTATAGTATAGTGTACAGTGTATAGTATAGTATAGTGCACAGTGTATAGTATAGTATAGTGCACAGTGTATAGTATAGTATAGTGTACAGTGTATAGTGTAGTGTACAGTGTATAGTATAGTATAGTGCACAGTGTATAGTATAGTATAGTGCACAGTGTAGAGCATAGTATAGTGTACAGTGTATAGTGTAGTGTACAGTGTATAGTATAGTATAGTGCACAGTGTATAGTATAGTATAGTGCACAGTGTAGAGCATAGTATAGTGTACAGTGTATAGTATAGTATAGTGCACAGTGTAGAGCACAGTGTAGTGTATAGTGTATAGTATAGTATAGTGCACAGTGTAGAGCATAGTATAGTGTACAGTGTATAGTATAGTGCACAGTGTATAGTATAGTATAGTGCACAGTGTATAGTATAGTATAGTGCACAGTGTATAGTATAGTGTAGTGTACAGTGTATAGTATAGTATAGTGCACAGTGTATAGTATAGTATAGTGCACAGTATAAAGCACAGTATAGTGTACAGTGTATAGTATAGTATAGTGCACAGTGTATAGTATAGTATAGTGCACAGTGTATAGTATAGTATAGTGCACAGTGTATAGTATAGTATAGTGCACAGTGTATAGTATAGTGCACAGTATAGAGCATAGTATAGTGCACAGTGTATAGTATAGTATAGTGCACAGTGTAGAGCACAGTATAGTGCACAGTGTATAGTATAGTATAGTGTACAGTGTATAGTATAGTATAGTGCACAGTGTAGAGCACAGTATAGTGCACAGTGTATAGTATAGTATAGTGCACAGTGTAGAGCATAGTATAGTGCACAGTGTATAGTATAGTATAGAGCACAGTGTAGAGCATAGTATAGTGCACAGTGTATAGTATAGTATAGTGCACAGTGTATAGCATAGTATAGTGCACAGTGTATAGTATAGTATAGAGCACAGTGTAGAGCATAGTATAGAGCACAGTGTAGAGCATAGTATAGTGCACAGTATAGAGCTTAGTATAGAGCACAGTATAGAGCACAGTATAGTGCACAGTATAGAGCACAGTGTAGTGTACAGTGTATAGTATAGAGCACAGTGTAGAGCACAGTATAGAGCACAGTGTATAGTATAGTATAGAGCACAGTGTATAGTATAGTATAGAGCACAGTGTATAGTATAGTATAGAGCACAGTGTATAGTATAGTATAGAGCACAGTGTAGAGCATAGTATATAGAGCGCAGTATAGTGCACAGGGTTCACATGTTGAATTAGTGGTGAATGATTTCTACGTAGCTTCATGTCAAGCTACGACATTGTCTACCTCGATTCAGTCTTCAAGAATTGTATATAATATATCCCCAGAGTTCTCAGAGTCTGTAGATCATGTTCGTTAACCCTTTCACTGCCACACGACAAAGGGTTAACCCTTTCACTACCACACTACAGACAGTTAACCCTTTCACTACCACACTACAGACGGTTAACCGTCTGTAGTGTGGTAGTGAAAGCTTAACCTTCTGCAGTGTGGTAGTGAAAGGGTTAATGCCCCCTCCCCCCGGCCATTTTAGGTAAAATAGCAAGTTTTCCTCAGCACCCATGTAACCTTTCAGACTGTTAAATCCATATACAGACTGCGAGGCAAACCACTAATTTCCTATCAATTACGAGACCCGTGATGGTTGTGTGTTTGATACCGTTTGCGAAACAGGTGATCGTGCGCGACCTGACCACGGAGGAGGTGGCCGTGTTCACCTACGAGAACTGGCTGTCCAGAACGCAAGGCGCCAGGAGGACCGTGGTCTGTGAGATGGCCGCAGTGGTGGACGAGGAGGAGATGGTGGAGCTCACCACGTACACCATCCAGGTCAAGACCAGCGACGTGGCAGGTCAGTTCCAGGCTCCGCTCCTCTCTGACCCGATGACTGGTACTAAGCCAGGTGTTCCTCTATACTGGTGTTCTCACTGCGGATACCGATTGACCTATCTCAAACCCTGCCCTCTTTTATCCATCCTCCAATCATCACCGTCGCTTCCCTTTGTTTGTCCGGAGGAAGCAACGGTTGTGATTGGAGGATCAAGAAAATCAGGGGGCGGAGCTTTAGGTTAATTGTGAGTTGTGAAGTTTAGATGTACCATATCATACTATACAAACCATATCATACAATATATACCATATCATACAATACATACCAAATCATACAATACAAGCCATATATAATATATACCATACAATGCAACCATATCATACAATACATATCAAAGCATACAATCATACAATACATACCATAACATACAATACAAACCATATCATACAATACATACCAAATCATATAATACATACCAAATCATACATATCATACAATACATACCATATCATACAATACAGCGTTATTAGTCACAAAAACATTGAGAGAGAGAGAGAGAGAGAGAGAGAGAGAGAGAGAGAGAGAGAGAGAGAGAGAGAGAGAGAGAGAGAGAGAGAGAGAGGGGGAGAGGGAGAGGGAGAGAGGGAGAGGGAGAGAGAGACAGAGAGAGAGAGAGAGAGAGAGAGAGAGAGAGAGAGAGAACATGAGAATCAAGTGGTTGGTTTTTGGTTTTATTTCTGATATGTTACACATGGGCTCTGGTATGTATTTGCATTATTGGAATTTATATGTATTAGCATTTGCCCAATATCCAAAACCTGTATCAGCACTGATGCATCCACAGCACTAGCTAGGGTATATATTATGTAAATGATAAATGGCGCATTTATGTAGAGCTTTTATCCAAAGCTATTTACAATTCCTTGTTCCTCATTTGACCCATTCACTCACACATTCACACACCAACGCGGAGCCACTGTCGCCCCCTATTGTGTATTAGGGGTGTAGCGGTACACAAAAACCATGGTTCGGTACATACCTCGGTTTTGAAGTCACGGTTCAGGGTTTTCGGTACAGTGGGGGAAAGTTTGCTTTCCATGTTCCACTCAGGGGTGGTGTAGTGTGCAGTAACTGTTAAGTAGGGCTGTTAACGAATATTCTATATTGAAATTAATAATCGACTTGTAAAAAAAAAAAAAAAAAAGTATATTAAATTGTGAAAAAAACAGCCCTTGTGGAACCTCGACACAGTTTTATGCAAGCTATGTAAACTACAGCTGGCATACCTTCTTTTTTATGCTAACACTATTTTGGGAGTTATAGCGTCAAGAAAGTAACTAAGTAGCCTATTTTGTTTTAGCACTTTATTGTAAATCATCCCTCATTGTAAAATGTTATTGAATAGAGAAAAAACGTCATGCAGGTCCCGTTTCATATCATTAATTTGATCTCCGAGAGACAGCCCCTTCTCAACGCACTGAGAGAGAGAGGGTGTGTGTGTGTGTGTGTGTGTGTGTGTGTGTGTGTGTGTGTGTGTGTGTGTGTGTGTGTGTGTGTGTGTGTGTGTGTGTGTGTGTGTGTGTGTGTGTGTGTGTGTGTGTGTGTGTGTGTGTGTGTGTGTTCGCCACACTATGAGGCTATGCTAAATTACAGGTAATCTCTCAGTGTTGGGTGTGGGCTGAACGAACACCCGGCCCTTTGCGCAAGTTATAATTTGGGAAGGGGTGAACTTGGAGTTTAAAAAAAAGTATGCACGCAAAAAAAAAAGTTCTGCACGTGCGTTCGTTAGTGGTTAACGTACCGTTGCAATCGTTCGGTACACAGCCGTACTGAACCGAAGGTCCACTACTGAAACGGTTCAGTACGGATACGTGTACCGTTACACCCCTATTATGTATATATATAATATATATTCACAACTCTATCCACTCTGCGAGGTCATCGCCGGTCCTCACCTCCGAGGGACTTATTTGGCGTCACCGGCAGGATCATGCCGCGCTAACCTGCCACAGCGACGGCGAAACAATGACTCCGAGATCATTCCGTCCTCTGTGTGACCAGAGACGTTTCATTCGCCGTAGTAAGTAGTAGCCAGGTGTGTTACTTTCCCGGCTACATAAAGGAAACCTAATGATATCATCATGCAGATTCAGTCTGGATCACATGTCATCGTCTCGCCGGGGGTCATTATCGAGCGCTCCTCTTCGTTTTACCCCCCTCTGTGTGGAGGAGGAGTGTCGAGGTGGAACACACTCCGTTTGCCTCGCGCAAGGTGATGACTCAGAAGCCCACCATACGCCTCTACCCACCCCCCACCCACCCACCAGCCCCCACCCACCCACCAGCCCACACCCACCCACCAGCCCCTACCCGCCACCCAATGCAGTCCACAGGAGTGGCGCTGGCTGGTTGATTGACACGTTAGAGGAGCTAGGTGTCTGACTTCAAAGGACTCCTCTCTCCTCCTTCTCTGTGCCCCAAGGCAGTTACTGTAAGTTAAGACGTGGCTCTGTGCCACCACTGAGGGAGAGATAATGAGCCCGGGCTGTCACACACACACGCACGCACGCACGCACGCACACACACACACACACACACACACACACACACACACACACATGCACACACGCACGCACACTATACACACACACACGCACACACACACACACACACACGCACGCATGCACACACACATGCACACACGCACGCACACATACACACACACACATGCACGCACACATACAGTACACACACACACACACGCACGCACGCACACATACATACACACACGCACACACACACACACACATGAGTGTCACAGAGCCACTGCAGTGCTGAATATTTTCCACAGAGTTTTTTTTTTTTTTTTTTTAGATAATATGCTCTCTGTGAGTCAGAGGAAACCAGGCCCTCTCTCTCTCTCTCTCTCTCTCTCTCTCTCTCTCTCTCTCTCTCTCTCTCACTAAAAATACAGCGTGATTATCCAAAATGGCCGTCCACTTCCATTCATTCTGACACTTGAGTCAGGACAAAGGACTTCTTCGTCAACTTTCCCCACCTCCCCCCACTCTCACCCGCCCGCCTGGGATCACTTTCGGAGCGGACGCTCCTTGGCTACAACGGTGATCAATCATTTTCACCATCAGCGGTGATTTGTCAGTTCAGGACCGTTCATTACCGGATGATGTGGTCACTTGATGTCAAATGATGCTAGCCAGATATATTTCATGTAACTCGAGACCCGAAGCACGCAATTGGTTGAGTGTGGTGGCGATCGAAAGGTGGCAAATTCAACTTTCGAAGGGTGTATTGGATGATCGGCAAAAAATGCAACCCGGAGCCGGTAGACGAGCACAAAGTGCCACAAATGCACGCGAGTGCGTGACAGCCCACGGTCGGGCCGTCCGATGTTTAAGAGGTTAAAAAGTATTAAATTCATAATTCTCAATTTAAGGCCTTTAAAGGTATTCAAACATCCTAAATTTCATTTGTACAGGTATTGCATTTTTGAGGGGACAGCCCAGCTGTCGGGAGATTAAATAATATTAAATATATGAAATGTTTTTGTATTAAAGTCGTTGTATTGAAGTGGTATTAAAAAGGTCTTAAAAAGTATTAGCTTTAACTTGTTGAAACCTGCAGATTATAACCGTGATTATACTGATTAATTGATTGTATGATTGATTGATTCAATTAATAAATGAATGAACCATTGCATTTATATAACAATTTTCTAGACTGATGTTACGGGTCCCAAAGCTGTCGGGTACCTTCACAAATCATGTGCGGTCGATGTCATCATTCCCTCCTGAAACACATAGTAATGGTCACATGGAATGAAGACACAACCTGTTCACGTTCCGGTCCAAATCTCCTCTCGGAGTTTTATTCATAAAACATCACTTATCAATCATACATTACATTATTTACATTTGACTCAGTGCCTCCGGTTATCACTGTCAATGGTTACCAAAATATTCACTTAATCTTTACATATGTTTCCTTTAAGGGTTGTTCCTTTACATATGTTTTCCTTTAAGATATTCCCTCATGCTTTTATTTATAGTGTGAGATTTCTTTTACTAGTACTTTGTGTTCACCTGTCTTGGCCATGCCTGGCCTTAAGCCAGCTGGCACTCATTAGCAATCACGGGCAGTACTTATTGCTGCCAGTTTCTCACATTCATTGTCGCGCCATTGTTTTGTTTTGTCATTGTTTTGTCTCAAGTTGTGTTCGGTCACGTACTCACCTTTGTCACTCCGGTATTTCCCAGTGAGTCCGTTCATTATCCTTGTCCAAATTTTTCCAGCACTGCTGAGTATTGTTTTCGGGTTTTACAGTTTGCTTTTGTTTGTTACCGTTTTGACGTGTATCCTTGTTGCAACTGTCAAGTAAAAGCCTGTTCACTTCATCTCGTCATCTCTGCCTCTACTCTCTCTGCTCGTGTTCCTGCATTTGGGGTCTCCTCACCTATTCCCACACCGAACCCTCACAGTAAGATCACACCTTTGTGGGAAGGAGCGAGGGAGAGAGTGGTAGAGAGGGAGAGATGATAGAGAGAGATGAGGGAGAGAGATGAGTAGAGAGGGATGGAGAGGTGATAGAGAGAGATGAGGGAGAGAGAGTAGTAGAGAGGGATGGAGAGGTGATAGAGAGAGATGAGGGAGAGAGAGGAGTAGAGAGGGATGGAGAGGTGATAGAGAGAGATGAGGGAGAGAGAGTAGTAGAGAGGGATGGAGAGGTGATAGAGAGAGATGAGGGAGAGAGAGAGAGGAGTAGAGAGGGATGGAGAGGTGATAGAGAGAGATGAGGGAGAGAGAGAGAAGTAGAGAGGGATGGAGAGATGATAGAGAGAGATGAGGGAGAGAGAGGAGTAGAGAGAGATGGAGAGGTGATAGAGAGAGATGAGGGAGAGAGAGAGGAGTAGAGGGATGGAGAGATGAGGGAGAGAGAGAGAGGAGTAGAGAGAGATGGAGAGGTGATAGAGAGATGAGGGGCAGAGAGAGAGGAGTAGAGGGATGGAGAGATGAGGGAGAGAGAGAGAGGAGTAGAGAGAGATGGATAGGTGATAGAGAGAGATGAGGGAGAGAGAGAGGAGTAGAGGGATGGAGAGATGAGGGAGAGAGAGAGAGGAGTAGAGAGAGATGGAGAGGTGATAGAGAGATGAGGGGCAGAGAGAGAGGAGTAGAGGGATGGAGAGGTGATAGAGAAAGATGAGGGAAAGAGAGAGGAGTAGAGAGAGATGAGGGAGAGAGAGAGGAGTAGAGAGGGATGGAGAGGTGAGATAACCATATTTCTCCTTTGGGGCGTCTTTGCCACCTGTATACAGTACTCACTGAACACCATAAATAAACATACTTTTACCGTTAAACTTAATTGTAGTTTACCCGAAATATTAGCTCAACCCAAACTTTCCAAAATGGCATCTCATTAGCTTTAAGCTCTGACTGGTGCATTAAGATCGATTTCATTTCTTTTACAATCGATTATTCGTTTTGTATTTCTTTTTTCTTTATTTTTTTATGAAATGCTTTTTTTTTATTGAAGCAAACATTCTTATTTGATTCCTTTGATTCCTATTGATTATATTTAGAGGCAGCCTAATTTTCATAGCCTAATTGATCTAAAAGATGCACATGCTACTGTTTCTGTTTGTTTATTAAAGCCGGTTGATAGGCCAATGCAATTCTGTTATTATAGGCTACGATGGTGAATGGTGTCATTTTGATTTATTGTATATATATTTAAAAAAAAATTATTTTTTGGGGGGGGGGGGGGGGGGGGTGAATATTCTATCTTAAGTAACACCGATTTTCGAATAGCACTTTTGCTAGAAAGTCCCATCCCTACCTTCAACATTAGAACTCAATTCACAGATAACAATTAACCTTATTTCACATTATTGTCAAGTGTTCAGGGCCCAGCATTGAATAAACAATGTACAATGTACATTATGACCATAACGTCTTCTATGACCCAATGGCACGTGTTCGCCATCTGTAACTGATAACGTGACAAATGCCATTTCCCCCCAATTGTCGTGGTGTGTCACAATGCGCACTCTCATAACATATATCAAATATAAATGTATTGACGTTATTAACCATTCAACTTATTTCACAATCCTCATTACATTCAAAATTCTAAATCCGGTCCAAATCTCATCTGGGGAGAGGGCGGAAACCGTCACCATATGGCGCTTTTCCACTGCATAGTACCTACTCGACTCTACTCTACTCTACTCTACTCTACTCTACTCTACTCTACTCTACTCTACTCGCTTTAGGTACCTGGTACCATGTTGCTTTTCCACTGCAGGTACTAAAATAAAGTACTCAGTTTGTCTCCGTGTGGGGAGGCGGGGCTGCTGGTGATCAGCATGAGAGCTCACCGAGTGAATCCACAGTCACTTGATCCTCAATAGGAAACCAACCTAGATTTACCCTGAAGGACTGGTTCTGGCTGAACTGTTCGTTATACAAGTATCACAGAGACATTTCAAATGTACTCACAGTTGCACGAGGGTTTCGGACAGAGATACGGGATGGTTTGAAAGCTCGGCGTTGCTAATAAACATTTTAAATATTTTTTATAAACTGCTCAAAACGGCATTATTTCCGGCGTTGGGTGCATGATGCGCATGCGCTGTGATCACACCAGGCAGCCAACGCCGGAAATAATGCAGTGTTGAGCAGTTTATAAAAAATATTTAAAATGTTTATTAGCAACGCCGAGCTTTCAAACCATCCCGTATCTCTGTCCGAAATCCTCGTGCAACTGTGGTACTTTGGTAATGGAAAACCGAAAATACCGAGTAGAGTAGAGTAGAGTAGAGTAGAGTAGAGTAGGTACCATGCAGTGGAAAAGCGCCATTAGGGGGACCTGGCGCATCACCTGAACTAATAGGTTCCGCCCTCCACTTCCTGCATAACCTATGGCTTCTCCTCACAGTAAATGTAAAATTTGTTAATTATATTAGCGTGCAGCTGGCAACATGAAGTCTACCACAATCCTTCTAGTCATAATAATTAGATATAAACAATTGCAAAAATTACACAAGATATGCACATATTTTTGAGAGTACCACACTGACACTCAAAAGACAAAAGAGTATCCTCCACCAGCCTCTATACCAGGGGTGGGCAATTATTTTTCCCAGGGGGCCAAATGAGCAACTGAAAATATTTTGGAGGGCCGGGCCAAAATTCCAAACTCAATTATGCATAATATACATTTTATTTCTATATAAAAAGCAGTAAATTGCATTGTTTTGACCGCTGGTAAGAGTGTATGTTATTCTTTGGCAATTAAAAGGTGAGGTTAGCTTTCAAAAATATAATTTATTCAAATAGAATTTCCAAAATGATAAATAATAATAATGATAAACAAAATGTGAAACATTTAACTCATTTTCAGTCACATTAATAACAAAGGGCATTTTGAGTTTCATATACTATTGAAACAAGGATTTTCTTAGATTTCTAAAGACATCACATCATCTTTGTAGCTAAAATAAACAAGACATGTCACTGAACTGTGTAACTGTGTAAAGAAAAGTGTCCCAGTTTTGTAGCCTTTTTGACTTTACATTTAATGTTTTCAGAACTGTGCAAAAAAAATATCATGTGTCCCATTTCACTTGTTATATTTCCACATTTTAGTGTTCTTCAGTTCTTTTTTTTACTGTGCAGAAAAAAGAAAAGGATCAAGTGTCCCATTTCACTTGTTATATTCCCACATTTTAGTGTTCTTCAGTTCTTTTTTTTCATTCAGTGTGAGAAATCCAGTCTCTTTTGAGCTTTAACAAGTCCATCAAAGTCAGGTTGAATGTCTGAGGTGGAGATGCGAAGCACAGCTGACATGTTCATCAGTGAGAGAGGATCTGTACCTGGATTTGGTAAACTTCATGACTGAGAATGTCTGTTCACATATGTAGGTGGATCCAAAGAGAACCAACATCTTCTGAGCATGTCTCCCCATGTTTGGAAAGTTCTCCTCCTTGAGAGCAGAGTAGAACTCTAGCAGTGATGCTGACTTAAAGTGCTCTTTCAGTAGTGAATCAGACTGCAGGTCAATGAGTTCAAGCTGAACATCAGTGGGTGCACTATCAACACTGCAGGTAAAGGGAGAGGAAACCAGCTGCATTTCATCCTCAACCTTTTAAAAATCTTAAGCGCCTTGAAAATTCATCATGCAGTTCTCCTCTCCTAACATGGATGAGTACCTGTGCCGGTGATCATCTGATGGTTTGACTTCTTTCAGGGTTTTCATGTGTTCGAGATTGTTGCTGCCTAGTTGCCTTGAAATTAATTGCAACTTTGTCATGAAGGCTTTCACATGGCTATGCATTTCATGAGCAAAAATGACCTTGCCCTGCAGTTGTGTGCTCAGTAGGGATGGGTACCATTCACATTTGAACCGATACGGTACCGGTACCTGTGAATCGATACCGGTACCTAACGTTACCTTTTTTCTGTACTTTAGGCCCCGTTTAGACGGAAACGCTAGCAGGTGAATCCGCAAAAATATTTTTACAGATGTGCCTTTCGTTTATACGGAAACGGCGTTTTTACGGGGTGAAACCGCAAAAAAGTGAGACTACCTTCCAGGGTGGAATTCCTAGAAACGCAAAAGCTTTGCGCTTTCGTCTAAACTATCAAACCGTATAAATCTGTTAAAACGATGACGAAAGGGTTGTCACGGCTCTGGTCGCGCGTACTGCTTACGTCACAGGTAGCAGGTATGCGCCAGTAGCCGAGACGTAAACAAAGCAAGTATGTCTGACTTATATCAACGGAGATCACCTGAAGGCTACATTGGCAGTACTTTTAACCCTTTCACTGCCACACGACAGAAGGTTACCCCTTTACTATCACACAACCGGCTGTCGTGTGGCAGTGAAAGGGTTAAATACACAAGAATCTGTCCCGTGGCGTGAGTGGAGCCACTGTCTGTGAGTGACTCTGCTTTGGTGCAATCACATTCCCCATCCACAGTCTGCGAATCAGAGGCAGAGTAGAGCGGGTCTTCACAGCACGTCATGTGACATATGCGCCAATCGTGTGACAGCGGGTCTCCGTCGTTACAGCGTCGTCTGCACGGAGAATTCCACTCCAAAACGCTCGTCTAAACGTAAAATTAAAAGTGAAACCGCAAGATGACTTTTGCGGTTTCTGTTCACAAAACGCTCGTCTAAACGGGGCCTTAGTCTCTAAAAATGTAATCTACCTACCTCAGTTGTGAAAAAAAATCCAAACTTCAAATAACCACACTTTTGACCGTTTTTGGCTTGCCATTGCCCCGACTGCTTTGTTGTTGAATCAAGTCAAATCCTAGGTAAGCATATATTGTGCGTGTGAACGTTGACATGAAAATAAAAAAGATACAAAAATTAAAAAAAAAAATTAAAAATTTGAAAAACGATTAAATTTTATTTATTTTTTTTAATGGTGTAATCTTTTGCGGGCCGGTCAGAATCATCAATGCCCAGGTCTGCTCTATACATTGTATATTACTATTGCACTCTACTGTTACACTTGCACTCTGGTTGGATGCCAAACTTCTTTTTGTTGTACTGTACTTGTGCTGTATGATGACAATACATTTTAATCTGATCGAATCAAATCGAATCTAATCTACTACTAGATAGACTATATGCTCTGTACAAGCATGGGGTGTGTCACTGGTTGTCTCAAAGGGTGACTGGCACCATCATGCGTGGTGGTAAAGGCTAGTCATCTGGGCAGACGGATGTTCAGGAGGTTGGTGACTCTCTCCCTGCTCTCCTCAGGGGCGGGCACCGACGCCAACGTGTGGCTCATCCTATTCGGAGAGAACGGGGACACGGGGACACTGGCCTTGAAAGAGTGCAACAAGTCCAACAAGTTTGAACGCAAGCAGACGGACACCTTCCGCTTCCAAGAGCTCTGGGGCCTGGGGGAACTGTCCAAAGTACGGCTGTGGCACGACAACTCAGGTCAGCCAGTCAAACTGTCAGAGACACTGGCGTCAGTGTTTTATGAATGAAGAATAACAACCTCTTGTATTTTTCAGATGTTATACATTTGAATGGGTTTCGTGGTCTTTAGTGTCATGTGTCACCTTAGCCTTTTTTTTCAACTGTAGCTGGGCTGTCATGTGTTCCACCTGTGTCATGTGTTAACTTTCTGTTTCCATTGAGCAGTCGTAGGGGGCTCAGGTTTCATCCAGTTAATAGTAATCTTTTTTTTTTGCAATCATCAATAAGATGTGTAGTATTATAGTACTGATCCGTGTCCAACACTCGTTCACTCTGTATTTCTAACAGAAACAACATAGGGATGTCCGTTTCCAATATTTTCTCTATTTCTTCTTTTATATCCTTCCAAAACGTCTGTATTTTTGGGCAGTCCCAGAATATGTGCGTATGATCCCCAACCATACCACATTCCCTCCAGCATTTGTTGGTAGAGTCCTTTTTGAAGACACATGCTGTCAATGGAGTTCTGAAGAATCTCATTTTGACCTTCCAATCAAATTCTTTCCATAACTGGCTTCCAATCCCCCTGTGGCAGTTAGAACACATACCTTAGCCTTTTAATACACTCTGCTGCTTGGACTCATTGCGTCCAGAATGTGATTGTTGTTATTGTTGTGACTGTAGATGAGAACTATTTTATTGCACTGCACTATTGTCTATTTTATGCTAATGTATGCATTTGATTACACTGCTCTATTTTTATACTCATTCTATTGCTTTTATTTTTGTCAGAAATCTGCTAATAGTCTTTTATAGATTTTAAAGTCAGAAATCATAATGAATAAGAAATCTATTACAATCTTTTTCCTATAGATTTTAATGTCAGAAATCATAATCAATAAGAAATCTATTACAATATTTTTCCTATAGATTTTAACGACAGAAATCCATTGCACATTTTCCGGGGTGGTTTTAATATCAATTCTCTTCTCATTTTACGCCTGTCTATAATTACACCTATGTCTATTTTGTGTCTACGGCACTGCTGTGAAGCACTTTGGGCTGCAATTCTTGTATGAGAGGTGCTATCCAAATAAAGCGTATTATTATTATTATTATTATTATTATTATTATTATTATGAGACATGCTCACAACTTAGAGAACCGTGTACATTTTAGAAGTAAAAAAACATGAAAACCAACTATATTGGAGATACAAGGTTGTCACTCAACTCCTAGATCAGCTTGGAATACCACCAAATACTTAAAAATCCCCTCCAGATGTATTTTAAACCATTTCAACATACTAGTAATTGTTCACTAAATTACTGAAAATGGCTTAACAATATCTCTACACCTTTACCCTCATTCAGAATACAAGGATCTATAAATATGCTAGCACCCATTCATATTAAGTCAACTTCAACTTCAAATTACTTTATTTTCCTTTCGAAACTTCATTTTCAGCAGCTTATATTCTTTCAAGACATGTCAATACCAACTTTCTATTAAAGGTGTCAAGTTACCATGTTGGACCATGAGAGGTTCAACTTATTAGTGACATCACACATGCAACTCAGATTTCAGGGAAGTATAGAGAAGCTCTCCCTCTCCAGGGAAGAATGTGAAACGTGCGTTACCCATAACAAAAACTAATTTCTGAATGGAAGGTATCTTGGACAGTGGCATATATGGCATATCAATCAGAATGCACTGAAGATGGTGTTCATTTCACATGTGTTTTTAATCCCATAATAACCCTGGGCAGGTCCTGCTCCGGGATGGCATGTGGAGTACATCGATGTGAAAGATGAGACCTTGGACAAGACGTTCCGCTTCCCCTGTGATCGATGGCTGGCCAAGAATGATGATGATGGACAGATCATGAGGGAACTGGCCTGTGCTAACAATAATATCCTAGATCTCAATGAAAAGACCAGTAAGGCTTCATTCACACGGATTTAAAAATATACATGTACATGACTTAGCCCTATTTTTATATTTTCACCTTAGCAGGTCAGACATGTTAATGGTGGACATAAGACAGCTGAAAATACATGATAGTAAATTACAATATCAGTATAAGGAAAAAGAAACCAAGAAAAATCAAACATATTAACTTCTATTTACAAATATACAGCATGCTATGACAGCAGTGTTGATTTTGCTTTTCATTTCAACTCATAAGACACTGAGGTTACCCTCATTTACAGTGACTTATCAGCAATTTCATACATATAGGCACAATAAATAAGAATACACAATAAGAAATCAGCTAAGACAGTTACAAGTCGACACACAGTGGTCAGAGATCATACTTTTAAATGCAGCAAAAGAAGGAAGAACCTTCAGCTTAAGAGTCAGTTGGAGGGCATTCCAGGTATCAAAGGAAAAAGCAGTTTTTCCTATAGTTCAGAGCAAACTCGAGGAACCCTAAGAACCGACCAGTCATTTGAACGTGTAGAATAGGTTCCAATATTTCATCAAAGCCAGTTATCCATTTAGCCAGTTCATTGTAAGTAACTACGTTCTGACATATTGTCACAGTGAAGTCTGTGTATAATCTTTTTTAGCTTCGGTATCAATATCAAACGTCCCAGCCATTTTAAACACTACACACATCGTATGGCCAGTCTGGCGTATATAGTGTCTATTCATGCCCTGTGCGTCGCTCGGTTCACAGTCACTTTAGACGAGGAGAATTCAGAGACACCCCCTGGGGAAATTCACTGCGTCTGTGTTTCCCCCTCCTGACAGAATATGAAATCATCACCACGACGGCGAACACCAAAGACGCAGACACCAAAGACAACGCCTGGATTGCACTCGAAGGGAAGAAGGGGCGATCAAAAGAATTAGTGCTGGAGAACTCGTCAAAAAAGAAGAGGTTCCTGCGGTAGGTTGTACTCAGGATCAGACAAGTACAATTAATTAAGACATGGGGGGGGGGGGGGGGGGGGGAATTGACGTTTTTAATGATTGTATATTTTCTATCACACTGATCATAATGATTACCCTCCTGCCAGAGCACTTGAGCCAGGACCAATAATAATTGGTAATAATAATTCTGCTAGCATAGACATCTCCCATTGTGAATTCATCCAGCGTGGAGTCATTTTCTGCTATATGATGCCAATCAGAATAGCATACTAGAATACCGTATTTGGCCGGAATATAGATGGATGTGTTTTGCCCAGAGGGGGGGGGGGGGGGGGGGGGGGGGGGGGCTGTACATTGGAGGGGGTTGGGTTTGGACATTTACAGGGGCCAGTTTCGAATTGCAGTCTCCCGTAGGTGCTCTTTGAGAGTGGTTTTGAAAGTGGGTAGTGATTCGCATTCCTTTACAGCTGTGGGTAGGGCGTTCCACATTGATGTGGCATAATTGTGAAACGTGTTTAGTCTGTTGTTTGAGCCGAATCTGGGTTTAACATGATTTGTGGAGCTTGTGTTGTGGTCGTGGTATTCACTGACCTTTGGGAAGTATTTTGACATGTACATGGGTACCTTTCACTAAGGATTGAGGGGTGTTTTGGGGGAGGAAGTGTAACTTTGGAGCAATATTTATCCCCTTTCTTGGTAAGTTAGTATGACATGTTTGGTATCTATGGATTTCAGGCTGTATAGTTTCATATGACATAACACTAGCTTGAAGTCGTATCTGCTTCAAGTCCTAAAAGTTAACCAAGTTAACCAAGTTAACCAAGGACTGAGGAGCTATGATTAAAAAAAAAATTTGATCCACTTTTTCTCCTTATTCTTCTATTTTTCTCCCATCCCAATTTCGCCTCGCCAATTCTCCCTTCAATTCTCCCCTCCCCTGTCTCGGACGTTGCTAGACTATGCCTCCCACTGGTCGGCAGCAGTGAGGACGAAGCCTTGCATCACGTGTCCCCTCCGGTACACGAGGATGCAGCCGTCACATCTTTTCACCTGTACAGCGCGATCTCTCAGTGGCGAGGAGTAACGCGTGGGAGGCTCACGCTGCCCCCGTTACTTCCTGATTCTGCTGTACAGGCGCACCAACCGACCTGTAGGTAGCAACGCCGAGAGCTGGGCTCGAACTCAGCATATCCTGCGTTAGTGGCAAGCGCCTTGCCCACTGTGCCACTATGATTACAATTTTAAAGTCATGGTGATCAATGTATGTTATATTGAAATATATAACATATGGTTCTATTTTTCACTTTGAGATGGTTGAATGGTGTTAGAAATACCATTAGCCCACAGTTTAATTTAATTAAATGTTCTATTATAAGAAATGATAATAATAATTCAAACACTTAAAAAATTAAAAATAAATAAAAAATAACTATTGAAAAAGGAGGTGTCCTCTTATAATCAGGGTCATCCTATATTTGTGCCAATATGGTTGTTCACAAAGTCTTTTAAGCCCTATTTCCAACGTAACCCTTTCACTACCACACTACAGAAGGTTAACCCTTTCACTCACACACTACAGACGGTTAACCGTCTGTAGTGTGTGAGTGAAAGGGTTAACCTTCTGTAGTGTGGATGTGAAAGGGTTAACCTTCGGTATTGTCACAGTGAAAGGGTTAAGCCTTTGGTAGAGTGGTAGTGAAACAATGATGTTGTCAATTGGTAGAGTCCTTTCTCAGCACAATCGATGCTGTTCCTTCATACTAGCTCCATCCAGTTAGCCACAAACTAATTCAACGTCAACGGGGTCAAAGCTCCTGCCTGTACGAGCTGACTGACGCTAACCCACTCCACACAAGGTAGATTTCACTCCGCTTCAGTCAGCTTGTCCAGCCAGGAGCTTGACCCCATTGACTTGCATTCGTTTGTGGTTAACTATTCGGAGCTATAGTATTAGTATGAAAAATGGATTGTATTGTGCAGAGAAAGGATTCTACCAATATTCGCCGTATACGTCAGACTCTGTGTCCGCGCGCATCACCGGGGCAGAAAGGAACGTAATCCTGGTCAGAATGGGGCAGACTACAATATATTTGCATTTGTTAGCCATGCTAGTGATCTAAACAATCAATCCATGTCAAAGCTAGATATGTAAAAGGTGAAAGACTCACACTCGCAGCCATGCTGATTTGGCAACATGACATCCAGCCGTTTTCGTTTGAAACTACTTTTAGTCAGGGGAGTGCCATGGTTTTTCCATAGAGCCCCGTCGTATTCTTTTAGCGCATCAGCTCGCGCAGGTCCGGGGCAACTTAGTCACGTGACTAACTCGGGAAAACTCAGAACTATCCCTTTACTGTGTGGTTCTTTCTGCTCCTTAGGGGAAGCGTTGACAAGTTTGAGTTCTCCTCCAAGCAACTGGGCGACATCGCTGGCATCTGCCTGGGCCACACCCCCAAGGATGGGAAGAAGGTGAAAGGGGAGGTGTTCTGGCATGTGGTGGAAGTCATGGTCATTGAGAAGGAGCTGGGCAACAGGTGAGGGGCCTTTCAGTAATAAATGACCTCAAACCCCACCCGCTTTTCTTGATTCTCCAATCACAACTGTTGCTTCGGGAGAAGCATATATATAATATATGCTTATATTCGGAGTTAATTATATTGTTTACACTGCTTATTTTTTATCTTTATTATAATTGTATTGCCTATATTTATGTCTTCTACTATTACCATGCTGTACCTCCCCTCCCCCCTCCCCATGCTGCTATGACACCTGAATTTCCCCAAGGGGATCAATAAAGTAATATCTTATCTTATTATTAATTAAAGGTCACATAGTATGAAAAACTCACTTTTTCAGTGCTCGTGCAGAATATACACAAGTCTCTGCTGGTCCTAACACACAAACTATGAAATTGGAGGACCCAGTCAGATTGTTTTGGGCTGCCGAGGTCAGAAAACACGTGCTTCAAGTCATTCAGATTTGCCTCTCTGTCAACACGTCAATCAAGGACCATAGACAATGCACCGTCCTTGGTTATCTCAAATCCAAAGGTTTCGGACAACATTTTAGGTCAAGCCATTTTCGACAATTGCTGCATCTCACCTCATATTTGATCTGCAATGCCTAGTTTGACAGTTTGATCTGAATTTCGTGAGCCGGGCACACCGGAGATCACTTGCCGTTCCGGATTGCGGGCATTGGGGAGCTGCAGATGATTTACATTTTAAGCTGCAGACTAAAACCGAGGGGGTATAGAGGCTGCTAGGATGCATAATCTGAGTGGTATTTTCAGCAGAAAACTCCCAAAGACATGTTTTGGGGACCTCAGAGACCTATATAGAATGCGCCGACTCGCATATGGGATGTTTTTAGGACGATTTGCTATTTGGGTTGGCGACCCCTAGTGGCTCGGGTGTGCATATTTTGTAATACAATATATATATCGAATTGAAGGCTTATTTGTTGCCTGTCGATAGCGGTTCTCAAGTTACATGCCGGTATTTGAGGCTTGTGACACGGTATTGCGCAAAATACCACTCCCGACTCTTGGCGCAGTAGTTCCGTCAATCTTGATCCGATCTCGAAAATTATTGTGGATCGTTGTAGCCAATGAGTGTGGCTTACCAATGAAACACCATGTGGGGATGTATGAATCTAAAAAACAAAACAAAAACTAACGAGCGAAAACAGGAAGAGAAAAACAGCCGAATGAATTGAAGTCTATGAGAAAACAAAAAGATTATTTTGTACACAGTTTACCAAAATCACCCCTAATCACTCATTTCTGAATGGATCTTTATGAAATTTGGACATGTACTACATAAGGATTCAGGCTATGGGTGTATTTGTAAGCCATACCACCTTCTGGGGAAATACTACCTCTGTTCTACTAACTACTACAGAAAAACTTGAGTAAAAGTTTTTCTACAACTCAAGTTCAGACCTATGTTACTCTATTATTATGTTAGCACTAAAAGTGATTTTTTCTTCAGAGACTTCAGAATGTCATCTTTCAAAAGAGACCAGGCTCATGCATGTGCTATAAGTAGAAAGTATGTTGTTTTGGTTTGCAAAAAAAGTATGCAGTCCTCAAAAACGAAAACGAAAATGGCCAGGAGACTCATTGCAGGTTAAGAGGTTTTAATTAACTTATTGAAAAGATTATAATATGTGACCTTTTATTTATTTATTTATTATTTATCATCTGGTTAATTTATCACAAATTACAACACAATCATCCTTTATGTTATTCACCCCTTCCCCTAGACATACTGGGGTTGTAACATTAATTCATTCAGGCATCGATACATTTTCTTCATCCAGTTGAACATTGTGTAAATGAGCTGTTGACATGGCGTGCTCAGACATGTAAAGCATGTAGGACTAAAGACACAAAAGGACCATATTCTTCCTCCTCTAACCCATCCATCCCAGGTACATCTTCAGCTGCAACGCCCTGGTCCCCCTCTCTAACAAGAGAGACGAGTTCATGACCTTCGAGTTAACCAAGGCCATCGAGAGCTTCGCCAGCAAGGCCCGCAGCCTGGTGCCCGTCAAGTACGAGATCATCGTCATCACCGGCGACGAGAAGGGCGCGGGCACCGACGCCAACGTCTTCCTCACCATCTACGGCTCCAACGGCGACTCGGGCCAGCGGCCGCTGCGGCAGAAGTTCCGGAACCTCTTCGAGCGCGAGCAAACGGACCGCTTCCTGCTGGAGATGCTGGACATGGGGGAGCTGCTGCGCGTGCGCATGCAGCACGACAACTCCGGGCCGAGCCCCGGCTGGCTGCTTGACCGCGTGGAGGTCACCAACACGGCCAACGGCGTCACCACCATATTCATCTGCGGCAAGTGGCTGGCCACCGAAAGGGCCGACGGACAGATCTTCAGGGTCCTCTACCCCAAGTACTAAAAAAAAATACTTATTTATAAAACAATCTGAAAAAGACATTTAAGTGTTCAACATTTCCATGGTGGAGAGATACTCTTTCACGTATGTGGATCGATTAAGGGTAATGACCAAAGAACTTCTGTATGTCTCAGGAACTGATCTGTTTATACATTCATTATGTTTTTAGTTTTTTTATATATGTTATGAGTAGGTATTTCCTCACAACCTGAGAATGTGTCATGAAATACCGTGATAATGTACTTCTTTTGGTCAGGTAACACAATTGTGCCACCATTTTTAATGTCGTGTATCAGGGATGATGGAATGTATATCTCAGCTGCTTTGTACTAACGGGAATATTTTTTTTATATATATAAAAGACTGAACTGTTTACCACTTATTTAAAATGTCAAAGTATTTGTTTTTCAACCCATTTTGCTTTGAAAATGACGACGTGAAGTCGGGTCATCTTCAGATGTTACGTTCAGTGATTTATTGCTCAGTGAACGTGAACCTGTGCACCGGGTCAAGCTACACCGTGATGAAACGCTGTTTTGGTTGTTAAAAGGAATTATTATTATAATTTTTTTTTTTTTAACAACACTTTCTAAAAAAAGACACACGACGAGTCGACCGCTGGGCTCGGGCTTCACGGGAGAGCGGGTGAAGGAGGCCTATTCAACACGACAACCACCAGTTCCAAGCTAAATGTACAACTGTATTGCAGAAAGTAGAAGCTGGGTGAGACTCGACATGCCCCTCGTCACAAAGCGAGGGGGACGGGGGGCAGGCACGGGGGCGGGGTCACCAAAATATCACCTGTCGGATACTGCTACTGTACTACTACCACAAATGATCTTTAGGTCTGTTGTTCACATTTTAAATGTGGCCAATATTAGATTTCAGTGTGAACTGGTCACGCTCCTGAACTGACCCGCATGCACAAATGAACACTAAAGAGGATGGACATAAAGATCACAACCCAGAGTGACGTAAAGGTTGCATGACTTTTGCAAAGAATCTGACCTGTATTCTGATTTAGGACCACATTATGAAAGTGGCCTAAATCAGAATTGAAAAGATCAGATTCCATGTGTGCTGCTGTTCACTGTTAAAAATCTGATCAGAGTCAAATATGAGCAAAGGAATCCGATTTGGGCCACTTTCATCTGCAGTGTGAACGTATAATGATTTTCTCCCATTACCCAAAACCAGGGTTCGCACAAGGTCCTTGAAGTGCTTAAAGTGCTTGATTTCTGACCAAAAAAAGTCAAGCCCTGGAATTCCTTGAAAACAGCCAATTTTTTAACAAGGTGCTTAAAAATTCCTTGAAATTAAAATCAACCATTCGCATTGAAAGTTTTGTTCATCCATGATAAAATTGTTCTGAATCAAGAAATATATTTTTTTTATCTAAAGTGTAACTAATTGTCGGAAATTGTTTTTTTTTAAGCCATAAATATTGGATCCGATTTTTTTCAATTAAAAAACGGCATTTAAAAGTGAATTGTATCCTTTTAAATGCCCTTTTAAAATGAAAAATAGTGCTTGGAAAAGTACTTGAAAGTCCTTGAATTTCATTTTGCAATGTCTGTGGGAACCCTGCCCAAAACAAATCACACATCATGCTCATCACCCAGGCAAACGGATAGCTCTCAGCTTCTCAGTCTGAGCCAAAGCACAAAATGGATTCATCTAGAAGTCAAGGCCAGACATTTAGCCACAACCACGGCTTGTTACAGGTCTGTGCACACGTGTAGGAAAGCATCACGCCATGAAAGAATTCAAAACCTTTTCATCCATTTTTACCCAATTTATTACAAAAAGAGCACATACAAAAAGGATAATATACAAGCCATGAATTCAAATCAAAATAAAAAAACAAAAACAGAACAGGTTTGGGTTTAGCGATGCAACTTTTAAAATCATTATTATTAGTAGTAATAAATAAAGTACAAAATTCCACCAAATGTCAGTCTAACGTTTACCCATAATATGCTCATCCAGCTCTTCATCAACACACTCATCGTCATCATTAATGAGCTATTGCTTTAATATTAATGATAAATAGTTCTATTTTCAGATAAAATATCCTATATTGAAAAACATTGCGCAGTCACAGCTAAAACAGCAGATTCCTCATACATAGACGGCGGCAGCCCTTTCACTGGCACTTTTTGGGATAGATTCTCTTCCTCCAAGTTGTGTTTTCTTTTTTTTTCTTTTAGATTCAAGCAGCAGCAAAATTAATAATCTTCTGTAATATTCTTCGTATATATTTTCACCATATACTTTTATACCATTGAGAATATATTGAAACCTGAGAAAAAACATGCATTTTCTTTTATGTATTTATTTTTTTCCTTTTTTTTCTTAAGAAAGGTTGTGCTTTAAGATCCTCTTGTTCTCTTTGTGTCGAGAGAGGATTGTGAGAGAGAGGAGTGGATGCATTCAGAAAGAGAGATGGACGGTTCAATTCACAGCGGGGATGGAGGAAAGCAAAGAGAACAGAGGCAAGATAAAGTGAATAGAGAAGAGAAAGAGACGGCAGATAAAGTGAATAGAGAAGCAAAACAAATCGTAGCGTTTGTGAAGTAGCTACACAGTGAAACATGCCTCTTTGTTAGAAATATTTCCACAGTTTCTAATACTCTTTTGCCGGGAAACGGGTCTTCATAATACAAGAGAAGATGATTTGAAATCTGTGGAGATAATGACTCATCCTCCTCAGCATCCAATCAAACGCTACTTCAGCTCCTTCATAAGGCGACCCACTGATCTAACCCTTTCACTACCACACTACAGAAGGTCAACCTTTCACTACCACACCTTCTGTAGTGTGGTTGTGAAAGGGTTAACACTTTTGTCGTGTGGCAGTGAAAGGGTTAACCTTCTGTATTGTCACAGTGAAAGGGTTAACCCTTTGGTAGTGTGGTAGTGAAAGGGTTAAGCCACAGGATGGAAACTCAACACTTATTTTTTGGTTGCCATTATTTCATTTGCGGCAGTCGCTGCCATTACTTCTCTCGCACCCATCCGAGTAGTTTGAGCTCAGTCATTTCTACAACCAATCAGGCGGCGGCTTCACGGGTGATCGTGTGACAGAGCTCAAATCACATGATGGGAATATTCCTTGACACTTAGAAGCGAGGCACATGTTATGCTCAAGTCAACAAGCTATGCTTGAAAAGAGAGGAAGGGAGGAGGAAAGTTATCTCGGGAGAAAGTGTGAAAGTTGAAAAGAGAGGGAAAGGAATTTGACACGGAGAGAGAGAGGAAGAGGAGGAACATGCTTCAGACATGATGGAATTAATAAGAGCTTACAGAACAGCATGAGAAGCAGAGAGCTTGAATAGACAACGTCTATAATGATGATGATAGTATAATAATAATAATAATAATAATAATAATAATAATAATAATAATAATAATAATAATAATAATAATAATAATAATAATAATAATAATAATAATAAATGATCGTAACTTTGTTATGCCAGTGAGAGGGTTCCCATTGTTAAAACTATGAGTGCAAAACAAGACAGGGGGAGGGACAAACCTAATAAGAAAAAATTTAAAATAAAACCATTTCACTCCATTGCAGTTTTTGTCCACTAGATCACAGCATAGGGGATCAGAGAAATTGCATTGAATGGAATGTAACCAAGATCCACAGCACCACGAGAGAAAGAGAGATAGAGAGAGAGAGAGAGAGATAGAGAGAGAGAGAGAGAGAGAGAGAGAGAGAGAGCAGGCTCAGTACACAGCCTGGGACAGTAAACATCGCACAGCCGGCCCGGAGAGTTCAAACAGCAGGGCGTTATTAAAAAAAATTGTCTTTCTTAATTTTTTTTGTCTGAAAAATACAACCGCATGCGAAGCATTCCCATTTAAAACGATGCAAAAATGAGGTAATAGTTTTTTTTTTTTCAAATGTTTTTTTGTGTGTTATTTCTAAATAAATAAATTAGGATTCAATCGGCAAAAACAAAACAAAGAAAAAAAAAGATATAAAATTAAATACTTACCCACAATATCTACAGTTAGTAATAAATTATGATTGTTAAATACTTAAGGCATCTCAACTGACAACACCCTGTGTAAACTATCAAAACGTTCCCATAGACAACTCCACTACAGGGGGCAGTGTCAACGCTGGCAGTGCACAAGACAGGAAGAGGGTCCTTCCCTCCTAATCCTCTCTACTTGATCCCTTGGTCCACAAGGCTATTAGGGTCTTTAGGAATAGTCACAATCCGTTACTATTTCAGTGCATTATACAGTTAGGGTCCTAAAGTCATCCCTTAACATTGGACCCTGTGGCATTGAAATTACTGACTCAGAATGTGTGAATAAAATGGGGTTAAAAACTAAAAAAAAATAACAGTAACTTGTAAGAAAGAGCAGTAATTGCTTAAATTAAACATTTAAGTTGACTAATACCGTTAGCAGCCGTGTCGTGTAATCTGATCCTGCTGGGGGCCGTCTGTGTGCACTGAGAGCGAGATACTGACCCCATCACACCACATTCTACATTGTTGTTCTAGCAATACAGCATAGCAACCAGCATAGCAACCACGAGGGGAGATCTGTCACACAAAAAATCACAAGTTTTTAATACACAAGCTCCTCACTCTTGTTTTCAAACACGATGTGTTTTATATACCTAAATATACTGAAACCAACGCAAATGCAACACCGAAAAGAAAAAAAAATTAAAAATTGTTGCTATATCTATCATGACATGTGCTTGTTCTTTAGGCAATAAGGTAAACATCACAATAGGACTCCTTGTCCCGCCTGGGAGGCCGGGACGGACACGCGCTACAGGTCAGGGAGACGGCCGCTGACGTTGTGCTCTTTTTTTGTTTGTTTGTTTGTTTGTTTGTTTGTTTGTTTGTTTGTTTGTTTGTTTGTTAGTGTTGAGAAGATAGTCACAGCTCAGATTAACTAAATCATGCACAGACAACCCCCCACCTTCCTTTTTATTATCATCGTTACTATTATTATTTAAGAATTGCTAACAAAGCTAACAGCCCAAGCCAACACTGAAACATGCATTTTACTATGCTGCTCAGCCGGAACACCTAGTGACAGGAGGGCAGCTATCCCTTACCCACAATGCCCCCCGCACACACACACACACACCTGCAGTGCATGATGGGATACATTTAAGATTTTCTCATTCTACTTTTTAATTATTAGAAATGTTTTTTTTTCTTCATTTAAATGTTTTCCTCATTTGGCTTCGCATTCTACAAGCGCTCCAACGGTCCCTACACACAACTACAGTAGCTCCTAGACGTCGCCTTGAAACACGCACCTTTTAGGTTTTCGGCCACGCATTGGTTAGGTTAGCCACGCTCTGCGAGTCCGCAGAGGAGGGCAGGAGACCACACGTGAACCTGTGCACCGTTTGGGACTGTTTTGGTTGTTAAAAGGAATTATTATTATTATTATAATTTTTTTAACAACACTTTCTAAAAAAAACACACGACGAGTCGACCGCTGGGCTCGGGCTTCACAGGAGAGCGGGTGAAGGAGGCCTATTCAACACGACAACCACCAGTTCCAAGCTAAATGTACAACTGTATTGCAGAAAGTAGAAGCTGGGTGAGACTCGACACTCAAGTCACTGCCCCTCCTCGTCACAAAGCGAGGGGGGGGTGGGGTCACCAAAATATCACCAGTCGGATACTGCTACTGTACTACTACCACAAATGATCTTTAGGCAAACATGGCGGCAGAGCATGTAGTTTGTGTGAAGCTTTCACGTGTGGCAGAATATGCATTTTGTGTGTCTGTGGTCTGTGTGTGTGTCTGTGGGTCTGTGTCTGTGTGTGTGTGTGTGTGTGTGTGTGTGTGTGTGTGTGTCTGTGTGTCTGTGTCTGTGTGTGTGTGTGTGTGTGTGTGTGTGTGTGTGTGTGTGTGTGTGTGTGTGTGTGTGTGTGTGTGTGTGTGAGAAAGATAGAAGTACAGACGGAGAGGGAGAGAAGGAGAGAGAGATGGAACGTAGCCAGCCAGTGTCAGTGGGGGTTCAGGTGGTGTTTCTCCACTCTGTGCGTCAAGTCATGGCTTTTTAAGAACATGCTACAAATACAGGCCCAGGCTACCTACGGTACAAACACCACGACAGTAACCACGACACACGCCCCACCTACAAACCAGCAAGCTACAAGTAAACCCTGTGTACATGGCGGTGTGTACATAATGTGTGTGTGTTTTTGTTTTCCAAAGGGATGTGCTTCTATTTATAGAGAGATAGTCTCCAGTGGCCTCTCGTGCAGTTAGTAATCCTGGGCTTGGCTCAGTAAAGCGTGAGTCAGAAGGGGGGGGGGGGGGTAGGAGGGGGTGATGATGTCACATGATGTCTGGAGACATTTGGCAAAGCACCCGAGAGAGGGCTGTAGGGGCCAGGAGAGAGGGCCCCCGGGGTGGAAGAGAGCAGGATCCACGCCAGAGGGTGATTGACTTCTTGGGGCGACTAAAAGCTCTGGTCCTCCCCAGATCCATCAACTGTCGGGGTTCAGCTGTGTCTCGATGTCCACCCGGCAAATGGGACACTTCCTGCTGGTGGCCAACCATTGGTCCACGCAGCCCTGGTGGAAGAGGTGCATGCAGGGTAACCTCCTAGAGGAGACAAGAGAGGGGGATGTCAGTCACATCGGCTCTGTGTGGGGGAAGTTACTGTAAATACTCCCCCAGTTATTTGCTTACAACAAGCTTGTGACACAACACCCGGAGAGCTAATTCCGTCCCCTCTAGCATGTAGCAACTACTTCTGTTGCCTCGGGTCAACAGTCCCACGCCTCTCTCTCGGACAGCTGACACTCCACATGCTGTAAACCGACCCTCCCTCCTCGCCCCAACGCTCCATGCAGGAGCAAATGCTTACACCACTGCTGCCCATGAAATCCCCAGTGGAAAAGAGACTGAAACAGATGGAGCACATTTCAGGGGGACATGTGTGTGTCTATGTGTGTGTGTGTGTGTGTGTGTGTGTGTGTGTGTGTGTGTGTGTGTGTGTGTGTGTGTGTGTGTGTGTGTGTGTGTGTGTGTGTGTGTGTGTGTGTGTGTGTGTGTGTGTGTGTGTGTGTGTGTGTGTGTGTGTGTGTGTGTGTGTGTGTGTGTGTGTGTGTGTGTATGTGTGTGCATATGTGTGTGAATTTGTGGATGTTCTGTAGGGATGCACCGATCCAACTTTTTCAGTCCCGATAACGATACCTGGGCTTTGGGTATCGGCCGATACAGAGTACCGATCCGATACCCATTGTTCAATTAATAAACTGTATGCCTCACTGTGTGGAAGAGACTGGGATCATTCTTTTGTGCAAGGCAACATCAGGCTTTCCTAACTTAGTGAAACAAAGTGTAACAAATTAACACATATATATAAATGTCATCTGTACATATATATATATTTAGTAATAAAATGTATTGAATAAAGCATTCAAAAATAATAATAATAATAATAAATAAATGAATAAAGTTGGCTCCGTAGCTATTTTAGTCATATCTGGGCCGATATCCGATATCAATATCGGATCGGTGCTTCCCTATGTAGAACCCCTGGACAAGTGTCCCCGAGAGTTGACGTGTCCTCCTACCTGACGTCCTCCTTGTCCTCCAGCATGGACAGACAGATGGTGCACTTTTCATCCACGTCGGTCTCCTCGTCCTCCTCCTCTCCGATCTTCAGATCCAGGGGCTTCCTCTGTGAGCCGGGGCAGAAGGGGGTCAAGGGGCATCGTCAATGGGAGCTTAGAGGTGAGTGTTATTGGTTTACATGGTACATATGTAATCCCAAGGACATGTGTGTGTGTAGTACACACCATATTGCATTATTCTGTGTGTGTGTGTGTGTGTGTGTGTGTGTGTGTGTGTGTGTGTGTGTGTGTGTGTGTGTGTGTGTGTGTGTGTGTGTGTGTGTGTGTGTGTGTGTGTGTGTGTGTGTGTGTGTGTATGTGTGTGTGTGTGTGTGTGTGTGTGTGTGTGTGTGTGTGATGATTGTGGACTTTAGGAGGTCGGGGGTCAGGGACTACAGCCCCCTCAGCATCGACGGGGCACCGGTTGAGAGAGTGAACAGTTTTAAGTACCTCAGAGTCCACATATCCGAGGACTTGACATGGACCACACACATTGACAGTGTTGTGAAGAAGGCACGGCAACGCCTCTACTTCCTCAGGCGCCTAAGGAAGTTCCAAGTCAGTCAGAAGATCCTTAAGAACTTCTACTCATGTACAATAGAGAGCATCCTGACTGGCAATATCACCTCCTGGTTTGGGAATAGCACCGCACAAGACCGTAGCAGACTACAGAGAGTGGCCCGTTCAGCTGAACGCACAATTGGAGGGGGGCTTCCCACTCTCCAGAACATTTACAACAAGCGGTGCATGGGTAAGGCTAAGAGAATCATCAAGGACTCCAGCCACCCGAACAACTGCCTTTTTGAACTGCTGCGGTCAGGCAAGCGATACCGGAGTCTCATGGCAAGCACAGAAAGACTCAGAAGAAGCTTCTATCCCCAGGCCATCAGGATGCTCAACGAACAATAACACTATGTAACAACCATCAAATGCACTCACAGCACACACATCCACACGCACACACTCACTTTAAACAAACAACTCACTGCAGCACCCACTTTACACACTTTAGAACACCTAAACACACTTTATATTTATTGGTAAAGAATTTGCACTACAACCCATACCTCATTACACCTTACTGTGAATTGTACCTAAATTGTACCTCATCCCATTTCTCCTTTGCACTATATAGTATATTGTATATTAGATTATTGTATAGTATATTGTATGGTAACTCAGTTACTTCTACTCTGCATTGAACATTGTACATATGTACATACTGAACACTTGTGTCTACGTACGTGACTTCTATTTTATACTTGCTATACTTATTTTATTTTATACTTATCTATTTTTGCCTAGCACAGTCTCTGGAGCGTAACAGAAAGAAGCATTTTGTATAAAAGTATTCTGTACTTCTGTATGACAACTAATAAAGAAACTTGAACGTGTGTGTGTGTGTGTGTGTGTGTGTGTGTGTGTGTGTGTGTGTGTGTGTGTGTGTGTGTGTGTGTGCGTGTGTGTGTGTGCGTTGCGTGTGTGTGTGTGTGTGTGTGTGTGTGTGTGTGTGTGTGTGTGTGTGTGTGCGTGTGTGTGTGTGTGTGTGTGTGTGTGCGTGTGTGTGTGTGTGTGTGTGTGGGTAGTAAGCCACAATAGCCACCGTCTCCTCTACCTTTTTGTATTTGTGTGGGAAGGTGTATCTCTCTATGGTGGTCTGGACAGCCCCTCTGCTCACACTCCCCAGCCGGTCCTCCAGTTGTAGCAGCTCCTGAGGGTCAGGCGGTTACAATAGAGTACAATGTAATATAATGTAATAGAACAGAGTACAATGTAATATAATGTAATAGAACAGAGTACAATGTAATAGAATAGAGTACAATGTAATAGAACAGAGTACAATGTAATAGAATGTAATAGAACAGAGTACAATGTAATATAATAGAGTACAATGTAATAGAATAGAGTACAATGTAATAGAATAGAGTACAATGTAATAGAATAGAGTACAATGTAATAGAATATAGTACAATGTAATAGAATATAGTACAATGTAATAGAATAGAGTACAATGTAATAGAATGGAATGGAACGGAACGGACAGTCAGATGACTTCATGCTAAACTGAATTGAGCTGATGTTCATTTCAATTCAGTTGTGGTCAATAAAATATGACTTAATAATATTAAACAAATATCAAAAACTCAATTCTGCAGAGGAGCCGATATTAACCCTTTCACTACCACACTACCAAAGGGTCAACCCTTTCACTACCACACTACCAAAGGGTTAACCCTTTCACAGCGACAATACAGAC
>NC_140175.1:93966098-94143598 GCF_963971535.1 Notolepis coatsorum
TACGTCACCGTTGTATGAAACACAGCCAGCCAGTGACCCCATTAAGCAAAAGGGGTGAGTGAGGGAAACATAGTAGATATTAATATAAAATGATCTAGCAGGGTACATCGTTCCATGGTGTGTGTGATGATTAAACACATTAATATTTGACACACTGCAGCAGCAGCTGCAGTAGCAGCCCCAGATATTGTTATTGTCGGCTCATAGCTCTGCTCTCTGAGCTGTGGCCGTAAATCTCCTGACTGGTGCAGATCTGTGAGCACCCCCCCACCTCCCCACTAACCCACCCCACCAGAGCTGCTGCTACACCAACAGCCCCTCCCCCACTGTGTGGCTGCGGCATGGTTTCTCCAGCTGAGTGACAGCCCCATATAAGCCCTGCCCACCCGTGACTGCAGCAGACCGACGTCCAACCTGTCTCCCCCTCTCCTCTCTTCTCATCCACCCCCCCCCCCCCTCTGCAGCTTTATAATCACAGCTCCCCCACTCGCCTCCATAATCCCGTCGACATGCCTATATTCCCCCACCATCCTGTTACTCCATATTGCTCAAATGGAGGTGGGGGATGGGGACGGAGGGGGACAACAAGGTGGTGGTAGTGCTGTTTAGTGCACCATCCATGGTATACGTTATCTCTTTAAGCTATCTGATGTAATGGCTTGTAATGGTCTCCTCTGCGTGGCAGTCTGGTGGGTTAGTGGGGAGGGCTGGAGAGCTGAGGAGGAGGCAGCCGAGACCTCAAAACACCTTCTTTAACTCTGGGTATTTTAGACATTATGAATGGATGTGGGGGACCAGGTGGCTCATAGAATAAAGAGATCTCATTCGTCACATAGCTTTTCAAGGTCGGATTCTGATGGGGAACACTGTTGTTGAATAGTACAATATATTGTAAAAGGATTGGACCCATTTCCCCCTTTTTCTTATGACATTTCTGGGTAGTGAATTTGCATTAATCAGGGGACAGAGAAATCTTTGAATCCATAGCCTGCATATTAAAAACATAGCTGTTCTCATCAATCAAGTAATTCCCAAAAGCAACCATGACTGACTTGGCCAATAAATTATTTACAGTCTAGAAATTTGAACATACATTGAGAAGCTCTCTCTACATTAATATTAACCTGACTCGTCAGTTTCTCATGATACCATCCTCCGGAGATTTTTAATCTGGGTTCTGAGTATGCATTAATAATCATCCGATCTGCCTCACCCCCCTCCCCACAGTTATAAAAAGGATGGCGCAAACACCACTAACACAACGAGGCACATACTAACTAATTTAATTGCAATGTGGACCTAACAAGGGTTTTATTAGGTTGTTGTGAAGACACAACACACAGGACTACTCAAGACAGATATACTGCTTTATTAAGATTATTATTTATTACAGTATCAGTATCAACCGCTTCCAGGTCAGTTTAATCATCTACCTGAGCACCATGGTCTGTTTGAGTAGGTTTGACCATCAAAGCAGGACTAAATAAGAGTTGGCAACTAATCTATATACTGTAGCCCTGTGATGGCAATAGCCTGTGTATCCAAAGTTATCTGTAAAGAGGCCATAAGAATAATCATTGTCAATAAGAACATGAATGAATTTGTGAAGTTGATCAATAGTTCATGTTTGATGATGAAACCAAATCAAGAGTTCCCACTTATTGGTGACAATATCAATGTCTTTGTGCTCATTGTTGAGAGATTTACCGTAGTAAACAGAACCGGCTTAACCTACAAAGCATTTAGATCAGTGTTGTGTGTCGTGTATGTAATGAAGAGGGACTTCAAGGTGCTTATTCAGTCTTAATTAAAACGCCAAATCCTCCAGGTCACGTCGTTTCTGAAAGACATACAAGTCTCATTATTCAGCAAAAGAAAACGTCAGAGCCGATTCATTCGGGCAAGATAGGAGATAGAAACTTGGTAAGTCAATACTTGAAAGTACGGCCATATATTAACCCCAACTAAACCGGGGGTGGAGACCGATACACACGGTTGGCAAGGATTTACAAACTGCACACCCAGTGAAAGACATGGGTGATGAGACGAAAAATACAGTAGACTCGACTGAGAAAGAAGGATTGACTGTATGTCTTTTTTTTCTCCTTTCGTTAAAATATCTCAATGCCCAGGTCTCTGTAAAATACGACGGTCTGAGCGGTTCGGCTGGCCCTTAATCCAGAATCAATCAGAGCAGTACCTTGAAGTGCCTCTGATAAAGAGCTGAGAGATGAGAGCACAGATAGAGAAAGTGTGTGTGTGTGGAAGGAGGGGGGGGGGGCTGCCTGAGTGACGGCACAGTGGGGGGAGGGAAGGAGGGAAGGAGACACACATGGAAATCAGCAAAAAGCACACTGAAGGTTAGGAAAAATACTAGTCTTTATTGGAAAAGAAATTAGTATGTGTGGCACTGTGTGATAATAGTAATAATAATATTATTATTATATATATACGTATATAACCATAAGAATTTCATGCAAATAAAAATACCAAAAAGGCAAGGCCCAACCATGCTTTCTGTAGGGTTAAACAGAACAGAAGCAGCATCCAATGAGTAGATGTGTATGCTTACAGCACGCTTTCAGTACAGCAGGGACATCTCTACACAAATAAAGATTACATTGGAATCTGCTGTTCAATGTGGAAAAAATTAAAAGAGTAAAAAAAAATGATCATGCATTAGGATCTAATACAAGAACATAAGGTAGAGAACCACAACCAAAAGAATAAAAAAACAAAGACATTTTGATTCTAAAAAGGAGCTCTACAGCAGTGCAGGATATACCCATCCCTGTAAAATGGATAGCATTCTGAGAGGTGTCTGAAGAGGCTAGAGAAAGGAGGGGGGGGGGGGTTGTGCATGACAGTGGATTGAAAAAGTTTTGGTTTAATTTTTTTTATGGCAAGATGAGTTAGGCCCTAAGTCTCGCCTGATTTACTGTGACCAGCCAAGTGGGCTCATTCAATTAGAAAGGAACAAAGGCTTTGTACAGTACACATGGGTTATGAACAGCCATTTAAACACTCAAAACAGGTGCAGTGTGCCATCAAGAGGTGACAATTTGGGATAATTTGGGAAAACAACGGCACGGAAATCAATGTGCAGTTTGTTATTACAGGCAGTGGCCAATTGGTTAATCGTTATTAGGGTAATATAAATTATTGGGGGTGGAATCAATTAAACACAAACAAGGAGAATCATACAATTGAGAATGAATGCTGCTGGCACAATGCACCTTTTGCAAAAAGGAGGAATGGAGACAAACTACCCAAAGAGTTCGATCAAGCTTGGCTGTAATCGAATCGGAGGAGAGGGGGGGGTGGGGGGGTCAAAATGTATCCACTTTACAGAGATTTGACAGCAGAATGTAGTCTATCCACACTGAATGGGAGAATCACAATGACATTTTGTAGTTAAAAAAAAAAGAAGAAAAAAAAATCTAACGCTACAATGGGTTATTTACTAAAGAGCAACATGACAGTTTAAAAAAAGACAAACTGTTCTACAAGAGAAGGTGTTATTCTTTAGTCGGTTACACAGAAGGATACGGTATGAGTGGGGAACTCGGTTTTTATAATGCCAATGTCGTCTTCGGATGAAAAGAGGAAATGAGGAAGAAGGGGGTTCACAATACAGCTAGATGCAGAGAACAGGCAGAGGCTACGGCAGACAGCAGCAGATGATCGTTAGCTACACAATGGAAGGGGACAAAGGTCTGAGAAATGCGGAATGTAGAGCCAGCCTCGATACTATGGAACAGGAAACAAGAACACAAATAAAAGCACAATGAAATCATTGGTGCTACTGCATGTCTTTTTAAAAAGAAAAATTATGCACGTCATATTATTATTACATAATCAGCACAGATATGCCTGCTGCGTTGGAGGATGTTTTATTTTTGGGGTATTCTTTTTTTTTTTTTTTTTTTTTTTTAGTGTTGTGATTTTCTGTTTGCAGTCAAGCAAAACAAAAGAGGGGAGGGGGGTTGGGGGGTCAGTTCTGTCCATGTTTTCCCTGCTTCGACACGTGCATTGCGATAATTAATATTTTATGTGACGTTGCCCTTATCATGGCAAAATAGCCATATTTTGAGACGAGTGGTAATAAAACGCCAGGCATCATGTACTAACGCATTGCCTTTATCATCGGGGGACAAACGGGCTAAAAAAAAACGATCAGGTTGTCAACGTCGCCTGTGTTTTTATACTACAGCTGCTTGCTTGTGTGGCCAAATGACGATCACAACCTTTAGAATAATGAGCCAACTTTGGCTGAAACGTGAGGGCTTTAGCTACACAACGCCAGAAGAAGTCACTGATCGTGGCTATCAGACTAACTATAACTAACCGCCGCATCATCAGAAACACAGCCGAGCAGAGACGGTTTGACTTTGACAGCTCTAACGTTACGCCCGGACTGTATACAGTTATTAACAGGCCCTCTATATGTAGCCGGTGTGCGGCACGCATCTGTTATTATTGCATTTGTTAAAACAGAAGACACCATGCCCCCCCCCCCCCCCCCCGCAAAAAAACACGATTTTAATCGCTTTGATCGGGATTAGTTAATGTTATTATTATTAAAGCGCTACAACGTTACTGTTATAGCAAGATGGCTATAGCTAGGCTTAGCTTCTTTCTGCTGTTGGCTTGCATTTTTTTGTGTGTGTGCTAGTTGGCCGTATAGCAGGTGTCATCTCGCAACAAGCTATGTTTATACATCATTTAATTTGCGGGCGTTATTGTTGAAAGAAAAGTTGAAAATTGTTAGGATAAAAACAAAATAATAACCATACCTCTATTTCTAACCGAACCGAAGACGGGGAGAACCAAATATCCAACGTGTACCAGCACCATCCTGGGTCCTGCTCCTTTGTTGTGTGATCAGTGTGCTGCTGCTGCCTGTGGGAGACAGATGGTCCATGGAAATGGTCCCCTCTCTTCCAATCCCGATCCCGACACATTCAAACGGGACAGGGGCTCCTCGGCTGCCTCCAGACAAAGACGGAACGAGCCAATCAATGAACACCCCCGCGAAGATTGGCACCCGGCACAACCAATGAGATCATCAGTTTATATCCATAGAGTTTATGATCAGCCTCTCAGTCTTTTGTGAATCACAAAGAGGTGGTGGAGGAGATGATGTCTGTGTTTTTGGACAAGTATAGCCTGCTGCAGACACACACAACCATGTTGTATCTCAGATATTATTATACTAATATACTGTTGTACTACTGATAACGATTTATAATCTAGTATGCGTTAATTAGTCAAACAAAACTGTAAATTGATATTATATCAGTTCCCTGTAGCCTATACTTTGAATATTCATACAATGTTGCCACATTATCCCGGGAATACCTTTTCCCACTAGAATGAATAGGAAGCTAAGGAACAGATGGAGAGGTGGAGGGGGGGGGGGGGGTCAAGAAACTCTGCCATTCCATGTCACCCTGTTCTTACATTTCCAACCGTCTTATGTTATACGCATGTGGTCCCACACAAAGGACCCACACTCTCTGTACCCCAGTCTATTGTCTGTGGGGTCAAGCTACTGCAATTGGTGGTATTCCCTTTTCTCTCAACTAATATACAGGTCGTCAGCCTCTACTATCAAACTGACCACCACTCTAATATCATTATCATTATAAAACATATTGGCTCCTCATAACAAAGAAAATACCCTCCCCCACTTATTCTCACTCCATACAGTATATTATGTTACAAATAAAGGAATACAATAATAATAATAAAAAAAAGAGGTGTGCTCAGTAGAGCACAAATCTCCACCAGGGGGCAGCCACCCATTTATTTTCTAGTAGCCAACACATTGGATGGGGCTTAAGTGTAGGGGGCAGGGCAAACATAGCCCAATAAAATCAAATCTATTCCTATAGGACATTATTACAAACTATTAGAGTATTAGACATGATTACACTATTAGGTGGAATAAACATTTAAAAGTATTTGGGTGGAATAAACCTTTACATATATTTGGGTGGATTAAACCTTTAAAAGTATTTGGGTGGAATTAACTTTAAAACTGGGTGGAATAAACCTTTTAAAAACGATTATGTTCATTGCCACCTCCCATAAGTCTCTATGAGAAATGGTTCATGAGCTATGAAAGGGGGTGGGGCAGCGGCGGCTGAGTGGCGCAGTGGGCAAGGCGCTTACCACTAACGCAGGATATGCTGGTATCGAGCCCAGCTCTCGGCGTTGCTACCGGCTTGGCCGGCCGTCATACTAACACAATTGGCAGTGTTAGAGGGTGGGAAAGCCGGTGGGTGGGGATTGGACGTTGTGGACAGCGACTCCTACAGGTCGGTTGGTGCGCCTGTACAGCAGAATCAGGAAGTATCGGGGGCAGCGTGAGCCTCCCACGGGTTACTCCTCGCCACTGAGAGTCCGCGCTGTGCAGGTGAAAAGATGCGACAGCTGCCTCCTCGTGTACCGGAGGGGACACGTGATGCAAGGCTTGGTCCTCACTGCAGCCGACCAGTGGGAGGCATAGTCTAGCAACGTTTGAGACAGGGGAGGGGAGAGACAAGTCGCATTTCTTTCCTCTCTCCCTAGGCCTTCAAGGCCGTTCCTACCGCCGCCTCTACTGCTCCATGGAGCCCGACGCTGCTATGCTCTGCTTCGTGCCGGTGGCCGGACTATACTCAAATCAACTCTAAATGGATCTAATCAGTGGATTGCATATTTTCTTCAAGAAGCAGAATAAGGCTAACCCTCTCTGCCTATTGGGACATCATAATCAGGCTACCAACTTTAAGACGTGGTCATTTTTGGATTATCGAAGCTTTTGGACTGCAATAAGAAGATTTTGGATCTGTTTACCGCGCACAGGATCTACCAAAATGAACTGATAAGACACTTGGACACTTGGACTAATAATGCATTCAGTCATTTGGACGGAGTTGTTAAAACTCACTCCACTCAAATCAATAGAGTTATATTTCACTCTATTCAAATCAAATTTAAAGTGACGTGGCTGGGATAAATGGGCCAGTCAGTCAGCCAAAACAAATTCCTGGACCAAGGTCGAAACAGGGAGCTGCTGGAGTCGAAGGCCCTCTGGGAGATAAGAGTGGCGAGCGGCTTCCCCACCCGCAATCCCTACCTCCCCCACCCAGGACTTGGCTTGTGCACTCCCCCCCACCTTCCCCCCCCCCTTCCTCTGCATTGGCGCTGCACTGTCGGCTGCCTCGTGTGAGGGATCACTCCCCCCCCCCCCCCCCCCCCCTACAGCCCTGTAACAACCCCAACCCACTCCCCCCTCCTTCCGTAAATGGCGCTGCCTATGACGGCTGCCAGTCTGTTTGCGGTGGTGAATATGCATATGTTTGTCTCAAGGCTCTGTACCATTATTACTATCTAAAATGTAATAATTGTGGAATATTACTGTAATGAGCTGTATGTGTATGATCCAAGCGTCCTATGATCCTCATAGGAGCATAACAGAAAAAAGCATTCCATGTGAAGGTATTCTGTATCTTTGCATGTCAACTAATAAAGAAACTTGAACTTGAATTGAAGGGAGAATTGGCGAGGCGAAATTGGGATGGGAGAAAAATAGAAAAATAAGGAGAAAAAGTGGATAAAAAAAAAACATATCCACGATACAAAAGCCATAATATACAGACCACTGCATTTAAATCCAATTTTAAAAAGCACGTAATTACCAGAGTTTGAGCAAGAAAACTACGATACCCAGCACCCCCTGGTGCATCGGCCAATCACTACTGTGGATATAAACTTAGATTTCATGGTAGGTTTTTTCAGCTTTTTTCTTCTTGGCTATGTGCCCTAAAGCAGTAGCAAAGTGGGGTCTGTGGGGGTGCAAGGGGTTCCCGGGTTCCCGGGAAAATAGGAATAGTTTAATTTCACTCATATTTTCATACATTATAGAGTAGACAGTTATTGAATTCTGTCCCTGAGACAAAATCTTATAAAATAGGAGTCCCTAACCTTTTATGGAAAATGTGAGGGTCCTTGATTTGAAAAAGTTTCAGACCCAATGCCCTAAAGGACAGGAACTTATGTCACACTAACATTTAGTCAAATAGCCAAACTTAAAAGATGACTTTAAACCAAAGTTACACTGCAATTTACTTTCAGACAGCATAGTTCCATGTGAGTACCCAGATGATTAGTTCATTTAGCTTTTTTTAATTGTAATTATTTTAACACGTTGGATATTTATTGGGCATCATTTCAAAAGTAAAATTTTATAAATTCCTTTCAAATGTGATAAACCCCACATTGGATGTTTTGAATGTTAACTCCAACTGTTAAACCTTTTCAGCCCATAGCCACCCATATTTTATTTTGGGGAAACTAAGTGAGCTCTATGAGCTCTATGATCGAAATTAATTGATAAATGTTTTTAATGTAGGTATATATAATTTTTTTTTTATAAAAGGTTGATTGATTGATTGATTGATTGATTGAAAACTTTATTAACAGATTGCAGAATGGGTACAATAGAGTACAGCTCAATACACACAATTGTTAAGGGGATGCAGACCAGAGAAAGACTTCCGTCTTGTTTACATCAGGGTCCCCCATTTTCAATTCATCAGGACATATATGACATACATGACATACAGATAGTCAGTACTGCTACATCTATACATTTATGACATACCAGATTTGCAAATACAGTACTGTTTGTGATTGTGAGGTTTCTGTCCTTGCTCTCTCACTCGTTCTGTTCCTTTAACCACCCTCACTCTGTTTTCATTTGTTTTTCTGTTAATTATTTCAATTCCCTCATTCACACGCTTCTCCCCAGTGACGTCATCAGAGACGTCGCTGATTGGTTCTCTCAGGACCGCACGCTTTTCAATCACATTCCCCAGCTGTCACTGCTTTTCAATCAATCGATCCCTTATTATTTATACCCCGTTTCTCCACTCTAAGTTTGTTGGATCGTCTTGATTTTTCTCTGGTTGCATTTCCCCGTGTTGCTGCTGCTGCTGCTTTTTGCTCCTTGTGCTATCTCCAGGAATTTCCAAGAAGCCTTCCCTTGGACACCTGTTCCCGTGGCGCGCCCTCGCTCCGCTGTTTGTTCCAGCACCATTACGCATTATGTCTGGGTGAGTTTTTATTGACTGTCTTGATCTATTCCGTTTTTCGTGTGTAACTATTACACTGAAGACTACCACCTTTTGTCAGACAGTCACTCACCCAGCTTTTCTATTTTTGCTTGTTCCCTTATGGGATAATATTTTTGGGACCTTCCATCTCCCTCTGTGTGTTGCTCACACCGAAGATATTATTTCACTATTGGATTGTTTTGGACTTCACTAACTGTGTGTATATTACACGAAGATATTCACTGGGACTGTGTTTGGATTTTTGCTAACGGTGTGTACATTACACGAAGATATTCACTGGGACTGTGTTTGGAGTTTTGCTCACTGTGTGTATTACACGAAGAGATTCACTTGGGCTGTTTTGGAATTGTGCTCTCTGTGTTTAAATTACACGAAGAATTGTTCACCCTGTTCTCCTGCTCATTCAAACTGCACTGTGTTGACTCGTTCCCTCTCTCCCTCTCTCGGTCTCGCAACACATCTGAGATTCTGCAGAGAGAATTCTGCAGAGCGGTTCAGACGTCAACACCTGCTATCCCCAAGACTACCATCACGGGAGAAGCTGCAGAGCAGCAGAACTTTGCCCCTTGTCCTATGTACCTGTCTTGTTGACTTGCCTTTCCTGTACTCTTTATATTTAGTATCAAATAAACAAGCCCTCGTATTTGGCTACTCTGAATTCCTACTCTCTTGTGTCGTGCGTTTGGGGTCGGTATCAAACCATAACATTACGATCCAACCAATATGACGACCCCAGCCGACACAGAGAGGGTCAGAACCGCACTTGCAATTTAAGTCGAGTTGACCAGGGATCACGGTCTCCAATTAGAGCGGGCTGCGGCTGCGGTGCAGAACCTCAGGGATCAGGTCCTGCCTATGCAGGGTTCTATGGCCGCTATGGCGGGACAACAGTCCGAGATTCTCGCTCAGCTTCACTCGCTGGGCGACACCGTTAATACCTTTAATCTCTCACACCCTTCAGGAACATTCCCCGCAGCCCCAGCAGATCTCGCATCTAGGGAACCCCGTCTCTCCGTCCCACGGCTGTTCGACGGTAATCCCGAGGAGTGTGCCACATTCATCATGCAATGTGAGTTGGTTTTCCGTCATCAACCAAGCCGTTTTTCTGCTCATGGGTCCCAAGTGGCTTATATAACAAACCTACTTTCAGGCCATGCTGCCCAGTGGGTCACTTCCTCCTGGGCAATGGAAGCAGATTTTTTGTTTTCCTACCCAGACTTCGTGGCGGAGCTCCGCAGAGTGTTCCACCATCCAGCCCGAGGTCTGGACCCTGGAGCCCGGTTGGGGACCTTCCGACAGGGGAGCGGCAGGGTGACGGACTATGTCATGGAGTTTCGACTGGCGGCGGTGGAGAGTGGATGGAACGAACCTGCTCTTCGCCTAACCTTCTTGAGGGGGCTCAGTGACGCAGTCCGGGACCAGCTCGCTACCCGGGAGTTGCCCGACTCCCTCGAGGAGCTGTTTAGCCTTGTCATCCGTATTGACGGACGCCTCCTGGAGAGAAGGCGCGAGAGGACCCGACTGTTACCTCCTGAAGCACCCCGGACTCCTGGACGCCCCGTCCCCAACACTACTGGTGGTAACAGGCTTCCCCGTCCGGTTCGCGAGGAGGAACCCATGCAGCTGGGACGCTCTCATCTGAGCCAGGCGGAGCGTGAGGCAAGGCTCAGGTCCGGTCTCTGCCTCTACTGCGGAGGTGCGGGACACCGTATCGCCGACTGCCCTACCCGGCCAAAAGATCAGGCTCACCGGGACCCCGGGAGATCCTGGTGAGCCGTTTTTCCCATTCCCAGCGCCGCGCACCACCTGACCATCTGATGAGCGTCACCCTGGCCTGGGGGGACCAACGTGCCACGGTGGAGGCCCTCATCGACTCTGGGGCAGACGAGAACTTCCTCGACTTCGAGTTTGCCACCCGAGCCAACATACCTCTTGAGGACCTTGTGAGGCCCTTGGAGATCTTTTCGTTGGACCAACACCGCCTGGCCGACATCTCTCAACGCACCGGCCCAGTCGTGCTGACCATCGCTGGGAACCACGTCGAGAGAATCCAGTTCCTCATTACCCAATCCCCCCTTGTCCCGGTGGTCCTGGGTAGGCCCTGGCTCGCGCTGCACGAGCCCCACATCGCCTGGTCCTCCGGTACCATCAGGGGCTGGAGCTCCTCCTGTCACGCCCGCTGTCTGCAGGCGGCGTCCTGTCCCCCGCCCCGGAGGCCGGCTGGTGAGTTGCCCCCGGACCCCTCGTCAATTCCTCCCGAGTACCACGACCTCATGGAGGTATTCAGTAAGACCAGGGCTCAGGCCCTTCCACCTCACCGCCCCTATGACTGCGCCATCGACCTCCGCCAAGGGGCTCCCCTTCCCGGCAGCCGCCTCTACAGTCTGACTGTCCCGGAGAAGAAGGCGATGGATCTCTACATCTCTGAGTCATTGGAAGCAGGACTCATTCGGCCTTCCTCCTCCCCGGTGGCGGCCGGGTTCTTCTTTGTTGGTAAGAAGGATGGGGACCTGCGACCCTGCATCGACTATCGTCAGCTCAACGAGATCACCATCAAGAACAAATACCCCCTACCTCTCATGAGCTCCACCTTCGAGCCACTGACCCAGGCCTCGTTCTTCACCAAGCTGGACCTCCGAAGTGCCTACCATCTTGTCCGTATCCGTGAGGGCGATGAATGGAAGACCGCCTTCAAGACCCCCAGGGGCCACTACGAGTACCTTGTAATGCCGTTCGGCCTCACCAACGCCCCGGCGGTATTCCAGGCACTCATGAACGACGTCCTCCGTGACATGCTGGAGGTGTTCGTGGTGGTGTACCTGGACGACATTCTCATCTTTTCCAGGACCCTCGAGGAACACATCCTGCATGTCCGCCGTGTGCTGGAGCGCCTCCTCCACAATCGGCTCTTCGTCAAGGCGAAGAAGTGCCGTTTTCACTCCAACTCCGTCGACTACCTGGGCTTCATCGTTGAGAAGGGCTTGACCCGAGCGGATCCTCGCAAGATCCAGGCTGTGGAGGATTGGCCAGAACCCACCACTCGGAAGGAGTTACAGAGTTTCCTCGGGTTCGCCAACTTCTACCGAAGGTTCATCCGGAACTACAGTCAAGTGGCGGAGCCACTTACCAAGCTGACCTCCCCCGCTCTGCCGTTCGACTGGTCCCCAGCGGCATGCGCTGCGTTCCGCTCCCTCAAGAGAAGGTTCACTTCCGCCCCTATCCTGCTCCACCCTGACCCCAAGAGACAGTTCATCGTGGAGGTGGACGCCTCGGATTCTGGCCTGGGCGCTGTCCTATCCCAACGTTCTCTTTCAGACCAGAAGGTGCATCCTTGCGCCTTCTACTCGCGTCGCTTCCTCCCCGCCGAGAGGAACTACGACACCGGCAATCGGGAGCTGCTGGCGGTCGTGGCTGCGCTGGAAGAGTGGTGTCATTGGCTAGAGGGTGCCGAGGAGCCTTTTACCATCTGGACGGACCACAAGAACCTGACGTTCATCCGCGCTTCCAGGCGCCTCAACGGTCGGCAGGCGAGATGGGCCAGTTTCCTCAGTCGGTTCGACTTCTCGCTGACCTTCCGCCCCGGTTCCCGCAACACGAAGGCCGACTCCCTGTCCCGGATGCACTCCAAGGGGGCTCCACCCTCTGAGGACCCTTCTCCCATCCTCCCGGAGGCCCGAGTGGTTGGAGCCATCACCTTGGGCATCGAGGGTGTGGTGAGGCGTGCCCTGCGCTTCCATCGTGCTCCAAGCAACGTCCCTAGGAATCGTCTCTTCGTCCCCGACTCTGTCCGGTCCCAGGTACTGCTGTGGGGCCATACCAGCCGGTTCGCCTGCCACCCAGGCGTCCATCGCACGTTCTCCTTCCTGGCTCGTCGTTTCTGGTGGCCCACCATGCGGAACGACGTCAAGGAGTTCGTATTGGCCTGCGCGGTCTGTGCCCGCAGCAAGGCCTCTCACCAGGCACCCTCCGGGCTCTTGCAGCCACTTCCCATTCCGAGCCGTCCATGGTCACATGTGGCGCTCGACTTCGTCACTGGTCTACCCTCCTCCCAGGGGAACACCTGCCTTCTGACCGTGGTGGATCGATTCAGCAAGGGGGTCCACCTCGTGGCCCTCTCCAAGCTTCCCTCAGCGGCCGAGACGGCGGACCTCCTGACGCACCACGTGTTCCGCCTTCATGGCTTTCCCCAGGACATCGTCTCTGACCGGGGGCCCCAGTTCACCTCCCAGGTATGGCGGGCTTTTTGCAAAGGGTTGGGGGCAACGGTCAGTCTCTCCTCTGGCTATCATCCCCAGACAAACGGGCAGACGGAGAGGATGAACCAGAGCGTAGAGTCAGCTCTTCGGTGTGTGGCAGCCGAGAGACCGGCATCCTGGAGCCGTTTCCTTCCCTGGGTTGAATACTCCATCAATTCTATGGTCAGTTCCGCCACCGGCCTCTCCCCTTTTGAGGTCTCCCTGGGCTACCAGCCCCCTCTTTTCCCCGCACAGGAGACGGAAGTGGCAGTTCCCTCCGTGCAGGTCCACCTCGACCGCTGCCGACGAGTTTGGGAGATCACCAGGACCGCGCTGCTCCGAACATCTGAGCGCGCCTGTCGTGGTGCCGACCGGCGCCGGGTTCCTGCGCCGACTTACCGCCCTGGGCAGAGGGTGTGGCTCTCCGCGAAGGACCTCCCGTTACGGTCCTCGGCCAAGAAGCTCAACCCCCGCTTCGTCGGGCCTTTCGAGGTCCTAAAGGTACTCAGTCCGGCGGCCCTGCGCCTGAAGCTTCCTGCATCCATGCACATCCACCCCGTGTTCCATGTCTCCCGGGTTAAGCCCGTCTCCCTCAGTCCCCTTATGCCTCCAGCTCCTGATCCGCCGCCTCCCGTGTTGGTGGATGGTCACCCCCAGTGGCAGGTCCGCCGGTTGATGGGCGTTCGTCGGCGGGGCCGGGGGTTCCAATACCTGGTGGACTGGGAGGGTTACGGCCCTGAGGAGCGTAGCTGGGTCTCCCGGCAGCTCATCGTGGATCCCGGCTTGATCACCGACTTCCATCGAGCCCATCCTGACGAACCGGGTCGGCCTGGTCGCCGGGTGGCTCCCGTGGAGGGGGGGGTACTGTGAGGTTTCTGTCCTTGCTCTCTCACTCATTCTGTTCCTTTAACCACCCTCACTCTGTTTTCATTTGTTTTTCTGTTAATTATTTCAATTCCCTCATTCACACGCTTCTCCCCAGTGACGTCATCAGAGACGTCGCTGATTGGTTCTCTCAGGACCGCACGCTTTTCAATCACATTCCCCAGCTGTCACTGCTTTTCAATCAATCGATCCCTTATTATTTATACCCCGTTTCTCCACTCTAAGTTTGTTGGATCGTCTTGATTTTTCTCTGGTTGCATTTCCCCGTGTTGCTGCTGCTGCTGCTTTTTGCTCCTTGTGCTATCTCCAGGAATTTCCAAGAAGCCTTCCCTTGGACACCTGTTCCCGTGGCGCGCCCTCGCTCCGCTGTTTGTTCCAGCACCATTACGCATTACGTCTGGGTGAGTTTTTATTGACTGTCTTGATCTATTCCGTTTTTCGTGTGTAACTATTACACTGAAGACTACCACCTTTTGTCAGACAGTCACTCACCCAGCTTTTCTATTTTTGCTTGTTCCCTTATGGGATAATATTTTTGGGACCTTCCATCTCCCTCTGTGTGTTGCTCACACCGAAGATATTATTTCACTATTGGATTGTTTTGGACTTCACTAACTGTGTGTACATTACACGAAGATATTCACTGGGACTGTGTTTGGAGTTTTGCTCACTGTGTGTATTACACGAAGAGATTCACTTGGGCTGTTTTGGAATTGTGCTCTCTGTGTTTAAATTACACAAAGAATTGTTCACCCTGTTCTCCTGCTCATTCAAACTGCACTGTGTTGACTCGTCCCCTCTCTCCCTCTCTCGGTCTCGCAACACATCTGAGATTCTGCCGAGAGAATTCTGCAGTGCGGTTCAGACGTCAACACCTGCTATCCCCAAGACTACCATCACGGGAGAAGCTGCAGAGCAGCAGAACTTTGCCCCTTGTCCTATGTACCTGTCTTGTTGACTTGCCTTTCCTGTACTCTTTATATTTAGTATCAAATAAACAAGCCCTCGTATTTGGCTACTCTGAATTCCTACTCTCTTGTGTCGTGCGTTTGGGGTCGGTATCAAACCATAACAGTGATACAGAAGGAGTCAAGAAAAGGGAGTATATACATTTGACGTAGAAACTGTACATTGGAGGAGGTTGGGTGGGGGGGGTTGGGTACATTGGGATATTGACAACCATACTGGGTAATTTACATTGGAGGTGGTTGGGGGGGGGGGGGGGGGGGGGAGACACACTGTATAAACAAGCAAAACTGTACATTGAGGGGGGGGGGGGGGGGGGAGAGACACTGTACAAACAAACAAAATTGTACATTGGACTATTGACAAAACCATACTAGGTAAATGACTGTACATTGGAGGGGGTTGGGTTAGGATATTTACAGGGGCCAGTTTTGAATTGCAGTCTCCCGTAGGTGTCCCTTGAGAGAGGTTTTGAAAGTGGGTAGTGATCCACATTCCTTTACAGCTTTGGGTAGGGCGTTCCACATTGATGTGGCATAATTGCGAAACGTGTTTAGTCCCTTATTTGAGCCGAATCTGGGTTTAACATGATTTGTGGAGCTCCCTCTGGTGTTGTGATCGTGGTATTCACTGACCTTTGGGAAGTATTTTGACATGTACATGGGTACCTTGGTCGTGTAGTGTATCTTGTAGACCAGGCCCATTGCAAGTTGCTGTACTCTGTCGTCTACTCTAAGCCATCCTAGGTTGTCAAAGTGGGCAGGGGTGAGGTGGGTTCTAGGAGTAAGGTCAAGCAGTAGTCTGACCAGTTTGTTTTGAGATGTTTGTAATTTTGTTTTTAGCGCCTTTGAGGTGCTTTGGTACCATGAGGTGCAAGCATAGTCGTAGTACCCCTGAATGAGTGCTCCTGCCAGAGTCTTCAGGGTATTCTTGTTTACCAGAGAGGAGATCCGGTACAAGAATCGAGTTCGTTGGTTGACTTTTTTTATTACATTGGATGCCATTTTGTCACAGGAGAGATTAGCCTCTAGGATGGAACCCAGGTAGGTAATTTCATCTTTCCTTGTGACAATATTGTCACCCACTGTAACTGAGAAGCCGTCGGTCTTGCTGAGTTTGTTATTTGAACCGAAGAGAATGGACTCTGTTTTGCCCATGTGTAATGATAGTTTGTTATCAGCGAGCCATATGCAGATTCTGCCTAGTTCCGAGCTGAGGGTTTTTTCAACCTGTAACTTGTTCTTGTCAGAGACCAGCAGGGCTGAGTCGTCCGCAAACAGGAACAAGTTGCAGTCACAAGCTGACGACATGTCATTTGCATAAATTAGGAACAGTAGCGGTCCTAGTATGCTTCCTTGTGGAACACCACAGCTCACTGTGAAGGTTCACTGTGGCATGCTGTAAACAGGTGCCAGAGAGCTAATTACCAATTAATCTGTGTAGTATTGCCCTCTGGTGTTCAAAAGGTGTACATTTATCCTGAATATGTATTTAAATGGACAATGGTAGAAATGTATTAAAATAAAATACTTGTAGTTGACCGATTTGAAGAATATTCCAGAATTCATGTCCCTGGCCTAGCCTATGTGCCACGTTTCATCCACCACAGCCTTGTAGTTGGCTATATTAACTCTGGATAGACCAGCAGACAGACAGGCAGATGCAACCGATTACATAACACCCGGTGGAGATAATACATTAAAAAAGAAAAGAAAATGCAGTGTGAAGGCAGGGCAATATGTGATACTGTATATATCATGTATATGATATACAGTATATCACAGTATCTGTATGGAAAATCACATATTAGCAAACACCAAATTGTGTTTTTTTTCACCAAATTGTTCAATAAAGTATTGAAAATGTCTTAGCAGCATCTCTACACCTTTACCCTCATTAATAATGCAAGGCTCTATCAATATGCAAATCAGCAACACACACTAATTCAGTGATTCCCAACCTGGGGTCCGCGGACCCCCTGGGGGTCCGCCAGGGGGCGCAGGGGGTCCGCCAGACCACAGATGATTTGAGGTATTTTTAATTTTCTTTTTCTTTCAGAGAAATATTTAATTAGCATATTTGTATCATCAGAAGCATGAATAGTCTCTCCACTACAATAAAAAATAAAGATAAATAAATAAACATCTAGACATGATTTTTGAACGTTAACAGTAGGCTACCGGGTAGCCACTAAAACGCGAATCAGTTGACTGTATCACTTTCTGTAGCTAGCCTAGCACGCTAGTTAACTTTCTCGGCTTGTCTGCAGTCAGCCGCCAGAGGCGAAAATGTGTGACAAACGAAAAGGAGATGACGGCAGCTCATCTGCAAAAAAAGTTAGGACCTACAGCAATCGCGAAAATTACATCACCATGGGCTTCACTGAGGGACCAGACAAACGACCTGAGTGTGTGATTTGTGGAGAAAAGTTGGCAAACTCGAGCCTGAAGCCCAGCAAGCTGAAGAGACATCAGGCGTCTAAGCACCCAGAAACCGTTGGGAAGGATCCAGACTTTTTTCGGAGGAAAGAACAGTCTCTCAAGGCGAACAAGCCTGTTGATGTTAGAGTAGCGTGGAGCAGGGGTGGCAGTGATTTACAGAAGGCTACCGAAGCCTCCTTTGAGTGTTCGCTTTTAATTGCAAAAGCAAAGAAACCGCACAATATTGGCGAGCAGCTCATCAAACCAGCCGGCAAATGGTTTAGAAACTGTGCGGCCCACAGGTGGCGGATAAACTAAAATCAGTACCACTCTCGAACAATGTAGTGAAAGACCGAATTGATAAGATGTCAAGTGATTGCGAGCAGCAGCTGTCAGAAAAGCTTAGAAAGGGTCCATTTGCCATACAACTTGATGAAACTACAACTGTCGCAGACGAGGCTGTGCTCATCGTTTATGTGCAATATATATCGCAAATGAGGATCTGAAGCAGGACATTCTCATGTCAGTCAACCTTACTACCACCACTCGAGGTGAGGATATTTTTACTGCAGTGGATTCTTACTTCATTCAACATAAATGCAAACCGTTCACCATTAGGGCCTGATTTGAGAGGATGAATACAGGATTTGAATATTGGCCAACATTTTTAAATACATATGGTGCAAGATTAGATTTGTTGATTGAAGGCACAAGTCAAAGAAGCATAGTGGGTCTAATTATGATGCATATGCCTGTGTATAAGCAGTTTGTTATTAAAATGACAAAAAAAAGTATTAAAATGACAAAAAAAGGTATTTTATGGTATTTTATTAGGAGGGGGGTCCAGGAATTTCATCAGAGATGTTTGGGGGTCCCTGGGGGGAAAAGGTTGGGAACCCCTGCACTAATTGATATTTACCAAGTTGGCAGCTTATATTCTTTCAAGACAGTGTCAATACCTACTTAGCTTTCTGTGTATGCTGAAGATAAAGGTGTCAAGTTACCACATATTGTCCCAAGGTAGGTTCGACCTATTAGTGACATCACACTTACAACTCAGATTTCAGGGGAGTACAGGGATGCTCAAGAATCAAGAATGTGGAAAAGGGTGCTCTGATGACAAGTTCTGCACAAATAACCATGTATACAGGCATAGTCATGCTTCCAAGAGGAGTTAACCATAAAACATATTTTTGAGTGGAGGGGAACTTTAAGTCGTAAGATTAGCCTCCCTAACTGAAATGAACCAATGGTGAAAATCCATATAAAATGTAGGTTACCTAGGTTACTTTGCTCAGCTGTTATTGACTGTTATCTATCTTTATATAGAAAATGTGAACAATATATTGCATACTGACTTACTTTGTTGGTAATCTGTAATCAAATGTTGCTGTCATTTCTGTTGGAACAAGGCCCTCTGGTGGTGGTTGATCGAGTTATAAATTGTACATACAAATGGAATTTAAAAGGGAAGTTGTCATTATTAATATATTACATATAGCTTGAAATAACCTCACTGAAGCATTGTCTATAACGAGCTGCAGACAAAAAAAAATATGACCCAGAATCTCATGTTGTTATATCAACCAGAACAAGATATCGTCATGGAAACATACTGCCTGATGTGTGTGGAAATTGCAACAATTCAGAAAAACTATTCGGATTGTCTTTCCTCATCACGGTTAAGTGATGGTCTGAAGCAATTCAGCAACCCATCCGAGGAGCCACCGGTGCCCAGGAGAATTAGCATACAGCTGAGGAGCTGCCCTCGAGATGAGCAGAGATGGCAAAAGGGGCTTTGGGGTTGGGATAAGGGCCAGGCAGATTGCACTGCAGCTCCAGGCCCACATTGTCCTCCTCTTCATCCGAGCTCCACATGTCCCCCTAGCGGCAGGTGCCACATTGTGACCTCTGACCCTGCCCCCTTTGTGGGTAAGGAGATTGTATTGTTTATGGTGAGGGAGTTGTCTAGACTGCCTGGCCATAGGTTTAAAAGATAACAATAAGAGATCCCCCCATCCACCACACCCATAATGGCATTCTCTCAAACTAACACAGACATACTCATACTCAATACACCATCAGCTCTTTATAGACTAGTGCTACATGTGTTACGTCCCATCTGTCCATGGACTGTTCTCCCCTGCTCTACCTCTCCCGCCCCTGTATGTGTGTTTCTCATCTCCCTGTCCATTAGTGTTCTCTCCCTTCTCTCTCTCATGCTCTCTCTCTCTTGCTCTTCATGTTCCCCTGGCTGTTAGTCTAGTGTTTTTCTTGTATAACAGGGTGGAATTGAGTATGGAATTGAGTATAACTGGGTGGAACTGAGTATAACAGGGAATATCAGTGTTAACAGTCAGGTTCTAACAGTGTATGTTTTCCCTCATTGTGCTGCATGCTTTGCCATTTGTAATGTGTGGAACTGCACACATATTCTGTAATAATGTTTAAAAATTATCAATCTTTCCCCCAATTTCCTTGCAATGTGCATTGGGGGAGGGACACAAGAAATAGCTTTGTGTGTGTGGTTCCTTATCACAATCAATCATGATGACTGTGTGTATTGAGCTGTACTGTATTGTACCCATTCTGCAATCTGTTAATAAAGTTTTCAATCAATCAATCAATCAATGACAAGTGGCAAAACAATTCTCTCTTCAGGTGGTCAGAGAGGACAAATTGTGTTTTATTTATATCTGATTAAAAAATAAAGATGCTGTAATTCATCATGTGATTATAATTCATGGTCTAACACACTGGGTCAGTAACAAAAACATGAGCGTGTTATTGTTTTGTCTTTTAAATGTTTTGTCCTACGATTGTGTCAAAATAAAGTATTCAATCAATCAATCAACAGCAAACAAGGATTCTAACAAGTAATAACAACAAACACATGAATCATGACAGTAAGGTAAAGTAATAAGAAACAAAGTATCTGGCTAAAAACACACTTGAGTAAAAGTCAAAAGGTCCTACTTTTAAATGTACTTAAGTACTAAAAAGTTAAAGTATTTTTTTTTGTGTGAAGGGGATAGACCAGGGGTCTCAAACTCATTCCATCGTGGGCCACGTTTTCATTTTAACTATACATTGCACCAGGTGAGTTAGTTGAAGAGGTGAGCCAATTAGTGAAATCATCAGCTGGTGTTTAGACAAGGCTGGAATGAAACCAAGCATACACTCTGCCCACAATGGAATGTGTTCTGCGATAGACAATGCTGAAATGAAAGAACAGAGGAATTCTTTTTGCATTACAATTATTTAATGCACTTCTCCATTGAAGGTAAACTAACATGGACGGCATTCACATCACAGCATGAATAATATCACAATATTAAAGACAGAATACTGTAGTATCCTGAATAATATGACAATATTAAAAACAGAATAATGGTGTATCCTGAATAATATCACAATATTAACCACAGCATACTGGATTATCCTGAATAATATCACAATATTAAAGGCAGAATACTGGAGTACCCTGAATAATATCACAATATTAAAGACAGAATACTGGAGTACCCTGAATAATATCACAATATTAACCACAGAAAAATGCGGATTTTGTACTCCAACTCCAAGTGAATGTCGTTTAAGGCACTGGTCAAAACATTGAAAGTATGGGAGCCCTTCAGTTTTCTGCAGGCAAGTGTGTAACAGAGCGGCTTTAACCTGCCTGGTAAAAGTGCGCCTGTCCCTTTATGGCTGTCAATTACGGATGCGCTCATCTGGGATCTGATAGAGGATAAGAGGTGAGACGTCAGACGGTGGTGGGTTGGCCTTCGTGAGACAGGAGACGTGAGAAGTCATGACGCGGAAGTGAGAGCGGCGAGTTTGAATGTTGTTTCACTGAAGGAAGACGTGCAGCCGAACTAAAGAGCAAGGAGAACGTGAACCGTAGTTAGATAAGTTGAAAACGCGCAAGTAAACATTACCAGACACGGGATGGATGACCAACGTGGATAGTCCAGACGTCTACGACCTGATCATCTTCACCCAACGCGGACTTCGGTGCGGTAGGGTACACGCTGCACTGTTTGTTGCGCTCCTGTTCCGAGGCTGTGATGCAAGCGTCTCCGACTCAAACGTTCCCCTCTCCAAGCTTCCTAACGACGGCGACACATAGCCCAGGCCAAACGCGCCTCTATATCTCTCTCTGCAACCTCCAGCCCAAGCCAAACCTCTCTCTCTCTACCCCCTCCAGCCCAAGCCAAACATCTCTCTCTCTACCCCCTCCAGCCCAAGCCAAACATCTCTCTCTCTACCCCTCCAGCCCAAGCCAAACATCTCTCTCTACCCTCCAGCCCAAGTCCAACGCCCCTCTCTTTCCCCTACTCTCGCATCACACACCCAGACACACACACACGCACACACACACACACACACATATTTTCTTTAGAGACTTTCTATTTTTTCGTTCATTCACACAGTTGCGTTGCGGTCATCACGAACTCTTGACAGTTGGAACTATTGGCAAATGCCTATACCTGTTCACCCAATGCACTGAACTGCGTGAACGGACTGGTCTGAAAATGAATTGTTTTGTGTTCTAAAATGTTTTCTTATTGTAGCAGGGTGGATTATCCCTGCTTCGTGGGAACGGTTGCTGGCAGTCAGGAGGTAGCTGGACACAGTAGAACTCTGTCCGACTGCACCCTCGTCTTTGGGCCTGGGGCGTCGACTGGAGGCTGGTAGTGTGAGTGGATGGGGCCCGGGATTTACTAACCTGGTCTGGTACTCTGGTCTTCCTTCCCTGCCGCAGGGCGGTCAGCAGTACTCCCCAACACGCTCCCACTCCTCCCAGTTGCTCCTTAGACCCTCCCACACCTCGTGACTTGTGAATTGTAATCAAATACTCTGAGTTCCCCCCGCAAGCAGTACCCTCCCTCAATGACCCTAGAAACCTTACAATGAAAAGGGGAGAGTTGGGTAGGAAGGGGTTAATCATATATACGTTACCCACACCAAAAGAGTTAATGCTGGGCACAGGAATGGACACGCACACCGAACCCCATTTAAGTCTTTATATTAATTGTACTGTTCAGTTACAATTATTTAATACTAGTGGCCAATTGGGCTGAAGTCCTACTATAGCTCCTGTGTGTAACTCAATACCTCATAACCACGTATATTATACACCCACCTCTGGGTTAATATCAGGGATAATATACTTCACTGTATTTGAGTCATCACCCACGTCTGGGTCTTCACCCTGTATAATACCTCAAAAGGCTTTAATTATACGGCCAGAATAATACCTCAAAAGGCTTTAATTATAATGCACCAGGTCTGTAACTTCCCCACAGGGAAGGGTTAATTGAATGGGAAATATTATTAAACACACATGTTATCACGCTCAAAGAAGAGGAACGAAAACAAAAGTGTGGGCCCACAATTACCAAAACAAAAGCCCTATGCTAATGCCGGCATGTAATGTTTGGGGTCTGTAGTTAGCAACGTTAACTTCGCCCGCAGGCCGCACCACACTGTGTAACGTGCAATAGATCCTGGGCACCGAAGCCCTAATGTTACTCTACCAAAATGGCGGCCGCGTCCGGGTGGCAAGATGGCGTCGAACGCTCTCGTCGCAGGTGCTAGCAGGCGGAGCTGGAGCAGGGAGGCAGTGCTGGCTGAGAGTGTGTCCTGGGCGATGACAACCTCTGCCGGACGGGACGACTCCCGTGCTGGCTGCTCACAGCCGGTGCAGAGCTGAGGCAGAACGCCGGTGAAGACGGCTGCTGACGGCCGGGGCAGACTGTTTGTAGATCCACGCCCGTATCTGGCTCGCACACTATACCGGCACAGTAACTGCTATAACCCGACTACTATAATAATAATAATAATGCAGGACCTTCTCAGAGGTCTTTAATTGGCATTGGCTATTATCCACAACACACACACACCGGAACACACACGCATGCATTGTCTGTAGGATCGCTGATGCGATTCGTCTCTGCGATTAACCCATCCTGTCGTCCTTCCCCCCAAGGGCAGCCGGGAGCAGACAGGCGTCAACGTGAGCCGCGCCAGGGGACCAATCCAAGTGCTCCTGTCCGTCTTCGTCAAGGACGCCACAGCGTTAGCGATCTGTTGTTGTGCATGTTTTTCCATTGGGTTTATCTTATCGGGGGGGAAACCCTTGCGAGCACGGGGAGAACATGCAAACTCCACACAGAAAGGCCTGGGAGATACCCCACCTGGGTACCTGGCATCATGGAAACCTGGTCCCCAAGCGGGAATCGAACCCTGGACCTTCTTGCTGTGAGGCGACAGTGTTAACCACTACACCACCGTGCCGCTGATGAACTGAATAATACTGTGAACTCAGATATATTATTAGCCGCACGCTACCTATACCGCTCACTGTAACTATTATAACCCGATTGTTAGTGCCTGGCTCTGCACTAATTGTTCACACACTATCGCTGGTACGGCTAGGATATCGTGTCCACTAGCAAGTACCTCCTATCACCCGTTGCTATCTCACGGGGCTCTCCAGCTTCACTTCTTCAACGGGGCTATTCCAAAGCACACGCCCGCCGTGGCTGCGACCGTTCACGGCCAAGTCCAAAGCCGAAGAGAGCGTCTTCCGTTTCTCTCCTCCATATATCTCCTTCCATCTCCCTCCGACACTCTCTGCCTGCTACTGCCCCCTGCTGGTCCCGCCTGCCAGTCACAAGGGAAAAGCATTGTAGAATATGATCCAATAATGTCGTTTATAATCCATATTCCAGTGCTCTTCGGAAGGGGACGCTTGTGTCATTGTTCGTGTGAATATCAATGAAACTATTTAAAATGTCTTGGTGTAAAAAGGGGAGACAAAAAGGCAAGTCAGCAGCTCTGAATAATAAGCAATACTTCAGGCTGCTACATTATGATTTTGACTAATATCCAATACATGGACATTTTGACTGAATTGAGCATGACTCCTGAGTGTTTCTTTGTTATCAAACTAACCTAGTATTTAGCTTGGCCATTAGTCCAGACCTACTATTAATCAAATTATTATATTATTTGTCTTATGTGGTACAGTCTTATGCCGGAGCTATAGGCCTAATTAATCAAATCAAAAAGGTAATTTTATCTTCATTGGCAGGGGTTAGACCTGTCTGGCGCCCAACGGTAAATGTTATAGGCACTATAAGTGGACACCGCTACATAAAATGGCGCCCAACGTGGGGCTGATGGCCTAACTGAACCAAGGTTTAAAGGTACTGTGTTAAAAGAATATATATATATACATATATGTTACTTTGTTATTTTGTTTAAAGGTGCATTATGCTATTTTGTTTAAAGGGGCATGGCACTATCTTCTTTAAAGGTGCATTATGCTATTTTGTTTAAAGGTGCATGGCACTATCTTCTTTAAAGGTGCATTATGCTATTTTGTTTAAAGGTGCATGGCACTATCTTCTTTAAAGGTGCATTATGCTATTTTGTTTAAAGGTGCATGCCACTATTTTCTTTAAAGGTGCAGTTGGCAACTTTTGAAAGGTGAAACAAATTATATTGTGAAGGTTTGAAGCATTGCTCGACTATGTGGGTTCATTAATGTGCTGTGTGCTGCTCTAAATAATTGATTTTGGGTTTATAACCTTACATAAAGCACATTCCACCCACTGATTTCACAATGTCTAATGGCGCAGAGGCTGCACCTGCACCAAGCAGCCCGCCTCCAAACCCACCAGACCTAGACACAAAAACAGAAGGTCTAGGGTGGGATCTAAAGAGACCAGACCCTCCTGATGTTGATACCCCCTTAAGGTCTGATACGGAGAGACCTGACCAAAGGGGTATTATACAAATGAGATTTGAGAATTTTCAGCGTCGAAAGGGGGAGGAGTCTCCAATGCATTTCCCGGCGACAAAGCCTAAAGATGGTGTGCATTTTCAGGAACCACTAATCGACCTCCAAACGGACCCTGCTTTGCTAACAGAGGAAACCAATGTTCTTCTGCAACCTGGAAAATTCTCAATTGACTCTGGAGAACACAAGGCTGCCTCTTCAGACTCCATATCTTCCCCAAACTCCAACACCTTGTCCCCAATTGACTTACCAGGAGTCATGGCTACCCCAGCAAGGGATTTGAACCAACTGGCTTACCAAACTCAGGGAAATTGGTTACAGTTGTGTCAGACAATGGATCAGCAGAAATTGACAATGCAACAATTGACCAAATATGTGCAGGACTTCAATACCCGCTCTGACCTAAGAATCCAAGCTATTGGAAATCAGTCAGTGGCAAACTATAATCATCTCAAGACATGCATCGTCACCCTCCAAGATAATGTGTTAAAGGAAATGGATAATCTGGCCAAAACCACCAAAATCATAATGGCTGATGAGAATCAGGCATCTGAACAAACTCTCACCCAGCAGATTAATTTCATGGTGGTACAGTCCCAAGTAGAAGTTCAGAAGGAAATCAAAGAGGTGAAACAAGTCACACAGGAAGGAGTGGATAGGATATCCAAAGGAGTGGAATACTGTATTACACAGGTGACTCGGGTAAACAGCCAACTGGAGGAGATGAGAGTAAAGATGAAGGAGCAATCGGATAACCACGAGAACAAAGTTCTCTCTATGGAAAAGAAACTGGATGCTCTCGATCTAAAACTCACTAACATTCCTCCCACCTCACTGTTTCATCCCCCAACTTTGCCTACAGGCTCTATTTTCACACAACCTTCAGCATTCAGTACAGGTTCTCCGCTGGCAACGGCCAGCTCAAGAACTGTACCAACCACGGTACCAACCACTGCTCCAACCACATTATCTACAAGATCAGTCATCACCAAGAGTATCAAGCTGACTTTTCCAACCTATGGAAAGCTGGATGATGACCCTGATCCACTGAATTATCTGACCAAATGCCATGATTTTCTGGCTCTACAGCCCTTATCCGACTGGGACCTCCTGGCAACGTTCAGAACCGTGCTTCATGGTACAGCTCGTGACTGGTGGGAGATTGCCAGATCCTCTGTAACTACATGGAGCCAATTTGAAACTGCTTTTATGTCTGCTTATCTAACTGATGATGAGTTAGCAGACCGAATCAGAACAAAAATCCAAGGAGAGAAGGAAACTATAAGAGACTTCGCTTTCTCTTATAGGGCTCTTTGTAAAAAGTGGAAACCCTCTCTCACTGAAGAGCTCATAGTAAAAATGATTTTGAAAAACATCAAACCGTATCTTGCAAGTCAACTCCGAGGGCGAGTTCAGACCACCGAGGAGTTGGTGCGTCTGGGAATCCAACTTGAAAGGGATCACAAGCTCCAACTTGAGTATGACAAGAGGACCAACTTAAGAGCTCCTCAAACTCAGAATAGGACGCCCAGCGTTCCAAATCGAGTCCAGGATGGACCGCCTGTGATGTGTTGGAGATGTAAGGGACAACATCCTCCTGGATCTTGTCCCCAATATACACCTCCTGACCCCTCCAAATCTTTCAATCGACAACAAAAAACCTATTCTGCGCCGAAAGGTCAACACCCAAGTAACAGCTTGGTGTCCACAGCTGTCATCTCAAAACGACGTGACAAGTCAGCACAACCTTCCGTGGAGAACCTCTCTCCGAGTACTTCAAAACAAAGTTCTCCTTGTGGCCCACCTACCCTATTGGTGGTACCCATCACTCTGGGAGCCTGGCGGGGAAAGGCTGTCTTGGATACAGGTGCAAGTTACACCCTTCTCCATGAGTATCTATGGGCGGAGCTCAACAGAACCAAAGAAGAGCTTACTCCCTGGGAAGATGGACCTTTGTATCTTGCTAATGGACAGGCACAAGTTCCACTTGGTTGGGGGAAGCTGGAAATCGACCTTCACGGGAGACTCTTCACCTTACCAGTAGTCGTGCTGGATCAGAGAGGCCTGGCTTTTGGAGTTGTCCTGGGGTTGGACTTAATTTCTCTCAGTGGGCTACAAATCAACGTGGCAGACGGGGAGTATAGTTTCAAATCTAACCCTGCCGAAGTATTTCCATTTCAACCAGGTAGTGCAAATGGTCCTAGGAAGGAGAAACGACACTATCCCAGGAAATTATGCCTGATAAGTGCTCTTCCTCCTCCTGTGTTGACGCTGGAACCTGTACGCCTGGATGCGAAGGAGTATATCCACAATGCTGTCACACAAGCGCAACTGCAAGATGATGAAAAGGAGCAGTTAAGAGGAATTCTTGAGTCGTACCCCAAAGTGTGCACAAATGAGGCGGGGAGAACTGATGTGCTACTTCACAAGATATACCCCACCACCAATGTGCCGATCAAACAAAGGCCTTACAGGATGTCTCCGGGAAAGCAAGCCATTGTGGAGGAACAACTGAAAGATATGCTAAGTGCGGGGATCATCGAACCATCATACTCAGGATGGGCCTCCCCAGTGGTGCTGCCTCCAAAGAAGGATGGAGGTCACCGTTTTTGTGTGGACTTCAGACGGGTCAACGCGGTGACCGAAACTGATGCGTATCCGCTACCCAACATCAATGAGATCCTGGAATCACTCTCTGGATCAGTGATCTTCTCTACGATTGATCTCAACAGCGGCTATTGACAAGTGCCCATGGATCCAGAGAGCAAGTCAAAAACTGCATTCATCACATCTCGTGGGTTGTACCACTTCAACGTAATGCCTTTTGGACTGAAAAATGCTCCTGCGACATTCCAAAGACTAATGGAGACTGTCTTGAGAGATCTCCGTGGTCATATCTGTCTCGTCTACCTCGATGATATCATTGTTTATTCTACGTCTGTGACCGAACATTTCCAGCATCTACAGCAAGTCATAGAGAGGCTTGCAAAAGCTAATCTGACCATCAACCTGAAGAAGTCCAAGTTCTGCCTCCAGGAAATAAAGTTTCTTGGACACAACGTCAGTGCCAAGGGAGTTTGTGCAGACCCTGACAAGGTTGAGGCCATCCGAACCTATCCAGTTCCGAAGAATATCAAAGAGGTTCAGCGGTTCCTGGGGTTTGCCGGATGGTACCACAGATTCGTTCCAGGATTCTCCAAGATTGCTGAGCCGATAAATGATCTAAAAAAGAAAGGGCGACCATTCATATGGAGTCCTGAGTGCCAGAATGCATTCAACAAACTGAGGGAATGTTTGTCATCTCCTCCTATCTTGGGTCACCCCAACCCAGATCACCCTTTTCTTGTGTACACTGATGCAAGTGATACTGGTCTTGGAGCCATACTGACACAGAAGAAAGAAGGTGGTACTGAAGAAGTGCTGGCGTATGCAAGTCGGACATTAAACCGAGCAGAAAGCAACTATTCTGCAACAGAGAAAGAGTGCCTTGCAATCATTTGGGCTCTGGAGAAATGGCAGCACTATCTGGAACCACGACTCTTCACTGTCATCACTGATCACTCTGCCTTACAGTGGGTCCTGAGATCCACGAAGACTACAAGTCGTTTGATCAGGTGGGCTCTGCGACTTCAGCGATTCGACTTCATCATTGAATATCGAAAAGGAAAACTGAATAGTGCTCCAGATGCACTTTCCAGGATTCCAACAGGTGCTGGATGCAACCTGTATTCCGGCCAGAAGGATTCTGGAACACTTCCGATATCCCTTGCACAGATATGGGAGGAACAACACAAAGATGCCAAGATTGAGACCATCTTTAAGGCTCTGGCTGAGGAAGGAAGTTCTGTGAAAAATGACTACGCAGTCCTGGAAGATAAGGTGTACCGAAAAACACAAGGACAAGATGGACAGTGTCATTATCGGGTCTATGTCCCAGCAACCCTGATTCCGCAAGTCCTCCAGGCTTACCATGAGAACCCGCTATGTGGACATGGGGGTATCTTCAAAACCTACAAGAGGCTTCAGGAAGTGGCATTCTGGCCAGGAATGTGGACCGATGTCAAGGCACATGTTAAATGCTGTGTGAAGTGTCAGAGCCTGAAGTCCGACAACAGGAAGCCTGCAGGAATGATTCAGCAACATTCAGTAAAGGGACCAAATGAGTTGCTAGGAGTGGATATAATGGGACCCCTTCCACGCAGTCCAGAACAAAATGAATATCTTCTTGTCCTAGTGGACTATTTCACAAAATGGGTGGAATTCTTCCCCATGCGACAAGCAAACTCACAGACAATCGCCCGCATACTGAAGAAAGAAATCTTTACGAGATGGGGTGTGCCAGATTTTATATTGTCAGACAGAGGATCACAGTTTGTGTCGTCTTTATTCAAAGAGCTCTGCGAGAAATGGACAGTGACACCCAAACTTACGACAGCCTATCACCCACAGACGAACATGACAGAACGGGTGAATCGCACTCTGAAGTGTATGATCTCCTCCTACGTGGAAGACAACCACCGGAAGTGGGATCAGTACTTACCAGAGTTCAGATTTGCCTTGAATTCGGCAGTTCAAGAAACCACAGGAGTTACCCCTGCAGAGTTACAGCTTGGAAGGAAACTGAACAGTCCAATGGACAAAGTCCTGAGAGGCAAGACTCTTCCTCCTGATGCTCAAGCGTATGATGTGGTTCATCAGCTGAAGACTCTCCACGCCAAAGCCGAGGAAAGTAGCAAGAAGGCTCGCGTGAGACAGCTACGGAACTATAACAAGAACAGGAGGGATGTCAGTTTCAAGTTCCAAGAAAGGGTGTGGGTAAGGAACTTTCCACAGTCCAGTGCAGCCAAGAACTTTACTGCCAAACTGGCCAGCAAGTGGAAAGGACCCTATCGCGTAATAAAACAAACTGGTCCCGTCAACTACCAAGTTGTACGAGAGGACACTGGTGGAGATGTGAGAACAGTACATGTCTGTAACCTCAAACCTTTCTACCCTACAGCGGAGGATTTGGACGAACAGGAAAGGAAGGATGTCCTGGAGATATTAAATGAAGATAGCTCAGAGGACGAGTTCCTAGGTTTCGAGTAACTGATGTTCACCACCAAAGGTGGTTTTTCACAATGGGGGAGAGTGTAACAGAGCGGCTTTAACCTGCCTGGTAAAAGTGCGCCTGTCCCTTTATGGCTGTCAATTACGGATGTGCTCATCTGGGATCTGATAGAGGATAAGAGGTGAGACGTCAGACGGTGGTGGGTTGGCCTTGTGAGACGTGAGAAGTCATGACGCGGAAGTGAGAGCGGCGAGTTCGAATGTTGTTTCACTGAAGGAAGACGTGCAGCCGAACTAAAGAGCAAGGAGAACGTGAACGTAGTTAGATAAGTTGAAAACGCGCAAGTAAACATTACCTGACACGGGATGGATGACCAACGTGGATAGTCCGGACGTCTATGACCTGATCATCTTCACCCAACGCGGACTTCGGTGCGGTAGGGTACACGCTGCACTGTTTGTTGCGCTCCTGTTCCGAGGCTGTGACGCAAGCGTCTCCGACTCAAACATTCCCCTCTCCAAGCTTCCTAACGACGGCGACACATAGCCCAGGCCAAACGCGCCTCTATATCTCTCTCTGCAACCTCCAGCCCAAGCCAAACCTCTCTCTCTCTACCCCCTCCAGCCCAAGCCAAACATCTCTCTCTCTACCACCTCCAGCCCAAGCCAAACATCTCTCTCTCTACCCCTCCAGCCCAAGCCAAACATCTCTCTCTACCCTCCAGCCCAAGTCCAACGCCCCTCTCTTTCCCCTACTCTCGCATCACACACCCACACACACACACACGCACACACACACACACACATATTTTCTTTAGAGACTTTCTATTTTTTCGTTCATTCACACAGTTGCGTTGCGGTCATCACGAACTCTTGACAGTTGGAACTATTGGCAAATGCCTATACCTGTTCACCCAATGCACTGAACTGCGTGAACGGACTGGTCTGAAAATGAATTGTTTTGTGTTCTAAAATGTTTTCTTATGATTTTGACTAATATCCAATACATGGACATTTTGACTGAATTGAGCATGACTCCTGAGTGTTTCTTTGTTATCAAACTAACCTAGTATTTAGCTTGGCCATTAGTCCAGACCTACTATTAATCAAATTATTATATTATTTGTCTTATGTGGTACAGTCTTATGCCGGAGCTATAGGCCTAATTAATCAAATCAAAAAGGTAATTTTATCTTCATTGGCAGGGGTTAGACCTGTCTGGCGCCCAACGGTAAATGTTATAGGCACTATAAGTGGACACCGCTACAAGTGCAGCAGAACGCCTTTCAAAGCTTTCAGTGTCGATCCAGTGAGCGGTTACCCCAATGAAACTTCTTCGTCGGGCTGTCCAGCAATCTGTTGTTGTCGCGATCCATTCAACTTCACTCATAGCAGCAGTGACTTTCAATTTCATGGTTTGAGCAGCTTTGCTGATCTTCGAGTGGACAGTGGGCCTCGTAATGACGTTAGTGCTTGGTCGCAAACCATTTATCAGGTTTTTGAATGATGGCAACTCAACAACACTATAAGGTTGGAGTCCTTGAACTATGTATCTTAACGCAGCTTTGTCCACAGTGGCCTGGGACACATGCTTGGGTGGTAAGCTGTCCATCTTCAGTTGCTTGCTGTTGGAGGTGTGACTGGTCTCCAGCGTTCTTTTCTGTGAAGCAGAAGTCAGTTTGGAATAATTCTCCAGCTGATGTGTGTTTTCTCTGCAAAACAAAAACATATTTTTTTAACACTTTAGAAAGGACCAAGAAAAAAGAAACATTACATTTAGTTTTTATTGCTTTTTTTGTCTACCACAAAAGTGTCAAACTCATTCTATTTTTGTCCGAGTGTATGCTGGTTTGTGTTTCAACCTATACCATACACCAGCTGATTTCACGAATTAGCTCACCTCCACAACCAAGAAGGTGCACTAATTAGTGAAATTAGCTGGTGCAATCCATACACTCTGCCCAAAATTAAATAAGTTTGATACCCCTGGTCTACCATTTTTTTAAAGGATTTAAAAAATGTAGCTATATGACTATTCAGTAATATCACTGAAACTGTAAAAAAGAGGCATGTGCTTTAAAAACAGTGTCATCTAAATGTTTGTGCATAATATACTTCATCTGAGCCATAAATATGTCTCAATCATGTTGAGACATATAGATTAAGACTGAATCAGTTTGTACCATCATTTTTTTCAACAATATATTGTGAGTAAACAATTAATGTGGTCTACCTAATGTTACTGATCGGTTGAGAAAACCATTAACCTAAACTAATGGTTATGTAACTCCTCTACATTTAGATAGCTACATACATATAACTTCACTAGCTAAATGCTTCACAAATAATCATTAATGCATCCAACAATGTAAGAGGGAGAGTGTGTTAACCCAACAGTATTAGATTAGTGTACTTAGCAAGCTAGCTAACGTGTGTCATTATCATATGGGCAGCTAGTAGGGGCTAGACAACTTTGCTAGCTAACATTAGCAAGGACAAATCATGAAAATGTGTGTCATCCTGCTAAGTAAGCTAACATTAGCTAGAATTAGTTTAGCAGTGGTTAGCCAAGTTAATCTTCTTAATAATGACTTTAACGGACTTCCGGTGGAGCTCCTGGTCAAAAGAGTGAAAAACGGATAAAAAAGGACCCGAAAAGTGAATAAAAATGAAGATGCAAACGAGAAGGAAGGAGGAAAAAACAATTGTGAAGGAGAGAGAAATGGAAGACTCACGGGAAGAGGAGAGTTTGATGGAGCAGAGCCCCCGAAGCGAGACCGAGAAGGGACAGGCGGAGGAAGGAGGAGGGTCGGCTGGGACAAACACGGGAATGCCAGGATTGGCCGTGGTCATGCAGGCCGGGATATTGGCGACCATAACAGCGACCATAAAACTGAACACGGACACGATAAGGAACGATATTGGGAAGTTACGGGAGGAATTGAGGAAGGAACAGGAGGACTTCAGAGGTGAAATAAATACAGAACTCAAAATGGTGGAGGGGAAGATGGCGGAGCAGGACAGAAACGTAACCGAGTTACAAACAAGAATGGCGCAAGCAGAAGAATGGAACACGGAGATACACAAGGTATTAACAAGTGCGATTCAACAACAAGAAAAGATGGAGACAAAGATGTCGGACATGGAGGGGAGGTCACGGAAAAATAACATCAGAATATGGGGATTGAAAGAAGGAGTCGAAGGGGAATCGGTGACCCAATATGTGGAAAAGCTTATCAAAGAACAACTGAAGGAGACGGGACTGGAAAAAATGGAGATACAGAGGGCCCACAGGGCGTTGGCTCCGAGACCACAACCGGACGGAAGGAAGGAGACAGGAGGACCAGATGCTGAGCCTGCAGCAGAGATTGGAGAAAGCACGCAGGTGGTCCAGAGTAGGAGACCGAAACCCGGGAGAGGAGGGAGGAGAGAGGAGAAGGCCGAGGTGAGACGTGACAGACCGAAGGCGGAGACAGACGAGGAGGCCAGAGACGGAGAAGGAGGGGAGAGGAGGCGGGAGGAGACGAACGGATGAGTACACGCACAAGAGATTGAAAAAACTATCCAAATAGAGACAAAATATAGAAACTGAAATAACATATACATGAACACACATTCCCAGGTAGAGGCAGGATATAGGAACAAACATAACATAAACATGGACACATAATACACATACTGATGAAGGAAATAAATGGAAATATAATTAGGTATAATAGACGGAACGCAGAACATATTGAAACAAATACATAGACACACGCTGCGAGTGACACAGTTGGAAGGAATTAAGGGGATAAATAAACATCACATAGAAAATAGAGGGGAGGAAAAGAAAGTAAGAGGGGTACACAGAGGACACCACACACGTGTTTAGGAGGAAGGAGAGACATTGGAACATACAGTATGAGCCACATTGAGAGGGACCTAGGAAATGGGGATCTTTGAACAGAATGAAAGACAGAGCGCTTTTGACCAGGAGCTCGACAGCACTAAAAACAGTAAGAAGGCTGGACAAATATGACGAGCGGATGGGGGCAAGGGTTTCAGACCCCCAAGCCGTCAGGAGGAGGCCTCTCACTAGGAGAGCAGTTACTCCTCACCCACCAGCAGGGGACAGGGGGGGACAAAGGGACCCCCCCCGAACGCCTTGGGAGCACTTTATGTAAAGTTTATGTTTTTTATTTATGTTAATCATTATATGTATTCGGTGAAGAGAGCGGAGGCTACAACCGGAGGGGGGAATAACTGTGACATGGGGGGGACTAACAGACGAAAGAAGAAGAAAGATGACAAAGGTTAAAGGGATAAAAATGATGTCGTTAAACGTTAATGGAATGAATAATACGATAAAGAGGGGCAAAGTGATGTTGAAGTGTAAAAAAAGTGAGATGGAAGTGATTTTTTTGCAGGAGACACATTTAATAGCACAGGATCATGAGAAACTGAAAAGATTTGGATATGAAAATGCATACTATAGTTCCTTTAAACGGACCCTGAGGAGAGGAGTAATTACGTTAATCAAAAACACAGTCAAATTTGAATTGATCAAGGAAGTAAGAGACAAGGAGGGATGATTTGTTCTGGTGAAGGGGGAAATGGAGGGTCAAATGGTAACGTTAGTGAATGTGTATGCACCACCGGAGAGTGAGAGGGAGCTATATGAGAACATTTTTGATATGATAGTGATGGAACTAGAAGGGATATTGATATGCGCGGGAGATTTTAATGTGGTACTGAATCACGACATAGACACCACGAGTACTAAGAAGAAATGAAGGAAATGGGAATTACGGACGTTTGGAGGGGGATGCACGCCATGGACAGGGAATACACACATTACTCACACCCACGCGTGACATATGCGAGAATAGACTATTTTTTGATGACGACGGGGGACAGTTATAGGGTACGGGAGAGTAGAATAGGAGTAGCGGACATATCGGATCACAGTGCCATATATCTGACAGTAGATCTAGAAGGGAGACGGAGGAACACGATCTGGAGGCTAAATGTAGGAATACTAAATAACAAGGGGGTGGTGAGTCAGATCAAGGAGAAGATAGCCAGAAAATGACAACGGGGAGGTAGACCCGAACATTCTATGGGACACACTGAAGGTGGTGATAAGGGGGAAATTGATGGAGAAGACAGCAATGCTGAAGAAGGCCAGAACGGAGACATATCACAATCTGATAGGGAAGCTGAAGGATCTAGAGAGGAGACACCAGATATCAAAAGAACAAGAAACGCTCGGAGAAATCAAGGAAGTAAAGGCCAGGATAAATAGGGAATTATTGACGGAAATAGAAAAGAAAGCGAGGTTCATGAAACAAACGTACTATGAAGGGGGACCAAAAGCGACCAGACTGTTGGCTAGGAGAATTAGGACGCAACAGAAGCTAAACACGATACACACAATAAGGGATACAAAGACTAATGAAGTATTGAGGGACCCAGCTGAAATAGAGAGGACATTTAGAGAATACTATGAGAAGCTATACACACAGCCAAAGGCAGCGGGAGAAGAGGAAATAGAAGCTTATCTGGAGAAGCTAGAGTTACCATCGATAGGGAAAGAACAGAATGAAGAATTAAATAAAATAATTACGGAACGAGAAATGGAAGAGGCAATTAGTAGAGCTAAAAACAACAAATCTCCGGGGAGCGACGGATTCCCATCGGAATTCTACAAGACATTTAGAACAGAATTAGCACCCATGTTAGGGGCGGCATTCAGACACACGATGGAAGAGGGCAAAATGCCCCCCCTCGTGGAAGGAAGCCATAATCACCACGATACCGAAGGAAGGGAAGGATAGAGAATTATGTAGTAGTTTCAGACCTGTGTCCATACTCAACGTGGATTACAAGATGTATACATCAATAATATCAAAAAGATTCGAGACGTTTATGCCAGACATTATAGATGAAGATCAAACTGGATTTATTAAAGGGAGACAGACACAGGACAACGTGAGAAAGACATTACACATAGTGGAGGAGATACAAAAACAAGGAGGTAGTGCGGTATTGATTAGCCTAGATGCAGAAAAAGCATTCGACAGTGTGAGTTGGACATTTTTATATAAAACATTGATGAGATTCGGACTGAACGGGAGGGCAATGAAGATGATCAAGGCGCTATATCAAGAACCGACAGCGAGGGTTAAGATGAATGGCAGCCTGACGGATAGAATCAGATTAGAGAGGGCTACCAGACAGGAATGTTGTCTATCACCAACGCTCTTCGCAGTTTTCATAGAACCACTGGCACAACTGATAAGACAGAACGAGGACATCAAGGGAGTAAGGATAAAGGGAACGGAATATAAACTAGGCCTATTTGCGGACGACGTGATAGTATACATGAGACAACCAGACAAGAGCTTCCCGGCACTGATGGATCTACTGAAGGAATATGGCCACTACTCAGGATACAAACTAAACGTGACAAAGACACAGACCTTAGCATGGAACTATACCCCAACGATGGAAATTAGGGAACAGTACGGGATAAGATGGGACATGGACAAGATTAAATACTTAGGGGTGAACATCACGAGAGGGGTGGGGAAACTGTTTGAGGCGAACTATACACAGATAAATCAGAACATCAAGAGAGACTTAGAGAGATGGACAGTAATGCCCTTGGACTTCAATTCAAGAATAGAGGTCATTAAAATGAACATACTATCAAGATTACTGTACCTGTTCCAGTCGCTACCGATACAAATACCACAGAATCAATTCAGGGAGTGGGACAGACTGATATCGAGGTTCATATGGGCGGGGAGAAGATCACGGGTCAGATATAAAACACTACAACTACCAAAGGAAGAGGGAGGGATGGCAGTACCCAGCCTACAAGATTATTATTATGCAGCACAACTGAGAGCAGTGACGTGCTGGTGTAACGACAGATATGAGGCAAGATGGAAAGACATTGAAAAAGAAGGGGAGGGATACAAGATACAAGCTCTGGTGGGAGATAGGGAACTATTCAAAGAAAAGGAGGGACTGTTAGATCCAATCACCAAATGCATCTTGACCATATGGAACAGAGTAGTAAAAACACACAAATTGGAGAAACAGACAGGGGTTCTGAGATGGGTAGCACATGACAAGAGATTCAAGCCAGGGAGGTTGGACCACGGATTCAGGAGGTGGGAGAGGGGGGGGGGGGCAACAGCGATATGCAAAATGATAGAGAAGGGGGAAATGCAAACATTACAAAAATTAAAGGAGAAATTTGCACTAGAAAACAGGGACCACTTCAGATATCTACAGATTAGAGATTACTATAATAAAGAAATAAGAGGGGACAAGGACGAAGAACAGAATGGAATAATTAGGATGATAGTAAGGGCATACGAAGGAGGGAAAGGAAGGGTAATATCAGCACTGTACCGGGCTATAATGACCAGCAAGGGACACACGACAGACTACATAAGGGAGAAATGGGAGAGAGAACTAGAGATAGGAATAACAGGGAAAGAATGGGGTAACATATGCGAGGTGCAACATTCAACAACAGGATCGAGGATATGGAAAGAGTTTGGATGGAAAAACATAATCAGATTCTTTATAACCCCAGAGTTGAAGGGAAAATATGCACCAACACAAAGAGCATATGTGTGGGAAGGAGGGGGCAAATCACACGCACATATTCTGGGGATGTCAGAAGCTGAAGGGGTATTGGGAGGAGATAGGGGAGGCAATGATCAGAATATTAGGATACGGATTACCACAAACGGGACTGGTGCTTTACTTAGGGGACCTGACACACGAGGGAATACAGGGGGGGGACAAGTATTTAATAAAGATAATGTTGATATCGGCCAGAAAAGCAATAACGAGACTGTGGTACAAGGAAGACCCACCGACAATAGCACAATGGGTAGGAATAGTAGAGGAGATACAGGATATGGAGAGGATAACGCACATGCTGAGGCTACAGGAAGAGAAATTTGGGGAAAGATGGGGAAAGTGGGAGGATTATAAAGGGAACGAAAATGACATCACAGAGGAAGAACCAAATGCAACACAAGAGGGCGAAGGGTAAAGGAGGAAAGAAGTTCAAGGAGGGTCTCTGAACCCATGTCACACACTTTTGCTTTAGTTAGTATTTTCTAATTAAATTTTTTTTGGGTATTACAATTGTTTTACGTCTTTTGTACTTTATTATTTATGTCTGTTTAACAGTGTTGTATTAATACTCAGGGATGATGTGGTTTGTATATGGGTGAATCAAAAGACAAAGAGAAATTTAATAAAAAAAAATAAAATAAAAAAAGGGCGAAGGATAAGGGAAGAAAGAAGTTCAAGGAGGGTCTCTGGTCCCATATCACACATGTATGCCTTAGTCAGTATTTAATTTTTTTTGAGTAGGTATTATATTTGTATACCTGTTTAAGGGCGGTACACAATCAGTCTTTGTATTAACACTTTGGGTGCCGGGAACCGTCTTTAGACGTCATTCCCGGCCATGCTCAAGTTGCCGGAGGACGCTTTACATCGTCCTTATATCAATATTTCAAAAATCGGCCGATCGGCGCAATCGCTTAAACAGGATGTGCCATAGAGGTTGTGCTAGACGTCCGTATTGCTTCCGGCCACTCGGTACATGTCCCGTGACTCTGGCTCGTCACGCTACATAGCGATCGATTGCCAATAACTCGATAAACAACATGATTTGGACGTATATACCATTATACAAGCTGGAGATGGACCGGGTAAATCGCCATCCCATAATGATAGAATTTCTACTCTACGATGATCGCCCAACGGCGCGCGGAGACTGGGGTGAGTTTGAGTGTGTAACGTTACCGTCTTCGATACTAACTGCTATTATCAACATTTGACCCACATTAGATGATTGGTATAACGCTGCCCACGGAATTATAAACGCCCCCTCGCCCATCCGGTCAACATCAGATGACGTGTAGTAACTTCTAGAAGTACGTCTAGTTGGAATTTTTTATATCGCGCTGATTGCCATCAAACTGTATTTCATCATCAATATAATGCATTTGGGGCTATATATCACGTTCTGGAGAAAGCTGCAGAAAGAGATGAAAACATACTTATACATTAGACCATACTTTACTATGAATATGTGAATGAAAAAGTTTAACGTTGCTACACAATGAACAATACATATAGGACTTTGAATGGGCCCTAATAATGGCAATGTAGCAATAGAATTTAAAAAGTTATAGCCCTGCAAAGAAGGGGACTTTCTCCATAAACAAATAGCGCTGGCAATCTATGGTATATCATGAATTTAACCTTAGGCAGCCAAAGTGTTAAGTACCTGGAAAAACAACTGAAGTGGAACCAGATAACTAACCATGCTAACCATGTAACCATTTATGTGCACTGCATTCTTTCTTATTGTGTTGTTAGTTTCATTTTTGTGTAAGTGTTGTTTGTCTATAAATGTTAATAAAAATTTAAGTTTAAAAAAAAATAATGACTTTAACATGACTGGAATCAATAATGTTGTCTACGTTAGCAAAACGAACTTAGTGCTGTGCTAATAAAACGTAAAACGGGAAAAACTTTAGCTAACTAGCAAACTTGCTTCGACATGTTTCTTCAAATTCGATGGAGACAAGGTACTGTTGCTATAATTATAGAAACAAGGTACAGGAGGGGGGCGGGGCACAGGAGAGATGATTCTGGCAGGTTTCAACCCTCTAAATACTCCAATACCCTACTCCAGTGTTTCTCAAAGTGGGGGGCGCGCCCCCCAGGGGGGGCGCAGAGGCATGACAGGGGGGGCCTTGAGATTAAAAAAAATATATATATTTTTTTTTTTTGGATTACAGAAAATGATCACTAAAGTGCTATCTGTTGCAGCTGCACTGTTCTCCATGAAAATACCATATTTGGATAAGTTTGACCATTTCTCAAAATCTGAAAATCATTATTTAATAAAACACAGAAAAGGATCACCAAGTTACTCTCAATAAAAAAAAACTTCACAGACAACATTGAGACAAAGCTTCCTGACACATCTCCATCCAAACTCTTGGAAGAACTCATTGAAATCTCATCTGATACTACCTGGAGAGCTAGTTTCAGAGTGTGGTGCTGAGTACCAAGTATCTCATGATGCAGCAGTTAAGGTATTGATACCATTCAGCACCACATATCTGTGTGAAGCTGGCTTTTCATCCATGACAGCTCTGAAAACAAAATATAAGGCCAAGTTGAGCCTTGAGGATGACATGCGTGTTGCCTTGTCAAAGACTGACAGCAATAAAGACTGTTTGCTTATTTCCTATGTTCGCTTTGTAAATTCCCAGTCACTGAGTGAAGATCTGCTGTTTTGCAAATATGTCAAAAACAGAGCGACAGCTGATGAGCTCTTCAAAATTATTGACAGTTACCTGACAGAACATGGACTGAAATGGGAGAACTGTGTGGCGGTGCGCAGGCCATGGCAGGGAAAAGGAGGGGGCTACAGGCGCTCATCAAGGGGGTCTCGCCAAACGCGCAATGGACGCACTGTAAATTCACAGAGAGGCGCCAGAGTCAAGACAGCTTAGCCCTGAGCTGAATGAGGTTTTGACAGAAGTTATAAACGTGGTAAATTTCATCAAAACCCGACCCCTGAAAGCGCGCCTGTTCTCTGCGCTGTGTGAGGAGATGGGAGCTTACCATTCTGCAGTGTTGTTTCACAGCGAGGCAAGGTGGCTCTCGCGAGGGAAGGTGTTATCAATTTGAAAGGTCACGATATTGGTGTTATTTCAATAAATTTAAACATGGCCCATTTCATGACTATTTTGTTCGGGCGAGGGGGGGGGGGGGGGCCCAAGATATTTTGGTCCGCCATAGGGGGGCCTGACAGAAAAAGTTTGAGAAGCACTGCCCTACTCAAATACACACCCGCCACCAGGGTGTGTATTAATTTATTTAAATCCATGTCGCCGTGTTGCGAGGCAACAGTGTTTTACGCTGTCTCTTTTTTGACAGTTTGACAGTTTAGTTCAAGAGAAGAAATACGCTAAACAACAAGGTTTAATGGACCCGTATCAGGGCCATAGCTCTTATGGTGAGAATTTGATTGTTAAACTTTAAAGGAATGTAATACTATGTAAAAAGATAAATTAAACAGTGATTTTACCAGCAGTAAATTGTAAGCCGCTTTCAATATACGGGGATCCGTTACAATCGATATGCAGTATAATGGCACCCCCTCTCGTGTGATATATTGGTTAATTAAAATGGCCTACTTGGAGGAAGTATACAACTGATTTTGGTCTGGCTTCTCCGGTATGGGAGATCGGAAGACCTGTATATTTCAGTTCGTGCCCACACAGTGCAATACTCCAATTCAGCCATTGGGTGGGTGGCGCTGCTGAGCGGCCCTCACAGCGCTGGCTCTGCGGCGCTGCAGCTGCATACTATTGCATCCAGGCGCCTCTCTGTGTCAGTTGCCAGTGACCAGGGTGTTGGAGGTTGCCTTTGTTTGCCACTGTGTGTGGATGTTTTATTGTGTACTTTGTGTACCTATTTCCACTTTGTGTGGATTAGTATTGTGTGGACTATAATATATTGAGCGAGTATTATATTGTTGGCCTCTGTGCCACATTTCCCTATGTGGGTTGATACTCTGCCATTTGCCACTACTTGAGTGGACCTAAGATATATATATTGTATCGTCTTATTGCTGGGTGGTTCCCATAAGTGCCAACCTCCGTCTAGTTGGCCGGTGTCCTGTGACACTGCTAGTACACTTGTGCCTATTTTATTATAATTATCTTGTTTGTTCTCCCCTTACCCTTTTCCCTGTTGTCTATTTGTTGTGGGGTTCATTCCCCTCCTTTTGGCCTTATAATAAATATCATTTACCTTTTGGAAAATGCATTTGTTTGGTTACTTGCCTACCGGGACCTGTGCTTAAAGCACTCACTGGACAGGCTGGTTTCATGTACAGCCCTGTTATGCAATAGTATCCAGCTGCAGACCTTCAGACCAGCGCTTACAAGCCCCGCACATACAAGCACCGCACATAGCAACCCCTCGCTTCCATTGGCTGATTTTGGTGACGTGATTTGGGTCCCACCCAATGGCTGAGGTTCTGCAGACGCCTCTCTGATTGGTTGGGCTCCATTTCTGCAGCCCCCTCTTTGATTGGTTGAGCGAAGCCCCTCTCTGATTGGTTTATCTCGCCATGCGGTAAAATGCGGATGTAATGTTATCATCTCAAGAAGATACAAATAAATATACTACCAGATTCGCGTTTATAACGTTATTTCGCGTGACTTCGCGGTTTATTCATAACGTTATGCACATTTCACAACACAGCCAGCTGTCAGAAACTGTACATTGTAACGTTATATGTTTATTCACGTAACGTTATTTCACGTGACGCGTTCAACTTGTTTACACTCCCCACTTACTGAAACTGTACCATGACGCACTCCCCACTTAACCCAGTTAATGCCTTAACTAGACAGTTAACAATATAACATTTAGATTAATTAACCCAATTAATGCCTTAACTAGACAGTTAACAATATAACATTTAGATTAACACAGTTAATGCCTAACTAGACAGTTAACAATATAACATTTAGATAGAGAGGCTGGTGGTCAAGTCAAGAGTTTTATTTGTCACAAGTTGTTTATTTGCATACACGTTTATGGGACAGTTTTCTACACCTGACTGAACGGTCTGGGGACAAATTGCAAATCTGGTATGTCATAAATGTATAGATGTAGCAGTACTGTCTATCTGTATGTCATGTATGTCATATATGTTACGATGAATTGGAAATGGGGGACCCTGGTGTAAACAAGACGAAAGTCTTTCTCTGGTCTGCATCCCCTTAACAATTGTATGTATTGAGCTGTACTGCACTGTACCCATTCTGCAATCTGTTAATAAAGTTTTCATTCATTCATTCATTCATTCATTCATTCATTCATTCATTCATGCAATATGGAGAAGGGTGGCATCCCGATAGAGGATGCAGCACATACCTGCTCGCAGGTAGATCGGTCTACATGCAAAGTATATATATCAGGGATGTATACGCACAATGTATAGTATAGTATTTTTCTTTTTTTCGTAAGTATTTTTTATTTTCCATGTCAGTTGTTAATGTATTTGTATGAGTCCTTTACATGTTTTGTATGTTCTTACAAAAAAGAAAAAGGCAAATCTTGGAAGTTGCATATGGTGATGTGGAAAGAGATGTTTTGAATATTGGAGAGATTTGTGCAAAAAATTCCCCTTCAGCTGATTGAAGGTCTTTATCATGGCTTTATCATCACCACCCTCTGTAGAGCCTCTTGCTCTGCCTTTGTGCAGCTGGATAACCACACAGACTTCACACAGACTGTCTGTACAATACTGCTGTAGGCCTATAATACTTATGTAAATAAGTAAGGCAATTGAAATATATCTGCAGTACAGCTCAATACACACAATTGTTAAGGGGATGCAGACCAGAGAAAGACTTCCGTCTTGTTTACATCAGGGTCCCCCATTTTCAATTCATCATAAATGTACAGTTCCCTCCCCCTTGTATATATTTACTGTATGTCACAAATGTAACAGTACTGCATGGTCTGCATCCCCTTAACAATTGTGTGTATTGAGCTGTACTGCATTCTGCAATCTGTTAATACAGTTTTCAATCAATCAATCAATCAATCAATAAATCAATCAATCAATCAATCAATCAATCAATCAATCAATCGGTCACTGTACCCATTCTGCAATCTGTTAATAAAGTTTTCAATCAATCAATCAATCAATCAATCAATCAATCGGTCAGGTCACGTGTACCCATTCTACAATCTGTTAATAAAGTTTTCAATCAATCAATCAGGGCCTGTGGTCACGTGTACCCATTCGGCAATCTGTTAATAAAGTTATCAATCAATCTGTTAATAAAGTTTTCAATCAATCAATCAATCAATCAATGAATCAATGAATCAATGAATCAATCAATCAATCAATCAATCCCGCAGTGCAACGTGACCCAAATCATACGGCAATCTGTTAATAAAGTTTTCAATCAATCAATCAATCAATCCCGCAGTGCAACGTGACCCAAAATCACGTGACCAAAATCAGCCAATGGAAGCGAGGGGTTGCTATGTGCGGGCTTGTATGTGCAGGGCTTGTAAGCGCTGGTCTGAAGGTCTGCAGCTGGAAGCATCTCCTGTTATGTACCATGAGCTTGATTACTCCTGTGTCACTGTGCAGGCAGGTGATGGCTGCTAATTAGCTGATTGCTGCTGATTGGATACCATCCTGGCAGCTTAAAGCCAGTTCCTCAATCACCAGAGCCAGGGTCGTAACAGTTGGGGGCTCGTCCAGGATTGAATTTGGAAACAAATACCACTAGAATTTGTTTAGTGTTTTTTTTGGTTTTGCATGGGGTGTCGTGGTGCTGTAGTGTGGGTAGTGATCGTTACATGTTGTGTAACGTGGGGGCTTGAGCCGAGCTTCAAACGGGTGAGTATGCCCTTATTTTTTTTTGTAATTTGATTTGACTACTTATATGCTGTTAAAATATATAGTTTAGTGCAGTGGTTCTCAACTGGTCTAGCCTCGGGACCCAACATTTTCCTTAGTCATTAAGTCGCGACCCAAAATTTTGAACCACTATGATTTATGTAAAAAAAAATTGCAGTAATACGCAATCTTTCAAAACATGAAATAAACACAAAAAAGTGCAACAAAAGTGCAACTATTGCTAAAAACCCAATGAAATAAAACAATAATAAATAATATTCTGTATTTTATTTTTTTATTATTTTTGTCATGTTGTCATGTTTGTTTATGTGTTTGTTTAAAAAAATAATAAATAATATATGCTTCTTAGCAGATTTCTTAGCTTAACATAACAGACCTAAGTTTGGGGGAACTAATGGGATAACTGGGGTGGCAACAAAAGTGCAACTAGGGCTAAAAACCCAATGAAATTAAATAATAATAATAAATAATTATGCTTCTTAGCAGACTTCTTAGCTTAACATAACAGACCTAAGTTTGGGGGAACTAATGGGATAACTGGGGTTGCAACAAAAGTGCAATTAGGGCTAAAAACCCAATGAAATTAAATAATAATAATAAATAATTATGCTTCTTAGCAGACTTCTTAGCTTAACATAACAGACCTAAGTTTGGGGGAACTAATGGGATAACTGGGGTTGCAACAAAAGTACAACTAAGGGCTAAAAACACAATGAAATAAAATAATAATAATAATAATAATAATAATAATAATAATAATAATAATAATAATAATAATAATAATAATAATAATAATAATAATAATAATAATAATAATAATAATAATAATAATAATAATAATAATAATAATAATAATAATAATAATAATAATAATAATAATTAATAATAATAATAATAATAATAATAAATAATATATCCTTCTTAGCAGACTTCCAGGGAACTAATGGGATAACTGGGGATGATGTTTGCTCCTGACAAGAGTCTCAAAGTCTGGGGTGATGGTAGACAAAGCAACGCTGAGGTCATGCTCAATGTCCAATCTGTTCCTCCGCTTTGTCTTCAGCTGGACCAGAGCTGAGAAGCCACTTTCACAATGATAGGTCGTGAAAAAAAAAAGTTTAAAATTTTTTTTTTTTTTTTTTACACACACATCCGCGACCCACTCAAAATGGCCCCGCGACCCACTTTTGGGTCGCGACCCACCAGTTGAGAAACACTGGTTTAGTGGACACCACAGGTAGGTAGGGTCATTATTTTCTGGTTGTTTGTCAGCTTCCTGTGTACCACTTACTCCTGGGGCAGTCAGAGAAGTGATTAGTACCATCTACTTGTCTTGTACCATACTATGTGCTTGACGGGTGGATGGTCAATATGATCTTTGGCTGGTAGCAGGTGTGGTTGAAGAGGGTTAGGTCTACAGGGCGCTAGCTTAAGGGTAGGTAGGTTAGGGACCGGGGTGCCAGAAAATACAGGTAGTGTGGTAGGGCCTGATGTAGGTTTTTTTTAGGGTAGACATGTGGTGGGCCGTTTGACTGCAGTTTAGATGTAGAAGCTGTAAGTAGTCATGTCAGGTTACAAGGGGCACCTGGTTGAATTTGTTTGTTGTATTTAATTTTTTGTTTTGAGTGTAACTCAGTGTTTGGATAGCCTACCTATTAGCACATGACCTCCTGCGCGTACTACACATCTACTTATTTCAGGGTGGTTGTTTTTTTATTAAATGTTTTGCAAATTAGAAAGGTGCGCTCAGTAGAGCACACATCTCCACCACGTCGCACGCCGATCACACAGGCGGACAGGCACAAAGGCTGACTGCTCTCCTTATAGTTAGTAGTATTAGCAGTAGCGTGTTGACACTAACAAGGGGTGCTTCGGTGGTTCTTCAGTGGTTCTCTTATAGCTCTTTAGTGGTTCTTTAGTGTTTCTTCAGTGGTTCTTTATGGTTCTTCAGTGGTTCTTCAGTGGTTCTTTAGTGGCTCTTCAGTGGTTCTTCAGTGGTTCTTTAGTGGTTCTTCAGGTAAATTGTGTGTATGCTAGCATGCTTGTGGCAGTTTTTGGTAACTCTAAAGTTAGCAGTTTGTGTGAGCAGTTTGTGGCGCTGGTGCAGTAAGGATGGCTTCCATTAAGGATTTTGTTGATCACCCTTCTCATGAGATGTTGGATAGGTTTTCCAAAGAACAGCTTCTGGAGCTTGCTGTGCACTACAAGGTAGAGCTTACTGCCAGTGAGAAGCGTTTGAAACCAACTGCCTTGAGTGCTTTGAGGGTTTTACTCATTAGGGAGCAGGTGCTTGTGGCAAGGGTGGAGGAGCCTCTTGTTTCTGACGTGTCTCCGCTACTATCTGGGGTGGCGGAGGGTGAGTGGAGGCTTAGAGAGTTAGTTTAAGGAAAAACAGCTACAGCAAGAGGAGAGGAGAATGTTGCTGGAGCACGAGCGTGCGCAGAAGGAGCGTGATTATAAGTGTTCTGAAGGTCCAGATTAACACTGAAAGTCTGCGTTTATTATTTTGTATAACTTATATATTGTTTATATATATAAGATATATATCTTTACGTCATCTGTTTGTCTAACAGTATTCATCATTCGCTTATTGTATGTCCCATTCTTAACGCCGTAGGCGCCAGTGCGCGCGCCCCTCTAGACATGTTTCAGAACATGTTCAGACATGCCCGGACAAGTGAGAGAGCGTATTGATCTGTATGGGTGAATAGGCTCAGAACACAGGAAAACTAGCAGAGTGAGAGAGAAGTAACGTTTGGAGAAGTTGTAAGCAGCATGGCCAGGCAACGTATCGTTATAGAGAGCCGTACGGCTAATTAGATACAACTATAATATTGTCGAGCCATTATTGGCACAGTATAGTGACTTGTGTAAGCGAAGTAACGTGGAGAGACTTATAGTTGAACCCAGCGACGTTCTGGACATAACTACTCATTGGAGACTTCCTGCGGGTTAGCTTTAAGTACAAACGGAGCTAACTAGCTATCATCCATGCCAACAGGCTTTTGGACTAATAGCTATTAATCCTGCCATCGAGCGCTAGGAATACAAGGACCGGTCCGTACGAGACCCTCTTTCCCAGCGACGACAGGATTATCCCACCAGTCTGCAGTTTCTCTGGAGCCGGAGCTCTAGAGAGAACCACCGTCTCCAGCCACCATCTTGCTTTTCCCTGTGCCGCTTCGCTCCGTCTCACTCCCTTCAGAGCTCCACCGGTCGGGTATCCGTAGTATAGGAACTATCGTTACCTCTGACTTTGTTGCACTGACATTCCATTATTAAAGGAGAGCTGTGTTTATAGAATATGTATGTTGCTATTGCTATTAAAATGCTTGTTTAACTTGTATCACTGTCCCCGCGCCGTTAATAGAGTGTCCGCCATTTTGTGTACTTATACTGTCTGGCCATTAACATATTCTTTAGCAGTGGTTTAATCTAACATATCTAAATACAGTCAGGGTTGTGTAGCCGCTTAGCTACAATTGGTCCTTCGAGCCGGATGGTATCAGTAATAATAATATTAGTGATAATATGGCCAGCGGCGGACACTCTCCAATCGGCTCTCCCCCATTAGAGCGCCGTAGGCGCCAGCGTCAGCCCCCTCACCACTCCAAATCACCATCATCAGCGTCATCCCCAAGCGAGGCCGACCAGAGGCTAGCGCAAGTCCTGATCGCCACGATAACCGCTTCGGCGGAAAGGGATCGCCTCCAGGGTGAGCGTGACCGCCTCCAGACGCAACAAGGGAGTGAGCGTGACCGCCTCCAGGCGCAACGAGAGAGTGAGCGCGAACATCTCAGTCTGGAAGAGAGTCGCCTCCAGGCTGATGCCACGATGACCATCAGACTGGAAGAAAGGCGCCTCCAGGCTGAAGAAAACATGGAGCGAGACCGCGTCAATGCGCAGCGCGACGCAGCCAATGCGCAGCGCGAGGCAGAACGAGACCGCCTACAAGCACAAATGATGGAGCAAGTGCTACAGAAGGTGACTCCCCACTCTTCCACCCGGAGCTCCCGGAGATCATCACGACAAGGGTCGAGGGCACCCTCCCCTCCCCGACAAAGCTACACGGGACCCCGCCTACGGGAAGAACCTGCTTACGTTGCAGAGCAGCTAGCCGAGCGACTACAAAGCCTGACGGAGGACGAGGGAGGACAGAAAGCCCACCCGCACTACTCCATCTCAGACCAGGAGGCTCAGCGCAGCCCCGGTCTCAGTCCTGACACGCTGCGTTATGAACCCCCAACACGTCCCAGTGGGGAGTTCGAGCACCAGACGGCACAGAGGAATAGTGCCTGGGAACCCAGCCCCTGGTTCCCGCCCAGCACGAACCAACGACCCAACGTACAGGGAGACTCGCCGCGGATGCCTCTCCCCCCACGTGCGTCAGTGTCACAGCCATCCATGGCACCCTACATTGGGACACCCACATTCCCAGACTTCACAAGTGAAGACCGAGCGCAGTATACCGAGCTGCGTATGTGCCTAGAGACAATCATGTCAGGAGTACAAGACGAGTCATACAAGTACGCCATTCTCCTTAAGCATCTCAAGGTAACTAGAGCTCACAACATTGCGCTGGCATACTCCAATTCACGGACTCCCTATTCTGACGCCCTGGCGGCCCTCGACGGACGTTACGGACGCACATGGGACTATGTCATTCAGGAGATACGTGAGATCGAACATCTCCCCCCGGCTAGAGACAACCGAGCCCTGGACGACCTATCCGTCAAAGTACAGTCCCTAGTAGGGATGCTCGAGTCCCAACGAGAGAAGGGGATGTACGAGTTGTACGCCAACTCCAACGTGGAGCGCATCTTGGAGAAGCTCCCCCCATTCCGCCAAGAACGCTTTCGGCGGCAACGAAACTACCGTGACCCGAATGGCCCAGAACAGTCACTGCTGGATCTTGCTGACTTCCTAGCCAGGGAGGTTAGCAGCCTAAGAATCGACACCTTCGCATGGGGTGGCTCGAACTCTAAAGAGGGACCAAGGAGGGCTAAAGACCAAAGCAGGCCCATCACAGTGATGCACCAGGCCGAGTCGGTGTCACGACAGAAGAGTCACAACCCCCCCGCCAAGGGGAAATGGAAGATTGCATGTCAATACTGCGACAACGAACACTGGCTGTCACAGTGCGACGCATTCAAGAAACTGACCACCGTCGAAGTAAGTCAGTGGATTAAAGCTAACTGCCGCTGCTTCCGCTGCGCGCGGCCACATGGCAGCAGAATGCCGCCTTAAGAAGAAGTGTGGCAAGTGTGACGGCGCTCACCTCGAAGCACTGCACGAGAGCAACAAGCGAAACCCAGCTCCATAAAGCAACTCGAGAGCAGAAGTACTCTACATCGACCCCGCGAAGAGTGGGAGCTCCAGGGTGCTCCTCAAGGTGGTACAAGTACTCCTCAGTCACGGGGACAAGGTACTCGACACCTACGCAGTCCTCGACGACGGGTCGGAGAAGACACTCCTCCTCGCCTCCGCCGCGACCCAGTTGGACCTGCGGGGCCCAGAGGAGACCATGACCCTCCGTACCAATCATCGAGACTTAAAGACAATCAAAGGTAAAAACGTCTCGTTCACCATTGCAGCGATCGACCAGCCTGAGAAGCGGTACAGCATCAGCAAGGCGTTCACGAGCTACGACATAGGTTTGTCACACTACGATTACCCCATCCCACAGCTGAGGGAAAAGTACGACCACCTACGCCAACTGCCCATACCGCTCATCAGCGGCGCTACACCGACCCTACTTGTTACAAAGGATCAGATTAAACCGAATATATATATTTATTGATTGATATATATTGCATAATATTTGTATATCGTTTGATATCCCTTGTATATTCCTTGTACATATACACGGAATATCCCTTTAGCCTAGTACAGACCATAATATTTCATTCTCCTATTGGACAGCGGTCCACAGGCGCCAAGGCCATGCCTCCAAAGTCAGGTTCAAAGTCACCGCCGGGGACATGCCTGGACATGAATGGTATTGCGCAAGGATATGAGACAGGAATAAAGCTGGTACTAGTTTATTTCATCTAAGCGTATAAATACGGCGCAGGTGAATACAGAAGTATGTTACCCAATAAGTTGAAGCCTCACCCACGATACTACGTGCGGTGAAGTATGGCCTGTTTGGCCCCAAATAGAGCATTGAGACAGCGTGCGAATTAATAACTGAAGTGTCAGAGTTTGGCGCTATACCGTCGAGTGCGACATATTCTATTAAGTCAGTAATAGTCTAATTTGTGTATAGTGTATCGTGCGGCTAAAGTTCTACAGTGACCAGCATCACCAACGTTTTCCTCGTATCAGCTAGAGTGCTTATCCAGGCTGGGCTGTTTCATGGCGCTTTCACCCGAGGAGCCCTAGACGAGGACCGTGTGGACATGTACACTGGATTATCTACCCGACGACTGCATAGCCCTTTACGGCTGGATTATATTTGCTTTTGGTCCTGTGATTAATGGAGCGGAGAATCGCCGACGCCCACACGTGTGTGGGATTTACCCTGTGAGGAGCCACGTCGAGTCTGCCCCTCAGAAGCCTGAGGCAGGCTAGCTTTCTTCCCTGTGGAGCTACAGGCTACGGAGAACAGCTGTATTCGTCTGTGGATCAAGATCTTATTGCACCGTCTCCCGTACTCGGAGTCTCCTTATCATTGTTGACCCAGACTCTATTACCGACAGATCCTCTACCCTTGCTGGCTTACAACCGGGGGGACCCTTCCAGTATCTCCCGCTATATTACTAGTGTACCATAGATATAATTCCCTAAGATTCAGGTTGTATAATTACCTCCTGCGTAACCAGAGAATGGACATTCGTTATTGATTTGCCTACGCACATTCCTTTGCCTTATAAGCGCATTCAAAGTGAAATAGAGAAGTATATTATGTACCTTTTGCTGCAATAAATACTTAATTACAACTTTGTGTGGAACCGATTTCATTGTGGGAAGTGTTCATCATTATATATATCATGTACTGTATGGCCAGTAATTAAAGTGCATAAGACGGTAGTGGTTTAATGATACCATACTTATCAATACAGTCAGGGAATTGTACCCCTCAGTTACAATTGGTCCTTCGAGCCGGAGGGTAACTAGTGTAATATTAATATAGTGGTATTAATATTGACATGGCCAATGATGAACACTCCACAAAACGGTTCTCCTAAAATAGATCGCCCGCAGCGTAGACGGCAGACACCTCAGTACTTAGAGGATTACGTTGCCAATATACTACCTAGCTTTCTACAGACGGTAAACGCGGAAAAAGTAGATAGTAAAATTATGTCCGACCCTATCGACCAGGCTACCCCGCCAATAGAGGCCCTAGTGGGTTCTAACGTAACTGACCAAGCTCACGGTGGAGACCAGGAGGGACCCGACATGACTTTACCCCCCGCCAAGACCGAAGAAGTAGTCCCCGGAGAGCTCCAGGATAAAGACAGCCCTCCAGGGATGGAACTCGACCCAATACAAGAAGAGGCGAGCACCCCGGAGATGGATCTCCTCGACTCGCCACAGGAGAACGGATCTCCAACGAGTACTACCAGGAGCGGATCACCTCAACCAGCGTCTTCCCCCAGCGAGGCGGACAAGATGCTGGCACAGGCCTTCCTCGCCAGCCTGGCAGCCTCAACAGAGCGCGATCGACTCCAAGCACAGACGCTTAGTGAGCGCGAACATTCTTCCATGGAAAGAGAACGCCTTCAAGCGCAGCAACGGAGCGACGAAGATCGTATACGTCTAGAGATTAGACGCCTTCAGACGGAAGAGAATATGGGAAGGGACCGGGCCGAAGCCCAGCGCGCCGCCGCCGAAGCCCAGCGCGCCGCTGCCGGTGCCCAAAGAGAAGCAGAGCGCGACCTCGCTCTCACCAAGCGCGAAGCCGAGCGCGACCGATAACAAGCGCAGATAATGGAGCAGCTGATCACCAGGGCAACACCCCCTCCCTCCGCACGGGGCTCCAGGGCCTCGTCAAGACAAGGGTCAAGGGCACCCTCCCCGACCCGATCAAGCGACCCTGAGCCCGACCACCAGAGAGAGCCTATACCCCCCTCCGAACCCCTTCCCCGTCCGGTCCAAGTGAGACCCAGCTACAAGGAAGAAACGGTCTACACCGCGGAGAGGCTAAATAGACGACTACAGGATCTAGATGACCTGCCAGAGGAAGAAGAAGAGGGAGAGGAGGAGAGTCAAGCCCAACAGCAGCACAGTACTCCACAGGACCAGGAGGTCCAGTACAGCCCAGGCTTTACCCCCGCGGCTCTGCGCTACAGACCCCTGACTCAATTCACGGGTGAGCTTGACGCACGACCAGCCCCGAGGAACAGCACCTGGATACGCGGGCCATGGTATCCAGCAGGTACCAGCCCACCAAGAGGCGTAAGAGGAGACTCGCCTAGGAGGCCTCTCTTCCAACGCTCACCGATGTGCCAGCCATCCATGGCATCATACATTGGCACACCGACGTTCCCGGACTTCACACACGAGAACAGAGCACAGTACACAGAGCTACGAATGTGCTTAGAGACAATGATGTCCGATGTAGCTGATGAACCGTACAAATATGCTATCCTACTGAAGCACCTCAAGGTGCCCCGAGCGCACAATATAGCGCTGGCCTATGCCACCTCTACTACCCCATACACCGCGGCTCTAGCAGCACTCGACCAAAGATAGGGACGCATATGGGACTACGTAATACAAGAGATAAGGCATATTGACCGCCTACCCCCAGCCACAGACAATCGCTCACTAGATGACCTGTCTATCAAGGTACAATCCCTGGTAGGGATGCTGGGGGCGCAAAGAGAAAAGGGTATGCACGAACTGTACGCAAACTCTAATGTCGAGAGGATTTTAGAGAAGCTTCCGCCCGCCCGACAAGAGCGCTTCAGGCGGCAAAGAGACCACCGTGATCCTAACGGTCCCGAGCCATCCCTCCTAGACCTAGCCGACTTCCTGGCGAGAGAAGTCAACAGCCTACGGTTGGATACGTTCATGCGGAGCACACCAAGCTCCAGAGAGGGACCTAGGAGAGCAAACGATGGCCGCAGATTGGTGACCGTCATGCACCAATCAGAATCAGTACCGAGCAGCAAGAACCACAGTACCCCCTCGATGAAAGAGAAGTGGAAGATGGTGTGCCCGTACTGCGAAAATGAACACTGGCTGTCACAATGTGACACGTTCAAGAAGATGACCCCCGACGAGGTGAGTCAATGGATAAAGGCCAACCGACGCTGTTACCGATGTGCGCGCAGTCACATGGCAGCCGATTGCCGCCTAAAGAAGAGGTGTAGTCGGTGTGACGGAGCCCACTTAGACGTCCTACACGAAAGTAACAGAAGAAAGCCTGCACCCTCAAGCAGCACAAAGGCAAGTGTTATGTACATTGACCCCGCCAGCAGCGGGGGCACCCGGGTGCTCTTAAAGGTGGTCCGCGTAACATTGAGTTACCAAGACAAGGTCATGGACACTTACGCCGTCCTTGACGACGGGTCAGAGAAGACCCTTCTCCTCGCGTCCGCTGCGGCCCAGCTGGGGCTGCGGGGGAGCGAAAACCAGATGACGATTCGGACAATAAGAAGAGATCTAAAGACGATAAAGGGCGAGAATGTCTCCTTCACTATCGCAGCAAGCGGGCAGCCAGAGAGACGGTATAGGATTACTAACGCTTTCACCAGCCAAGAAATAGGCCTGTCGCAGTACACCTACCCCATCACCAAGCTGATGGATAAATATGTGCACCTGCGTCAACTACCTATACCGCTCATAGACGGTGCCACCCCGACCCTGCTGATAGGCTCCGACCATGCAGACCTCATCGTCCCGATGGACCGGGTCCACACAGGGCCCAGAGGCTGTCCTGCAGCAGTCGAGACCCGCCTAGGATGGACACTACAAGGCCCCCTCGCTAGGTCCCTTAACCGAACAGCAGCCACTAGCTGCCTCCACTCCAGAGTGACAGAAGAAGACACCACCCTCCTACAGCATGTCGAGAGGCTATGGACACTAGAGACAATGCCCTTTAAGAACGAAAAGAAAGACATTCGTTCCAAGGAAGACATTTACGCTATAGCCCTCCTCGAGCAGGGGACAAAGAGAGTCAAAGTCAACGGAGTGATGAGATACGCAACTCCACTCCTGAGGCGAGAGGGTATGCCTACCTTCCACGCCCCAAAAGAAGCAACGGAGCGGTATCTATTGAACACAGAGCGGCGCCTAGCCAGAGACCCCGCTCAAGAGACTGTGTACCGCGCCGAGATTAACAAGCTAATCACAGCGGGACACATAAAGAAAATTGACATTAAAGAGGCCGATCAGACGACCGAATCATGGTACGTGCCGCACCACAAAGTCCACCACAACGGCAAGGATCGTATTGTGTTCAACTGCAGCTACCAGATCGGATCACAAAATCTGAATAAAGAGCTCTTGCCCGGCCCAACACAAGGCCCCTCTCTACTAGGCGTGTTACTACGTTTCCGCCAAGACAAGGTGGCCATCAGCGGCGACATCAAAGGGATGTTCCTGCAGGTGAGACTAGTGGAGGAGGACAAGCCCCTGCTGCGGTTCCTATGGAGAGAGAGGATCGGGGACGAGCAACCAGCCATCTATCAATGGGAAGTCCTCCCTTTCGGAACCACATGCAGCCCATGCTGTGCTACGTTTGCACTGCAAAAACACGTCGCAGAGGACCCAGCAGCTGATGAAGAGGTCCGACAAAGTGTAGGAAATAGTTTCTACGTGGACAACTGTCTGCAAAGCGTCTCGACGCCAGAAGAAGCCGAGGCCCTTCTACTCAAGCTCCGCGCCTCCCTGATCAAAGGCGGCTTTGATCTCAGGCAGTGGGCCAGCAGCGACCCGCAAGTATTGCGCAGCCTCTCACCAGAGGACAAGGCAGCAAGCAGCGAGACCTGGATGGCGACCATCCCAGGAGAAGCCCAAGAAATGACATTAGGACTAGTCTGGCGCTTCAAAACAGACTCGTTCCATTATAAACACACACCCCTGACCCAGGAGCAGGGAAGGTCGACTGCACTACCGACCACCAGACGGAGTGTATACAGAACACTCGCCAGACAATATGACCCGTTGGGATGTATTCTACCTTACACCACCAGGGCAAAGATGATTGTAAGAGCATTATGGGACAAGGACCAGGGCTGGGACGACCCCATACCCGAACACCTTGCATCCACATGGAGAGAGTGGGAGACAGAACTCAGCTCACTCCCAGGTGTCAACATATGCCGCAGCTACTTCCCACCCACAGTGAGGCCGGAGACGTGCCAGATGGACCTGCACGTCTTCAGCGACGCCTCCGAAGTAGCCTACGGTTCGGTGGCCTACCTGCGTGCCCGAGAGGAGGGAGGAGAAATACATACTGCCTTCATCCTGGCTCGCTCAAGAATAGCCCCACGCAAGCAACAATCTATCCCGCGTCTAGAGCTCTGCGCAGCCCTAGCAGGAGCGCAACTCGCTACGTTGATCCAACGTGAACTCACCATCCCGGTGCAAAGAACAATCTTGTGGTCAGACTCCACGACAGTACTCACATGGATCCGGTCTGATTCGTGCAGATACAAGGTCTTCGTGGGAGTCAGAGTCACAGAGATTCAAGATTTAACAGAAGTAGCAAGCTGGAGGTATGTGGACACAAAACACAACCCAGCTGACGTCATCACCCGGGGAATGTCCCTGGATGACCTCACCCGTCACAACCTATACAGTGACGGGCCAGAGTTCCTCAAGCTCCCGGAAGAAGAGTGGCCTACACCCACCCCACGGGCAGCGAGTAAAGAGGAGGCCGAGAACAAGAAATCTATGTTCTGTGGATTGACCACACTCGTCTCCACAGACCCCGACATAGACGATTGCCTCACCCTAGAGAGTGCGCAGCTAAAGACATTCCTGTGGCACCACCCAGAGGTTCAGCTCACTACTGACATTACTGCAGCTGACTACGAAGAAGCAGAACTTCTTCTCCTACAACGAGCCCAGAGAGACTCGTTTCCCGATGAGCTAGACTGTCTACAGGGAGCCAAGCCCGTCCCATCAGACAGCAGATTGCTCCACCTAGCCCCCGAGAGCGACGCCCATGGTCTCATCAGAGTGGGTGGTCGTCTGCGGAGAGCTCCAGACTTACCGGATGACGTCAAGTACCCGATAGTCTTAAACAGCCGACACAAGGTCACAGAGCTGATCATAAAGAAATACGACGAGGATGTGCATCACGCCGGGGCAGAGAGAGTCTTCGCGGAGATCAGACGTCGTTATTGGATACTGCAAGGGAGAGAAGCAGTGCGGCGCTTCCAGCGAACCTGTCTAGACTGTCGTAAATGGCGAGCGCAGCCCAGTATACCCCGGATGGCTGACCTACCTCCCTGTCGCCTCCGACTCGGCGACAAGCCTTTTCACTCCACCGGTATGGACTGTTTCGGCCCGCTGTATGTAAAGAAAGGAAGAGGAACCGAGAAGCGGTGGGGTATTGTATTCAAATGCATGACCACCCGAGCGATGCATATAGAACTCCTTCCAACCATGAGCACAGTCTCATTCCTTATGGCCTTCCGAAGATTCACATCGCGGAAAGGCAAACCGTCTATATTATTGTCTGATCACGGGACAAACTTCAAAGGCGGAGAAAGAGAGCTGAGAGAGAGCTTCCAAGCTATGGGCCCAGAACTTAAGACCCACCTCGCTCCATACCAGATTGACTTCCAGTTTAATCCCCCGAATGCACCTCACTTTGGTGGAACTTGGGAACGAGAAGTACGTTCAATCAAGACAGCCCTGTACGCCGTGCTTGGGGCCCAGACCGTGGCGGAAGAAGTCCTAATGACAGTCCTCACGGAGATTGAGGGAGTATTGAACTCAAAGCCCCTCGGTTACGTCTCAAGTGATGTAGCAGATGTCGACCCAGTCACCCCCAACACACTCTTGATGGGGCGGCTGGACCCCGCGCTACCACAGACAATGTACAGGCCTGAAGAAGCGAACGGCCGAAGAATGTGGAGGTACAGTCAAGTATTGGCTGACAAGTTTTGGAACAGCTTCCTACTCCACTATTTACCGTCTCTACAGACCCGCCAGAAATGGGTGAAAGAGAGAGACAATTTGACAGAAGGAACAGTCGTCATGATTATCGACCAGTCACTACCCCGAGCTATGTGGCCGGCTGGCCGCGTAAGCAAAGTGATCACCGGTGCCGACGGAAAGGTCCGAGCAGCCGAAGTGCTCGTCCAAGGGCGGATCTACACCCGACCCGTGGCGAGGCTAATAGCGTTGCCAAGGCTCCCCGAGACTATTGATGACGACCATGACCCCATGACTTTGTGAACTGCCCTACCCCTCACAACAGACATTGAGTAGTGGACAGTGCGGTTAATCTGTCTCTGTTTAGCTAATTAGGTGGGACTAATTAGGAGGCGGCTGTTACAAAGGATCAGATTAAACCGAATATATATATTTATTGATTGATATATATTGCATAATATTTGTATATCGTTTGATATCCCTTGTATATTCCTTGTACATATACACGGAATATCCCTTTAGCCTAGTACAGACCATAATATTTCATTCTCCTATTGGACAGCGGTCCACAGGCGCCAAGGCCATGCCTCCAAAGTCAGGTTCAAAGTCACCGCCGGGGACATGCCTGGACATGAATGGTATTGCGCAAGGATATGAGACAGGAATAAAGCTGGTACTAGTTTATTTCATCTAAGCGTATAAATACGGCACAGGTGAATACAGAAGTATGTTACCCAATAAGTTGAAGCCTCACCCACGATACTACGTGCGGTGAAGTATGGCCTGTTTGGCCCCAAATAGAGCATTGAGACCGCGTGCGAATTAATAACTGAAGTGTCAGAGTTTGGCGCTATACCGTCGAGTGCGACATATTCTATTAAGTCAGTAATAGTCTAATTTGTGTATAGTGTATCGTGCGGCTAAAGTTCTACAGTGACCAGCATCACCAACGTTTTCCTCGTATCAGCTAGAGTGCTTATCCAGGCTGGGCTGTTTCATGGTGCTTTCACCCGAGGAGCCCTAGACGAGGACCGTGTGGACATGTACACTGGATTATCTACCCGACGACTGCATAGCCCTTTACGGCTGGATTATATTTGCTTTTGGTCCTGTGATTAATGGAGCGGAGAATCGCCGACGCCCACACGTGTGTGGGATTTACCCTGTGAGGAGCCACGTCGAGTCTGCCCCTCAGAAGCCTGAGGCAGGCTAGCTTTCTTCCTTGTGGAGCTACAGGTTACGGAGAACAGCTGTATTCGTCTGTGGATCAAGATCTTATTGCACCGTCTCCCGTACTCGGAGTCTCCTTATAATCGTTGACCCAGACTCTATTACCGACAGATCCTCTACCCTTGCTGGCTTACAACCGGGGGGACCCTTCCAGTATCTCCCGCTATATTACTAGTGTACCATAGATATAATTCCCTAAGATTCAGGTTGTATAATTACCTCCTGCGTAACCAGAGAATGGACATTCGTTATTGATTTGCCTACGCACATTCCTTTGCCTTATAAGCGCATTCAAAGTGAAATAGAGAAGTATATTATGTACCTTTTGCTGCAATAAATACTTAATTACAACTTTGTGTGGAACCGATTTCATTGTGGGAAGTGTTCATCATTATATATATCATGTACTGTATGGCCAGTAATTAAAGTGCATAAGACGGTAGTGGTTTAATGATACCATACTTATCAATACAGTCAGGGAATTGTACCCCTCAGTTACACTAATCATTGGCTCCGACCACGCTGACGTCATTGTCCCAACTGATGCAGTCCACATCGGACCCAGAGGATGCCCAGCCGCGGTTAAGACCCGACTGGGGTGGACGCTCCAGGGCCCCCTCTCCGGGCCTTCCAGCCGACCAACGTCCACACGCTGCCTTTACACCAAGACGAGCGACACAGACAACACTCGCACGTTGAGAGGCTATGGACACTAGACGCACTGCCATTCAAGAACGAACGCAAGATGGTTCGTCCAAGGAGGACAAGTATGCCATCGCTCTACTAGAGCAGAAGACTACGAGAGTCGAGGTCGACGGAGTGCTAAGATACGCAACCCCACTCTTGAGGCGGGAAGGGATGCCCACTCTGCATGTGCCTAAAGGAGCGACGCACCACTACCTACAGAGCACTGAGCGGCGCCTCGCCAAGGATCCCCCACAAGCAACGATCTATCGCGCCGAGATCGAGAAGCTGGTAGCGGCCGGCCACATAAAGAAAATCGATGACCACGAGGCAGAAGGGACGACAGAGTCCTGGTACGTGCCCCACCACAAGGTCACCCACAACGGAAAGAACCGCATCGTGTTCAATTGCAGTTATCAGATTGGACAGCAGAATCTGAATAACCTACTCCTGCCCGGCCCGACACTCGGACCCTCCCTCCTCGGCGTCCTGATACGCTTTCGTCAGGACAAAGTGGCCATCAGCGGCGACATCAAGAGGATGTTCCTACAAGTTCGACTGATGGAGGAAGACAAGCCTTTACTGAGGTTTCTGTGGGGGGAGAGGCTCGACGACGAACAACCCTCGATATACCAATGGGAGGTACTCCCCTTCGGCACCACCTGCAGCCCGTGCTGCGCCACGTTCGCGTTACAGAAGCACGTGGCCGAAGACCCCGGAGCTGACGATGATGTCCGACACAGCGTGGAACGAAGTTTCTACGTGGACAACTGTCTACAGAGCGTATCCACGCCAGAAGAAGCAGAGAACATCCTAATGAAGCTACAGGCTTTGTTAGCCAAAGGTGGATTCGACCTCCGACAGTGGGCCAGTAGCGACCCTCAAGTTCTCCAGCACCTCCCTCCAGAGACTAAAGCCGCTAGCAGCGAGACCTGGATGGCGCACACCCCAGGCGAAGCGCAAGAGATGACCCTGGGCCTCGTCTGGCGCTTCAAGACGGACTCGCTTCACTACCGACACACACCTCTGAGGACGGATCAGGAGACGTCCACGACTAGACTGACCACTCGGCGGAGTGTGTACCGAACACTCGCCAGCCAGTACGACCCCATGGGGTGTATTCTCCCTTACACCACCCGGGCGAAGATGCTGGTGAGAGAACTGTGGGCCAAGGAGCAGGGCTGGGACGACCCCATACCCGAGCACCTAGCCACCACATGGAGAGAGTGGGAGGATGAACTTGTCTTACTCCGCGAGGTGGCCATCCCGCGGAGCTACTTCCCTCCTACCGTGCGCTTGGAGACTTGTGAGGTCGACTTGCACGTCTTCAGCGACGCCTCTGAAGTGGCGTACGGATCAGTGGCCTACCTGAGAGCTCGAGAAGAGGGAGGAGAAGTCCACGTAGCCTTCGTCCTGGCCCGCTCGGGGATAGCTCCCCGCAAGCAGCAGTCGATCCCGCGACTAGAGCTCTGCGCAGCTCTGGTAGGCGCACAACTCGCAAAAATGGTGCAAAGTGAACTCACCATACCGGTGCGTGAGACCATCCTATGGTCAGACTCCATGACCGTGATCACCTGGATCCAGTCCGCCTCCTGTCGGTACAAGGTTTTCGTAGGAGTCAGAGTATCCGAAATCCAAGACCTGGTAGGAGCGGAATGTTGGAGATATGTTGACACCAAGCAGAACCCGGCGGATGTCATCACACGGGGGATGTCCCTAGCCGACCTCACCCGTCCTAACCCATACAATGATGGCCCAGAGTTCCTCAAGCTCCCGGAGGAGAAGTGGCCTATCTCCACACCGCGGGAGGCGAACCAAGACGAGTCAGAAATTAAAAAGTCTATGTTCTGCGGGCTGAGTCAAGCCCCGGCTCCAACGAGCCCGGACCTAGACGACTGTCAAACTCTGGAGAGTGCCCAGAAAAGGACATTCCTATGGCACCACCCGGAGCTTCCCCCCACCACAGAACTCGATGCACCTGCATACAAGGAAGCGGAACTTCTTATGCTGCAGAGAGCACAGAGAGACTCTTTCCCAGAGGAAATAGAGTGTCTGATAAGGGCAAAGCCAGTCCCCTCAGACAGTCGACTCCTCACCTTAGCCCCAGAGATCGACGCCCAGGGCCTCATCAGGGTGGGTGGTCGGTTGAGACGGGCCCCGGACTTGGCCGAGGATGTTAAGCATCCCATCGTCCTAAGCAGCCGACACAGGATAACAGATCTGATCATTCAGAAATACGACAAGGTGGTGTGCCACGCGGGGGCCGAGCGAGTCTTTGCAAAGATCCGACGGCGCTTCTGGATACTCCAAGGGAGAGAAGCTGTACGCCGATTCCAACGAACTTGCCCGACCTGTCGCAAGTGGAGGGCACAGCCTATTATCCCGAAGATGGCAGACCTGCCTCCCTGCCACCTCCGACTCGGTGAGCGGGCCTTCCATTCCACGGGCGTGGACTGCTTCGGCCCATTCAACGTCAAGAGAGGAAGAGGAACAGAGAAGAGGTGGGGCATCGTGTATAAATGCATGACCACCCGAGCTGTTCACATTGAGCTCCTCCAGTCGATGAGTACAGACTCGTTCCTCATGTCATTCCGGAGGTTCCAAGCGAGGAGAGGGACCCCATCAGTGCTATTGTCAGACCAAGGGACAAATTTCCGAGGAGGAGACACGGAACTGAGAGCGAGCTTCCTGAACATGGGTGAAGAACTCAAGACTCGCCTTGCTCCGGCGCAGGTCACCTTCCAGTTCAATCCACCGAATGCTCCCCATTTCGGGGGAACGTGGGAGAGAGAGGTCCGATCAATAAAGACTGCTATGTACACCGTACTTGGAGCCCAGACCGTGGGCGATGAAGTCCTGGCTACGGTCCTCACAGAGATTGAGGGAGTTCTGAACTCCAAGCCCCTCGGCTACGTTTCAAGCGACGTAGCTGACATCGACCCCATCACCCCAAACTACCTCTTGATGGGGCGGCTGGACCCTGCCCTTCCTCAGACGGTGTACAGACAGGACGAGATGATCTGCAGGCGGGTACTCTGCCTTCAGAGTCGCGTTTCGGTTTTGATGTAGGCAAGAATATTAGGATGGTGCCTCCTTTTTTTGAGAAGGATGTGGATAAGTATTTTCCCCTTTTTGAACGGGTGGCAACCACGTTGAAGTGGCCTGGACGCTGCTGCTGCAGTGTGTTCTTGTTTGTAAGGCACAAGAAGCGTATACTGCTCTGTCCCTTGACCAAAGTGCTGACTATGAGCTTGTTAAGGCTTCCATATTGAGGGCTTATGAGTTGGTCCCCGAGGCCTATCGTCAGCGTTTTAGAGGCTATCGCAGGTCGGAGGGACAGTCGTATGTTGAATTTGGAAAAGAGAAGGAGAACCTGTTTGACAGGTGGTGCACCTCTCAGAAAGCAGAGTCAAGAGAGCAGCTTAGACAGTTGATTCTCCTAGAGGAATTTAAAAGATGTGTTCCTGATACCGTTTCCACTCATCTAAACGAGCGTAGGGTATTGAAGATAGGCGACGCCGCTGTCTTCGCTGATGAGTTTGTGTTGACACACAAGTCCGTCTTTGTGGAGGAATACCGTGTTGAGTCCAGGGGTAGGCGTCCTTTCCAGGGGGGCCGTTTCCCAAAACCTGTGTCTGCTGGTCAGTTTACTTCACCTCCTAGGCGGGGTGGTTCTGCTAGTGCATTCCCAGAGGGGATTATATGTTTCTACTGTAAAGAGCCTGGTCATATCGTTGCTGGGTGCCCGGTGCTTGAACAGAAAAATGTCAAAACTGTGGCTCTGGTAGAAACCGTATGCAGACCATCTATGCCAACGTTAGAGGGTGATGGGGAAAGTATCAAACGTGTGGACAAAGAGCTCGAGGGCTCCTCAAGATTTATGATGGATGGTTTTGTTTCCCTGACTGATGCACTAGAGTCCAAGCAGGCTATAACAATTTGGAGAGATACCGGAGCTTTTCAGTCCCTCATTCTGGAGGGGATTTTGCCGTTTTCAGAAAAGCCTTCTTTGCATTCCGGTGTCGTTGTTCGTGGCTTTGGAGGTGGATTTGTGGATGCACCTTTGCATGAGGTCACACTCAACTCTCCCTTAGTATCAGGCAATGTTGTTGTGGGGGTATGTTCTCACATTCCCATAAGAGGGGTGTCCTTCATTCGGGAATGATTTGGCTGGTGACAAAGTGCTGGCTACTCCAGTTGTAATTCCCATTCCTGTGGTTTCTATTGGTTTATTCCAATGTAATAAAAAAAGTCAACCAACGAACTCGATTCTTGTACCGGATCTCCTCTCTGGTAAACAAGAATACCCTGAAGACTCTGGCAGGAGCACTCATTCAAGGGTACTACAACTATGCTTGCACCTCATGGTACCAAAGCACCTCAAAGGCACTAAAAACCAAATTACAAACATCTCAAAACAAACTAGTCAGACTACTGCTTGACCTGATTCCTAGAACCCACCTCACCCCAGCCCACTTTGACAACCTAGGATGGCTTAGAGTAGACGACAGAGTACAGCAACTTGCAATGGGCCTGGTCTACAAGATACACTACACGACCAAGGTACCCATGTACATGTCAAAATACTTCCCAAAGGTCAGTGAATACCACAATCACAACACCAGAGGGAGCACCACAAATCATGTTAAACCCAGATTCAGCTCAAACAAGGGACTAAACACGTTTCGCAATTATGCCACATCAATGTGGAACGCCCTACCCAAAGCTGTAAAGGAATGTGAATCACTACCCACTTTCAAAAACACTCTCAAAGAACACCTACGGGAGAACTGGCCCCTACAAATGTCCTAACCCAGTTGTACAGTAAATTACCAAGTATGGCTTTGTCAGTATTCCAGTGTACAGTGTCCCCCCCCCACCCCCTACCCAACCCCCCCCCCACCCACCTCCAATGTCCAGTCCCCCCCGTCCCCCCAACCCCACCCCACGTACCCAACCTCCTCCAATGTACAGTTTCTACGTCAAATGTATATACACTCTTTTCTGGACACTTTTTGTATCACAAACAGTACTGTATTTGCAAATCTGGTATGTCATAAATGTATAGATGTAGCAGTACTGTCTATCTGTATGTCGTGTGTGTCATATGATATATGTTATGATGAATTGAAAATGGGGGACCCTGATGTAAACAAGACGAAAGTCTTTCTCTGGTCTGCATCCCCTTAACAATTGTATGTATTGAGCTGTACTGTACTGTACCCATTCTGCAATCTGTTAATAAACTTTTCAATCAATCAATCAAATGAGTGGATCAGGGTCTCAGCCACAGAGTCTGAGAGTGAGGGTCGGAGATGGGAGATGTTTTTGAGGTGGTAGAAGGCAGTTAACCCCTTGTTGTGTGGCAGTGAAAGGGTTAACCTTCTGTATTGTCGCAGTGAAAGGATTAACCCTTTGGTAGTGTGGCAGTGAAAGGGTTAATCCCCCACATCGGCTTGTCTCCTTGAGACTGAAGCATGGGCAGTGTGCGTGACTCCCTGCTATCCTTGGCAGAGACAGTCGAGTTATGTCCCTGTACTGGGGTTTCCCTGGCAACGTGTTCATCACCTGGTCCATTTTCATAGTTCCCATCACTGCACTCAAGGGAGGCACCTATAAATGAACCCTTTCACTACCACACTACAGAAGGTTAACCTTTCACTGCCACATTATAGACGGTTAACCGTCTGTAGTGTGGTAGTGAAAGGGTTAACCTTCTGTATTGTCGCTGTGAAAGGGTTAACTCTTTGGTAGTGTAGTGAAATGGTTAAATGAAAAAAAGGTATGAGGTATTTTCTTTTAAAATAATTCTGACGTTGACCTTGCCGTCTTTGCCTGAAGCACAATACAACGCAATTCATGTGCAATGAATGTGTTTTGTGCATGAAACAATGGAACTTATATTATAACAAATAACTCCACCCTACTATAGGGTCTCTCTGTACGAGAGGGTATCTCAGTAGGAGAGGGTATCTCTGTAGGAGAGGGTATCTCAGTAGTCAAGTCAAGTCAAGAGTTTTATTTGTCACGGCATACAAGCATACAGTGAAATGCGGGTGGTCATGCCCGCAGCGATTGTGCAATAATACAAGTAATAAGAATAAGACATTTGTGCAATAATACAAGTAATAAGAATAAGACATAACAGGTATAATGTACATAAAGTTTACAAAAAGCATGGTAAAAGACATGCTAAGGTCCGGCGATAGTGCAATACAATGTTAGCTACGGATGAGGCACTGGGTCTTATGTACACTACTATACAATACTATACTATACAATCTACAGTTATACTATATATCCTTATGCTATCTTGCTATATCCATCTATTTACTATACAAGAACCACTCCTGTTTTTTTTTTTGTGACCTTTTCATTGTGTAAAGTGACCGTTGAGTGTGAGCGTGTGCAGCATGTGTGTGTTCATGCTAAAGTGACTGTTAGTGTGTGAGCATTTGGATAGTCGACTATGATTGGCCAAAATGTGCCGTTAGTCGACTAAAAAAAAATAAATAAAAAAAGGATAATATATATTTTTTTGTATCATTCCATTTGGGCTGTGGGGGTGCTTAATGTCTGAAGGAGTCGACTGAAGGCTTCTTGTCCTCTGCGAAAGCATACAATTGGTCGACTGATGGATACATCTTGATTTTGTCTAGTCTAGTGTGTTCATTAGATGGGTGAAATCCTCTTTCAGTGCCTCTGTGCCTGTTTTCGTAGGCAGTTAGCCTCTGGTATGCGTGCCATTAGCGTTAGAGGCCTATTTTCTTTTGGAAAAAAAAAAAAAAAAAAAAAAAAAAAAAAAATGTATTCGACTAAGAGGTTGGCAGTCGACTACGGCTCCTTTCGACCGATTAGTCGACTAATAGGGAACAGCCCTAGTGAGCGTATACAGTATGTGTGTTGTGCGTGTGCTCATGTGTGCTTGTGTGTGGAGAGTTCAGTGTTCAAGACTCTGATGGCCTGGGGGAAGCTGAGCCGAAGTCTCTCTGTCCTAGTTGCTGGTGTGCGCAGGCGTTTGCCTGACCGCAGCAGCTTGAACAGGCTGTTGTTGGGGTGGTGAGGACTGAGGGTCTTTCATTATTCTGCAGGCTCTGGATTTGCACCTCGTTATATAAGACCTGCAGGGGTGGTAGTGCAATACCCGTAGTACGCTCAGCTGAGCGCACCACTCTCTGTAGGTAGGGCCTTCTTGTCCTGTGCCTTGCTGTTTCCATACCAGGCAGTGATGTTTCCAGTCAAGATGCTCTCTACAGCTCCGGAGTAGAAGGACTGGAGTATCTTCCCCGATACTCTGAACTTCCTCAACTGTCTCAGGTGGTAGAGGCGCTGCTTCGCCTTTTTTACGACTGAGTCTGTGTGTTGTCCATGTCAGGTGTTCTGAGATGTGGACCCCCAGGTACTTAAAGCTGCTCACCCTGTCCATGGTAGCCCCGTTTATCCACAGTGGTGTGTCTGTCCCCGGCTGTGTTCTCCTAAAATCCACAATCAGCTCCTTGGTTTTACCAATGTTCAGGAGCAGGCTGTTGTCCCAATTACAATTTTATGGATCAATCTGGTTTCATTTCCACATTCATATTGATACATTATTATTTACACCCCTAGTGTGACATATGCCTCCCATTATGTTCATTATGGTTTACATTTAGAATTGAATCAAAGCTTAAAAGGAACACGCCAACATTATGGGAAATGCGCTTACCGCCTTCTCCAGTCAGACAAGATACCAATTTCCTGTGTTCAGTAGAAAGCTATCTGACTGCAAGCTAGCCTAGCACAAATTAAAGGAAGCGGATACGGATCAGCTAGCCTAGCTTAAAATTCTTAACTCCACACTCCCAAGTTTACTAATGAACAAGGAAATAAATGACACGTTTTTAAATAATACTCTATTTATTTCGTTTTAAAATAGTTTCCTTTTTGTTCTACAGACATAATTTCAATGAAGTCAGGGACTCGCAGAAGCAACAAAATATCAACACTCATTTCTGTTAATTTAAAATACTGACAGTAAAATAAATGAAAATAACAGAACAATAGTTAAATTACTGGTATGATAATATCTGAGTTGAGGTTAAAGATGTAACAAAACATGGTATGTGCAACCATTTGCTGCCCTAGTTTCTTACAGAAAAGCAAACCACTATCCCTAAAGGCATGAGCAATGTCTTTCTTAACCGACATTTAATAATAATCATGAGGAACTAGAGAAAAGGGGATCAGCTTTGCATGCGAGAAAGGTCTGAGAAAAAGAAAAAAAAGTCATTACAGTGTTAGCTGCTTACAGTGGAGAGAAAACTGGCCAATTGGAAACACAAAATGTCAATATAAATCTAGAGTTCAAAATAGTCATCATGTCACATTTCACAACGTTTGCTGAGAATTGTTGGATAAACGTTCAAATCATAACCCTATCTAGACTGAAGATAAAATTCTGTTTCAAAAGACATACAGCCGAGAACAAAATGCATACGTGCAAAGGAAGGGGGACAAAAATGTTGTGGAAAAGCGCTAATATCTCAAGTCTCCAAAAAGATTTGTCATTCGTCGACAATAGTTCCATTTTGTCCTTTGGTTCAGTTACTTCCGTATTTAGGGCTTTTCCCTTTCTGTGAGCGAAACGTTACAATGGACCTATCTCAAACCCCGCCCCCTTTTCTCAAGCCTCCAACCGCGACCGCCGCTCGCCTCGGACAGACAGGGAAGCAGCGGTCTCGATTTGGAGGGGGGGGGGGGGGGGAGAGGGCGGGTTTTCAGATAGGTAATCCTCACGTGAAGGATTGTGAAGAGGGAAACACTGGGAACCGTGCCATAAAACAGAGCTCAAGTGGTAGTAAGACGGTGTGTAAAATTGGATCATTGATAATAAAAACGAAATAAAATAAAACTAAGAGGCTTGGCTGCAGTCTCACCGGGTTTGCAGCAGTACTGCATAAAAGGACATAAAGACGACCACATGGGAAAGAGACCTCTCCCTGAGGATCAAGGTAAGAACAGTTCATATACATTAAATGTCTCTCTCTACCACCAAGCCCCAGCAAATGGGCACAAGCTCACTTTAACTCAATATCTATAAACTAAAATTCACATCTATTATTAAAATATCTCTTTTAGAGAAAGCTAAATCTGCCAAGTTTTTTTTTCATCCTTTTTCTTTTTACAATAAAATAGGCTATACATGATTCTCAAAGAAAATAGTGCACATTCCAAGGCATTCGGGCCGTGTTTTCGCTTTGCAATGTTCAAATGGAAGATACATTTGTTTTACGTTTGTCATAAAGGGTCCCCGGAGGTTCAGAGAAGCGTGGCCGTTGTTCATACAGAGAGGATAGAGACCAGGCGTGTACAGTCGGCTCCGCGGGGGGGAGGGTCACACAGTCATTGATTACCATGACGCCCGTTCTGGACTTTCTCCGTAGCAAAGACATTTGCTAAGACAGAACCATTGCCGTACTGATTTGTATTGTGTGTGTGTACGTGTAGTTCTCCGAGTTGCACTTCGACCAGTGTTTTTTTTTCTTCCCCCCTGTCGTCTTTAAGAGGAAAATTTAAATGCATCTTTTTGACACCAACTGAAAGAAAATTAAATAATAATTTTAAGATTAATCAACAAACATGTACACTTCCATGACTGCACCAAAAAAGCACAGCACTATATGCTAGGCACTGTATAATAAACCAGAGTTATCAATGCAATCTGAATTATGCGTGTGGAGCCAGTGGTGAGACTTTGAAAAAGAATAAAGAGAGAAAACAACCCTTGTTGACCTCAGACTACTGTGACGGGTCAGCTGTCTATATGGTCTTATTGTACAACAGGAAAGTGTAGCAGCTGCCGTCCCGCCTTGACCGCCGCCGGTAGAAAAGAACGCCCGGGTTGGAGAACACCACGCGGTCCAGGTCTGTAGTGAAGCAGGTCGACGGCAGCCGCGTTGTTAGCCGACGATACCGACCTACTCCGCCCTCGAGCAGCGACTTGGGAGTCTTACTATACAGCTAGCAAGCGTACAAACACAGTGCCTACCTACACACAGGCCCCACAGGGAGTATGAGGTACTAAATGGGGGGGGGGGGGGGGGGGGGAGGAGGAGGGGGGTATTGCTATAATTTACTGCAGAATTCCTGTCAGGTTTCCACCTGCACGTGTTAAGTGCTTTGCTATTTTATAGCAACTACGTCCATTATTTAATTTGTTAAAAAAATAAAATGATAATAATCACAATCTGGGAATCACTTCAGTAGAATGGCTTTGATATACGGTACACAAGGTCGTTGGACTGTAGGTTAAAAACAAACAGCACTCTGGAACAGGAGAAGTCCATGAGTAGGTACAGGTGAGCTCTGCCACAAGGGGGTGGAGGAGGAGGAGGGGTGAAGAAAGGATGATGGAGGTGCGCGGGGGGGGGGGTGTCTTCAGTGCACGAGTTGCTCAGAGTAGGTATTTGTGTCTGGTGTCCTCGTCCAGGGTGAGGTCCACCACCTCAGGCGGGGACACCCAGTTGGGCTGAGGGGAAACGGAAGTCCAGAGCTGGGACTGCCTTGTGCTGTTGTACTGCTCCACTGAGTTTGGCTTCCAGGACGACAAGCTCTGGATCACACCTCCACGAGGATGGGCACATCTGGATTTAAATTAAATGTAACAAATTATTTATCTTTATCGTGAAAATACCTCCGACAAACACAATTGATAAAAGTCATGGGACTAGAGCTGCCACTGACAATTCATTTATCGATTCATCTGTGCATCTAAAAACAATACATTTTCACCCCAAAAAAATATATACTAAAAACTAGACAATTGAAAATGTTCAAAGTTCACTTGCATTTACTTTTAACCATCTGTAGTGTGGTAGTGAAAGGGTTAAACCCTTTGTCGTGCGGCAGTGAAATGGTTAACCATCTGTAGTGTGGTAGTGAAAGTGTTAACCCTTTGGCGTGTGGTAGTGAAAGGGTTAACCCTTTGTCATGTGGCAGTGAAAGGGTTAACCTTCTGTAGTGTGGTAGTGAAAGGGTTAACCTTCTGTTAAATCGTCTTTTAGAGCATTATTATTTTTTTGTATTTTATTTTATTATTATTTTTTAAACAAACACAAACAAACATGACAACACACGATAAGATATACAAGCATTCGTTGTCAGAGCACATCCAATGAAATCACATTTTAGTTAATTGTCTTATATAAGATATACCCCTAATACCTGTTATCTAAAAACCTACACACATATGCTCCAGCTCGACCCCCCCCCCTCCCGGACCCCACCTTGGGTAGTACCTCCATTATCCCTCGCACCTAACCAGACACTACCATTATAAGCTAGCTTTTATTCTCTCCACCACTTCGGACTTTAGAGCATTATTATTATATTTTTTTTTACACAAATGTTACTGCCTCTGAATGAAATTAGTTTAATTTAACTGCCAGCAACTAAATATTTCAAAGCACCGACGCAATCATTTCCCATCAATATCCCCCCCCCCCCCCCCCCGCTATGATGCCTGAATTTCCCCAAGGGGATCAATAAAGGAATATCTCATCTCATCTTATCCAGTTGATTAAACCGTGACACCCTAAAACATTGAAACAACTGAAACTGTAGGAGTCATTCCGTAGCCATTTGTTTTAAACCCTTTCAATGGCACACTACCAAATGGTTAACACTTTCACTACCACACTACAGAAGGTTAACCCTTTCACTGCCACACTACAACCATCTGTAGTGTGGTAGTGAAAGGGTTAACCTCCTGTAGTGTGGTAGTGAGAGGGTTAAACACCAACCACCGTCAGGGATGACGTTTGTGTCCCCAGTCGCCCCCTCTGGGGGGGGGGGGGGCAATCTTTACCGTGTGTTCTCCTGCACCCCCACAATCTCCACCTCGCTGTCTGAGGAGGCGATGTGGATCTGGCCCTTGTGCTGCTGGGTAGGTTCCCTGTGGGACAGCTCTGCCTCCATGTGGCCTGAAAACACAACAACACAGGCGGGTCAGGCGCGGCTCCAGGGAGAGTCCTGGGGGCGGTGGAGTGCCTCGCTGACAAGACAAGACAGCGACTGAACCCAGCGACGCCGACACACACACCAGACAAAAACAATGACGAGACAAATTACACTCATCTCTTTTTTCTTTCTCCCCCGTCTAAATTAGATGGGATGGGACTTTTCGGACAAAACATAAAACGGCTGATTCCTTGGATTACATTCATTTATTTTTGTATTTTTTAAAGAAATGGAATCAAACCGTAAGGACTTTCTCAGGTTTTTACTAAAAAAACACAACAGTAGCATTGTGGGTGGAAGGGTATGAGACATTAGTACTTCAAAAACATGTCGTGCTGAGACTCATAAGGATGACAACTCTTGTAAATAGCCCCGCCCACCCCCCAGTTTCCACTACCGTGAAAACCCATGCCTCTATAAAAAAAATGTCTTGTTGACAAGTCTCAGAAGAGTGGACATTTCTTTTTTAGTTGGATACACGTGTAACTGACCTGCGATCAGAGCTCTTATACACCCAGAGTGAGCTCCCTTGATATCCTGGTCTCTGTGTGTTTTTAGCTCATGCTTTATCACCGAGGCCCGGACTGTCTCCACACTCACACACTCCTGGTTAGAATCAGATTCTGAAATATCATAGTGACCCACTACCGGAGGCCCGTCTGCAGAAAACAGAGAAAACACTTCATTATTCAAACCGTGCCGGTGGAGCACTAGGACTGTTGCCTGAACAGAGCTGCCGTACTTCCTTCAAGGCTTCCTGTGCTATTTCACAAGGCAACCCAGCCTATCTGCAAAAGTCTACTCTACACTAACAATGTTATAATAAATTATGTTGACAAAGGCTACGACGATTGCTAAATAATGTTAGACTATTCCATTCAATAGTGCCAGTCTGCAAAACACAAAACGCTTAACATGACAAAATAAAACTACATTACAGTACATTCTGACCGGGTGCAAAGCATTCCTCTCTGGGCCCATGTATGTTAGGAGGAGGCCTACATGCCGTCAGTTCAGCCCAGCGTTTCATATTTAGGTAAGAATCAAAAGTTCATGATCAGGCTTGCAGGTTGAATGGTGCGTGTGTGTGGTATGCAATGAACTGAGAAACCAGCAATCGTCTCAGGTTTCTATTTAATGCTTTTGAAATAACAGCCATTCACAAAAAAAGAAGAAAAGAAAACTACAGCAAGATGCAATCGTTACAAAAAGAAAATGGTTCAGAAGTCATCTTATTCTGTGAATGCAATAAAGGCAAAAAACAATACAGAAAAGGCCTGTTTGACCCATTATTAACCATGTGCATGTTGACGTTTCTAATGTTGACCTATGAGGCTTAACTCTGCCTGACACTTTGCAAAACAGAACAGAATCTCTGGTAGAGTCACATAGACAACAGAATATCTGGTAGAGTAACAGACAACAGAATCTCTGGTAGAATAACATGGGGAACAGAATCTCTAGTTGAATAACATGTGGAACAGAATCTGTGGTAGTGGAGTAACATGGGGAACAGAATCTCTGGTAGTAGAGTAACACAGGGAACAGAATCTCTGGTAGAGTAACACAGGGAACAGAATCTCTGGTAGTAGAGTGACAGGGAACAGCATCTCTGGTAGTAGAGTGACAGGGAACAGAATATCTGGTAGTAGAGTAACACAGGGAACAGAATCTCTGGTAGTAGAGTGACAGGGAACAGAATCTCTGGTAGTAGAGTGACAGGGAACAGAATCTCTGGTAGTAGAGTAACACAGGGAACAGATCTCTGGTAGTAGAGTAACGCATGGAACAGAATCTCTGGTAGTAGAGTAACACAGGGAACAGAATCTCTGGTAGTAGAGTAACGCATGGAACAGAATAACTGGTAGTAGAGTAACATGGGGAACAGAATAACTGGTAGTAGAGTGACAGGGGGAACAGAATCTCTGGTAGTAGAGTGACAGGGAACAGAATATCTGGTAGTAGAGTGACAGGGGGAACAGAATCTCTGGTAGTAGAGTGACAGGGAACAGAATCTCTGGTAGAGCCATATGAAATCAGTTTTATTTTTTTCCAAATTCCATTAAATTTTTTTCCCAAATTCCGTTTTAATATTTCAAAATTCTGTATTTTGCTTTGTACACGCATTTTACCATCAGAAATAGTGTCTAATAAGTGGGAATGAATAAATGTCCACAATTTAATAAGATATAACAGTCCATTTAATAGGGCTGTCTTAAATACTTCGAAGCTTCGTTCGATGGGCATGGGATTCGAATATGAAAATAAAGTTAGATTATATAAAAAATAAAGATATTTCTTTTTATTTTTGTGCAAAATCAACTCTGCCTCTCTTTGTTAACTACAACAATGCTGTTTGTTATTTAAGATGAGGTCGGACTCGGTACTGACAGATGTGTTCATTGTGCTGCTTTTATAAAGCCTAAAATAACGGCTTACAATATTTCATGAAAGCAAAGTGTTTTGTTTGTCTAAGATTTTAAAAGGTTTAAACTTTACAGCACTGACAACGTTGAACAAAGTGCTGTACAAGTCCCACAACATTAAAAAAAAAATAATAATAATAATTTTTTTTATTTATTTTTTATTTACAGTATTCCATTTTTATTGCTCAATTCCGCGATTCCGTCCGCGATTCCGTGAACGCGGATTTCATATGGCTCTAATCTCTGGTAGTAGAGTGACAGGGAACAGAATCTCTGGTAGTAGAGTAACACATAGAACAGAATAACTGGTAGTAGAGTAACGTGGGGGAACAGAATCTCTGGTAGTAGAGTGACAGGGAACAGAATCTCTGGTAGTAGAGTAACAGGGAACAGAATAACTGGTAGTAGAGTAACGTGGGGGAACAGAATCTCTGGTAGTAGAGTGACAGGGAACAGAATCTCTGGTAGTAGAGTAACAGGGAACAGAATAACTGGTAGTAGGGTGACATGGGGAACAGAATAACTGGTAGTAGAGTAACAGGGTGAACAGAATCTCTGGTAGTAGAGTGACAGGGGGAACAGAATCTCTGGTAGTAGAGTGACAGGCGGAACAGAATCTCTGGTAGTAGAGTGACAGGGGGAACAGAATCTCTGGTAGTAGAGTAACAGGGAACAGAATCTCTGGTAGTAGAGTAACAGGGAACAGAATCTCTGGTAGTAGAGTGACATGGGGAACAGAATCTCTGGTAGTAGAGTGACAGGGGGAACAGAATCTCTGGTAGTAGAGTAACAGGGAACAGAATCTCTGGTAGTAGAGTGACAGGGGGAACAGAATCTCTGGTAGTAGAGTGACAGGGGGAACAGAATCTCTGGTAGTAGCGTAACAGGGAACAGAATCTCTGGTAGTAGAGTAACAGGGGGAACAGAATCTCTGGTAGTAGAGTAACAGGGAACAGAATCTCTGGTAGTAGAGTAACGTGGGGGAACAGAATCTCTGGTAGTAGAGTAACGTGGGGGAACAGAATCTCTGGTAGTAGAGTAACGTGGGGGAACAGAATCTCTGGTAGTAGAGTAACGTGGGGGAACAGAATCTCCAGTAGAGTAACATAGGGTGCATGCTTGGAGTTATCTTTGTTCTACCCTGTCAGAGGAGTCTGTGGCAGTGACATACCTCCAGCCAGACGCATGCCTGAGCGAGGGTCATCTGGACAGTATGTACTATGGGACAGCAGCAGTGCCGTATGTGGAGTCAAGTGAGAGAGCAATGCAAGGGCATCAGTGTATTACCAGGAAAACCAAGCACGTCCCAATGTAATGCCTGGATAATATAGGTTTAAAAAAGAAAGGGACTAATATAAACCAAGATAATCTCTTTGGTAAACATTGAGCTGTCCTTTAGTGGATTGTATTTAAAATGCGCCGTTTGTGATTGTGTAACAAGGCCCTCTTTTAGTTAAGTAGACAATCCTGTTGCCATAACACATGTTTAACAATCTCAATTTAAAGCAAACCAGGCACCATTATATCCTTTTAAATCCTAAAGGCCCAAAGTTACTGTGTGCCAATAAAAAACCGAAGCAGTATTTAATCTTTAAAAAACAGAAGCATGTCGGACAATATAATCTAACTATACTACAAAATGTCCCGTGAGCAAAGCTTTACCTTGCACACATGCCGCTACTGAAAACTAATTTGGCAAAAGCACATTCTTGATACAAATTTACACAAGCCCATAAAATATATTCACATGCAGACAATATGACACAGTCAGTTGATCCGATTGTATAGGATGGACAATCATAGGCCTATACACACACACACACGCAAACTGCAACACTTTTGACTGTCCTCACGAAATGAATAAGAACAGGCCTGGGATTCCTTCGGGCCGCATCCTGGGTGGTTAGGTAGTGTTTTGGAGGCGTCAGGTCCGTGGCACGATGGCCCATCCATGTTGTCTGTAGAAAGAGCTGAAGGAGGAGGATCACTTCCTCCCCAGAGAGAGACCAGTGTCTGAACCAGAGAGAAGGCCACGTTGTCCCCCGGATCAGTCAAGTCTGATGGATTTGGAAATCGGTAAACTCTTGACATGCGCCATATAATAAACACAGCACCGCTGTGCTACACTTTCAGTTTGACACCCTGGGGTTTCAGTTTGAAGTCAAAACTGGTGAAATAGGCAGCGTTTTTATTGAAGCACGAGCCAGGCTCGCCGACAGACCGGTGCTGGAGAACTTAGGAATGCAGATTTGAGGCTCTGAATATATTGCAGCTAATACCCACCAGACTACAGGCTATTGCATGCCGTGCTTCATTGGCGCGTGACTCACTACTACTGGTCTATTGAACCCGTCACTCGGCTCTCGCTTGTTTCATTCTGTACAAAAGGCCGGCAGCAACGTAAAAAAAATGTCAAACATTTAGGAGAATTAAAAGACAAAACCTAATTTACCTACCTTCACATGTTCTTAGTTCTAAATCAAAAGAAAAACAAATGCTGGATATAGTGTGGCTTGGCGTATATTGCGTTAACAATATTAGGAGGCGTATCACTTTCTTTTACGTTGTTAGTGAAGCTTTGCCACCAAAATAATGACTATTAAAAAGAGAGTTGAGGAGTCCTTAACTAAATATAAACAAAGTGCAGGCCTAGTTCAGGGGATAGTCGTCTTAATGTATTGCCTTAAACTTGGCTTCGAGTAAACAAATGGGATTCCCTATCTCCATGTACCTCCATATTCCCAGCATGAGTTCAGTATGACAAGGCACATGCTATGAAGCAGCAGCCCCCCTACCCATAAGTGTAGTGGCGGCTGACCGGTGCTGTAATGCACATTCTGTTGGAACAATACGTGAAAACTGTGTCTATGTGGGTGTGTGTAATAATGTAATGTGTGTGAGCTGGTAAACAAGAACACTCTGGGAATAGGCCATACAGCAAACAAGACAATGAGAGTCCTGACTCAAGTCTTTTGAGATATGCCTCATGTCCACAAGACGTCACAGATGCTAATCGGGTCTCTGGATTAGAAAGAAGTCATTGGTTTCGGAAACCAAAAAACGGGGTGAGTTGAAAACATTATCCATAACGTCAGATCTCACAGTGATTCAGTGCCAGCAGTGCCCTGGTCTCGGGTCCTGCAGAGCGAAGGGACATCTTTCAGCTCAGTTAACTCAGACCCAGTCGCAGTGGGACAATTTCAACTGTTCTCACATATCACTTTGTAAATAAGCACAGCCATGCTTTCTGCATCAACCGGGTCTATATCAGACCCCAGATGACGGTATAAGACAGTGACTGTGAGAAGCAGTTCAGGAGGTCAGTTCAGGAGGGTTACAGCACAACCACTAAACATTCAAGAGACCAGGGTCGGGACCGTCCATGTTTCCATTTTGAGTGACCACTTCAGGTAGGCTGTTGTTGTTATTGTTTACAGGGGCGGGGGCGAGGCTGGCGTTCTCCCTGGCCAACATGTACGCCGCCATGGTCTCCGCCGACTCGGAGGACGGCAGGAAGGAGCTGGGCGGGGAGTGGCGCGCCCCCCGGCGGCGGCGGCGGTCCTGGGCGTCGCTCGAGTGCTTGGACGAGTCGTCGTCGTCGTCCGAGTCGAGGCGGGTCAGCTTCTCCATCCAGACGCGGAAGCGCTCCTCGGTCTGCCGCTGCATGGCGGCGAAGCGCGTCATGGCTTCTTCCAGAACACTGCCGAGGCTGTTCCTGTCCCACGCGCCAACGCCGTCCAGCGGCCCCCCGTGAGTCTGGGCGCCCACTCTGGATCCCTCCGCTGAGCGCCTGAAGCCGCTGCCAGCTTTAAAGACATTGAGGCCAAGCCGTGAGAAAACACAGTAGCACTTTGCATGTTTTTGGTGGTGGACTTTCTTTTTTAAGAGAGAAAATGACAACTTAAAAAAAAAAAAAAAAAAAAATTGTTACGTGCAGATCGACTCTCATGCTGATGGAAGGACTATGTCATGCAGTTGTCGGGTCTTGTGTGCGGAATGCGGTGATGGTTGATAACGTGATGTCAAAAAACAAAAAGATACCTGGGCCGTCTCGTGATTGATTAAGTTGTTGTGGTTTGCACTTTGCAGGATGTTAAGTGGTGAGACTTTGAAGTTGAACACAACCAAAACGACGCCGATGAAGTATAAACTCAAAACATAGAAGGCAAACGAAATTGGTAGGCCATATGATTTCGGCTAATAACTACCCAATTTAATAAAGAATATGAGGCGTGACCTGAAACACACCAACAACAGTGCCCCCCTGTGTCATTGAGCAAAACAATGACTAGCCTAAATCTCAAACCCACGAGAGCCGGGTTCACCCCTGAGGTGAAACATTAAGTGGTGGTCGTGGCCTAAATCTTAATCTTCCTCTCGTACAAAAACCATTAACTAGGTCCTAAATTCCCACATCAGATGGCAAATGCGTAGTAGGTTATTCTCGGAAACAAGGAAATCATAGTAAAAAAAAAAAAAAACTCAAATCTAACAAATGAATCAAATAACAGCAACAGACGGCAGGCTAGTAAGTAACTGGAATCCTTCCCGGCAGCACAGCTAAAGCCAAGACCTCAGCTCACCCAAGAGATGTCCACAATTACCAGGAAATATCAAGTTGCCCGGGAGACAGGCATTGGGCGGTGCGTGAGCAAGACACAAAGACAAGACAACACTCATTCCGTCTGCTAGCACTCTTCACCGTTAACAGCTTTCTTGGCAGAGTTTAGTTTACAGTAGCCTATTAATATACCCCCAAGTGCAATAACTTGTACACTCATTTAAGAGGAAATGCTTAGGCGAAGTTTGCCACCGCTCTCAATCAAAGCTGAATATGCACAACGCCTCTTCGATGTAGGTAAACAGGTGTCACTGGTGTCCCATTATTATGTTGAATCATTTGCTTAATCGCTACTAGTCAAAACAAGCCCTTAGCAAAATGGCTGCCAATCGCTGCACAACCACTGCTTTGGAGCAGGCGAAAGGAACTACATACATCCAAGAGGACCTGAAGAATATGCAGAAACCACTGTTGTCTTGGACAGGAGATCTGTGGCCCAGGTGACACGGCATAACAAAAGGAGGTTAAGGGAGCGCTATTGGGAGTCCTTGAGAAAAGAGCACTCACTGAATCCAGCTTCTCTAAAATCACACCAGAGTTTTTGGTTCTGAGAAATCGGCATCAGCCTTCCGTTAGCATTTTGTTAGTAATTCCGGTGAAAGTTAATGGATTATAAAACACAATTACTCTCAAAAGTAAAATAAAGGTAATTTTGAACAGTTCTATTACTTAATTCTTACTGCCACTGGTATATTTGTACTACAGCTTTGGAATTATATTATACAACGGCTTGAGCAATTTGGGGAGAAATGGTTAAGAAAAGCCAATGGGAGGCTGATAATCGTTTGTCAGCATCAAATCCTCTGGTGTGAAAAGAGGGGGACTGTTTGTTAGGGATAAAAAAAAAAAGACCTCTAACCCCGCCCTCTTTGCTAGATCCTCCAATCACAACTGCTGCTTCGCTAGGACAGGATATAAAAACCGATAATTTTCATTCATTTCATGATCTCCAGATGATTCTTTGGGACTGTAATCTGAAGAACAAGGTGAAACTGGAATGTATCGTATGGTTTGGGTTTCTCTAGAAATAACTAGACACTCATCAGCCAAACGTATCCACTGCTAATGTTAAACGAATGGGAGTTGCATGCTGAACGACTTGTTGCATCTTGGCTAAATCAGCAATACCAACTGAGTGGAAATTACCCCGGAACTGCGCGAGCTGCTGCGCCAAAAGAAGTATAACGGGGCTCTATGGAGAAACAATGGCACTTCCCCTGACTAAAAGTAGTTTCAAAAGAAAACGGCTGGATGTCATTTTGCCAAATGAGCATGGCTGTGAGTCGTTCACCTTTTACATATCTAGCTTTGTCATAGATCGATTGCTAGCTAGCATAGCATGGATAACAAATGCAAATATATTGTAGTCTGCCCCGTTGTTCTGACCAGGATTACGTTCATTTCTGCCTCAGGTCCGCGCATGGCATATTTTGTCATGACGTCGGCGGCGAACAGGTCTATTCATCAGTTGAGTGTTACGTTTAGGAATTCTTAGTGAAGCCAATACATTTCATCACCGGTTCCTTGACTACTCTCACAACAAATCCCCCCCCCCCCCAAATCCATTACCATTAGGCTAAATCCTAGTATGGTTATAATAAGCCTGAATTCTCTGCTGAAACACGTGGATCTTCATTACAGTAGAACAGTGACACAGGCTTGGAAGGCAAGAGTGATATGACACAATGAGAACATACAGCGCAGGCCGATACTCTATTTACAGTAAACGCTGGGGATAAAAATGGCTCACTCACGGCAGCGCAGAACTAGGCAACAGGGACTGGGCTACAGCAAGAACACCGTAACTTATTTATGACATTCAGTAGGTTAGAAAAAGGAAAAAAAGGCCCGGTACTAAAAAATTTCCACAACATGCAAACAATGAGACAAAAGCTGAAACGGAACACTCACAACTACAAAGTGCCTTTGCCCGTCTACATGTAAATGTCCCAAAGGCACTGGTGAATGGAGACTAATGAGAGTGAGAACATAATTCAAAAAACAGGTGAGGGGATAAGCAAACATAAACCAAGCAGTGTCTCTTATTGATTTGACATTAAAACAGGGGGCAATTTCCTACATTATGGGCTACTGCCACTGGTATGTAAATGTGCAACAAATTGATTTCAGTTACCTGAAAACCTTATGTAGGCTTCTTCTTCTAAAGTCTGTTCTGAATCTGATAGCAAATTATCTTTGAGAAATGTGTACTAGACCTACCACAGGTTGCCATTACTCCCCTCGAATTACATGGGGATTTGTCTAGGAGAGTGACAGCTGCCACCGTCACCCGGGCCAGCTGCCGTGTAGCTAGCAGAGATGCACCGATCCACTTTTTTCAGTTCCGATACGGATATTTTAATTTGGATATTATGTGCCAATACCGATATCAAACCGATACTGACACTAAAGCCAATTTTTCTTGAATAATAATTATATTATCATCATCATCATCTGTAAGGTTAAGTGAGGCTGTAATAAACACACAGCACTTCTTATTAAAAGAGTGAAAGATATCCTAAAAATGCATTACATTTAAATGTATTCCAAAGCGATTTATTTTAACTGTAGGTTAAGTATGCTTCAAATACAAACTGGTAGCAATAGATCGCCAGTGTTGAGTATGGCTGGATTAGCCTATTTACTCCTGGTAGTAATAAACCTCCATAGTGTCGAGTATGGCTGGATTAGCCTACTTACTCCTGGTAGGCTGGTAGTAATAAGCCTCCATAGTGTTGAGTATGGCTGGATTAGCCTACTTACTCCTGGTAGTAATAAGCCTCCATAGTGTCGAGTATGGCTGGATTAGCCTACTTACTCCTGGTAGGCTGGTAGTAATAAGCCTCCATAGTGTTGAGTATGGCTGGATTAGCCTACTTACTCCTGGTAGTAATAAGCCTCCATAGTGTTGAGTATGGCTGGATTAGCCTACTTACTCCTGGTAGTAATAAGCCTCCATAGTGTTGAGTATGGCTGGATTAGCCTACTTACTCCTGGTAGTAATAAGCCTCCATAGTGTTGAGTATGGCTGGATTAGCCTATTTACTCCTCGTAGTAATAGGCCTCCATAGTGCTGAGTAAAACTGGATTAGCCTACTTACTAGTGGAAGCCTTAAATCATTATAAAAAGTCGAATAAAGATATAACCTTTATATATATATTCTCTGACTTTATTGCACTTTTAAACTTTTTTGTTCACGGTAAACTTTGACTTGATGACCATTATTTTGAACATATTTAACCGGAAGTCCAACCATTCTGCTGCTTGCTTTGCTTGACGCTGAGGCATGAGCCATTCCTAAGTGGATAGGATAAGCTTTCCCTTTTCTCGAGATTGCCTATTAATTTGTCTCAATTCTCCCGATTATCGTAATTGTGGGACAACAGTCTGTGGCACAGAAGGATCCGTTATTTAGTTACTTTGGAAAAAGGAACGATATGTTTTAATGCCACTACAGGCATGTACTTGGAGAGAGCTGGCTTACAGCTCTGCATTTCAACGAGAGAACACGCATAACTCCCGGCGAGAGAAGTGGCCGTGATATACGGTATTATATTAAAAAAAAACTTGTATATTTGCAAGTAGCACTACCTCAAAAAATGGGTTGCACTCTTGAAAGCCTGCATATGAAATCTGGATCTGTAACGTGGATCGGTGATGTCAGACCAATATATCCTATGTGTGAATTACATCAAAATCAGAACCCGATACCGATATAGGATCGGACCGGACCCATCTCTAGTTGTAAGCGTGTGTTGTGGACAGTAGCGGTTACCCGGGTTGTCTGTGTTGATTGTCTTGCTGCCTCCTGAGGTCTCGTCGTCCTCGTCGTCAGAGGAGCTGGTGCTGGAGTCGCAGGTGAGCTCACTGTCGCTCGTGCTGCTGTCCTGCAACAGGTTGTACTTCTTCCGCGCCGCTGCCTCCCGTTTCTGCCTCAGCAGACGCATGCGTTCCTTGTGCTTCTGGCTGCGGTGACCTTTCACTTTAGCCAGTTTGCCGTTGGTCTGTTTCTCGGGGCCCCCCGCCGGAGCCGCGGTCGGCTGGCAGCGGTTTTTCTTCGCCGCCATCGCGTTGGCGGGCATCTCGCTTTCCGAACGCGACCGCCGAGACTTCCTCCCCCCCGTCGCCACCGCCGACGTTTGTCCTCCTATCGCCTGGCCCGGATCGGCCTCCATGTGGCCTTCTTCACCACCTCCTCCTCCTCCTCCCCGAGAGGCAGCCCTTTCTTCCCCTGAGGAGAGAGTGTCTGAGTCAGCCAGGTGGCCGCTGGACGAAGGAGAGAGCATGCAGGGGTTCGAGGAATCACTTTCGTAGACGTGACCGGAGACGGGCTTGTCTTTGTCGCTCCCCGTGGAGGCATGCTGGGACTCCGGGGAGTCCCTGCGAAGCTCCTTCATCAGGCAAGGCATGGAGAGGAGGCCCGGCTCGCCCTCCGTCTGCAGGGGGCTGTCGGCCTCCTTCTCCCCTGGTGAGCTGGTAGTGGTGGTGGTCTCTGTTTTCAGGGGCTCCTCTTGCTCTCCCTTCACAGAAGCATGGGCTGACTCTGCATCAACAGGGCACTCCGGGAGGCTCTCAGCATCGACAAACTCATCAGTCTTCTCTGAGTCAGCCATCTTCATGCCAGTTGAGCGCAGAGCCCCAAGGTCCAGCTATCATGGACCGATGTGCCTGGACAGGCCTTGACCTGGCAGGAGAGAGGAACACACAATTTATTCATGCTGATTTGATGAAAGCTTCTTTAGGCACCCACCCATTTTTCATTACAAGAAATAGGCAAACTGCACATTAAGTTGGGATTGGGTTACTTCCTGTACGTCACCATATCTTTCTGCAGCTTACACCTACACCCACCCAATAATAGAACAAGGTTGTTGTTTGTTTGCTTATGCCCATTTGTATGTCTGACACTCAAGTCGTGCAAAACACCTTCTTGAGCCATGATTATGTTCATCTCAGAACAGGTGTAAGAAGCTAGACAGGGCTTCATCTATAATGTATGAAGTTGGGTTGTGCAGCAAGCGAAAGAGGCTAAGATGAATTAGCATTAGAGTAGCTAGTCAGACACTGTTTTCGCTGCGTAGTGAGGCTGTGCTAAGTGCTAACTCGTAGAGAACAAACGCTTCTTCTCACAGTTGGCAAGAAGAAGCAACAACCAACAAGTCATGGAGAATGTGCCAAGTATGATAGTATTTCAAAACTGGAAACAGTATTTTCCTATTACGAGGCGAAACGAGCAGCAGGCTAATGTCAGCTCCTCGGAAACACTCGGTAACTTAGCTGGAGCTAAGCGGCTAAGTAGCGAACATTACAGGAACTTACCAGGATGTTGGCTATACACTTTCCCCGGCGGCGGCAGACCTTTTTGACATCTTCAGTAATTCGTAGTCTTTTAATAATAAAACGCCCACAAGCAACGCAGCCTAAACAGCTCTACTACACTTCTTCTGTACAACTTGTAAAAAAAATAAACCCCGGCGCACTGCATTCGCGCCTCTGCAAGCCTGGCTAGCTTGCGAGCTAACTGTTAGCTACTTATTTTAAAATGTCTCCATCAGCCGTTGTTCACAAAAAGTACCTGCGCCACTTCCGTGCAACGCAGGACAGTTCTCAAAAGCGACCGCCCCCTATGGGTGGATTGCAGACAGGGTGCTGCTGCAGGCAAAAGCCAGTTACTGTTCATTCAGACCTCCTAATACTACAGTTTACTTTTCACTCTTACTCATAGTATATAATCAGATTCAAATATAATATAACAAATAGGGCATACAGACCCTCATCTGCGCCTTTGTTTATTTTCTCATATTCAGATAACATTTTATTGCCTATATTTATGTCGTTCCTACTATAACCCAGCCCATACCTGTACCTCCCCTCCCCCCTGCTGCCATGACACCCGAATTGCACCAATGGGATCAATAAAGGAATATCTTCTGGGTCCTGTTGGCAAAAATTGTTCCACTCCTTCAATGTCACCTTCATATAATAAACTCTGGTATGTATAATAAAGGCTAGGTAGGTACTATACCCAAAACATGTAGTCTGGTGTTGTAGCTACACTTACCATGTTCAAAAGTATGCTCACTGTAAAATGATGTAAAATATAATTTATGTGGATATCAAATTGATACGTCATGCATTGCACCATCAAAAATATCAGGTCACCTCAATGGCTTAAGGTTGAGCTCAGTAAACATTCACTTTAATACAAATTGTTTTGGCAAAGTGCGGTTTGAATGAAACGTTTTATTAAAGTGTATTAACATAGACATTTACACGACAATACGGAATAACCAGACATGAATCACTTCGATGATCTTCCCTTAAAGCTTCATGAAATCCAGCTTACTCTCAAGTTGAGCATCAATTGCGGCCTGATGGGAGGGGAAAAAAAGGTTACAGGGGTGGAAAAATATATATTTTTTTTAATCCACTTTCTCCTTTTTTTCTATTTTTCTCCCATCCCAATTCCACTGTGCCAATTCTTCCCTCCCCTGTCTTGAACGTTGCTCGCATATGCCCCCCACTGGCCGGTTGTAGGGAGGATAGAAGCCTTGCATCACGTGTCCCCTCCGATACACAAGGAGGCAGCCTGTCACATCTTTTCACCTGCCAGCGCAGACTCTCATTGGTGAGGTGTAACGTGTGGGAGGCTCACGCTGCCCCCGCCATTTCCTGTCTCTGCTGTGCAGGCGTCCGCCAACCGACCTGTAGGAGTCGCTGTACACAACGTCCAGATTACCACCCATCAACTTCCACCCGCTAATTCTGCCAATTGAGTTAGTATGACGGCTGGCCAAAAGCCGGAGACAACGCCGACAGCCGGAGTCGAACCCCGGTGTCTCTTGCGTTGGTGACGAGCGCAATGTCCGCTGCGCCACCTAGCCGCCCGGGGTGGGATTTTTTTTTCTTTTCTTTTAACAGTACAACATCCCTCTTATCCTCTGCATCAACTTTATACTCACCAGTTCTCTCTTTGCCTCCTCTATCTTGACTTGTGCGAGAGATGGGCACTATTGGGAAGAGAGTTAAAACCTTAGCAAAGCAAAATAACACTTCAGAGGAGTAGTCCATGCATCAACACTCATTCTGACCAGTTGCTAATGACACTAGTGCAGGGGAATATGGAACGAATCCCTTTCTCCCAAAGTCATACAAACTGTTCCATAAGCTGTAGCCAGGCAGGTCAATTAAGAACACATTCTTATTTACAATAACTGCAAGAGGACAAAAGGGCCCCCCCGCTAGGGATGGGTACCGAATTCGGTACTTTTGAGGTACCGAACCGAAACACGTCGGTACTACCGAGTATCGAATCAAGTGAGAAACCGAAAAAAAAATAAAAAAAATATTTTGTATTAAATTTTTTTTTTTACTTTTTTTCTTTTCATGTCAACGTTCACACGCACAATATATGCTTACCTAGGATTTGACTTGATTCAACAACAAAGCAGTCGGAGCAATGACAAGCCGAAAACTGTCGAAATTGTAGTTATTTGAAGTTTGGATTTTTTTTTTACGACTGAGGTAGGTAAATTAAATTTCTTGAGACTAAAGTACCGAAAAAAGGTACCGTTGGGTACCGGTATCGATTCACAGGTACCGGTACCGGTATCGGTTCAAATGTGAAAGGTACTCATCCCTACCCCCCGCCAATATATTTGTATTCAAATATACAAGTTGTAAATACAATATATCAAATTTTTAATGTCCCCCCCCCCCCCTAAAACATGTCTGTCAGTACGCTTGGAGCATAAGCATTCAGTCCCTACATCAGAGGGAAAAGGAGGACAAAGTAAAATATCAAAGGGGCCTCTTGAAGGGTAACCGGTAAAGGGGACAAATAAATATTGTAACTTGTCCTTAAAAAGTGTATAACAAAACCATGAATAAATACAATAGGTATCACATTGCTTGTAAATTAAAAAACACACATACTGGGCTCAAATCATTGTAAGGTTCCAATTTCTTTGTCAGTGGAATGGTTTCTTCTTTTAATGTGGTGACTTCCTGCAAAAAAAAAGAAAAAAAAGTTACTTGCATTGATTGATTGAAAACTTTATTAACAGATTGCAGAATGGGTACAATACAGTACAGCTCAATACACACAATTGTTAAGGGGATGCAGACCAGAGAAATACTTTCGTCTTGTTTACATCAGGGTCCCCCATTTTCAATTCATCAGGACATATATGACATACTTGACATACAGATAGTCAGTACTGCTACATCTATACATTTATGACATACCAGATTTGCAAATACAGTACTGTTTGTGATACAGAAGGAGTCAAGAAAAGGGAGTATATACATTTGACGTAGAAACTGTACATTGGAGGAGGTTGGGTGGGGGGGGGGGTACATTGGGATATTGACAACCATACTGGGTAATTTACATTGGAGGTGGTTGGGGGGGGGGGGGGGGGGGGGGGGAAACACTGTATAAACAAGCAAAACTGTACAATTGAGGGGGGGGGGGGGGGGACACTGTACAAACAAGCAAAATTGTACATTGGACTATTGACAAAACCATACTAGGTAAATGACTGTACATTGGAGGGGGTTGGGTTAGGATATTTACAGGGGCCAGTTTTGAATTGCAGTCTCCCGTAGGTGTCCCTTGAGAGGTTTTGAAAGTGGGTAGTGATCCACATTCCTTTACAGCTTTGGGTAGGGAGTTCCACATTGATGTGGCATAATTGCGAAACGTGTTTAGTCCCTTATTTGAGCCGAATCTGGGTTTAACATGATTTGTGGAGCTCCCTCTGGTGTTGTGATCGTGGTATTCACTGACCTTTGGGAAGTATTTTGACATGTACATGGGTACCTTGGTCGTGTAGTGTATCTTGTAGACCAGGCCCATTGCAAGTTGCTGTACTCTGTCGTCTACTCTAAGCCATCCTAGGTTGTCAAAGTGGGCAGGGGTGAGGTGGGTTCTAGGAGTAAGGTCAAGCAGTAGTCTGACCAGTTTGTTTTGAGATGTTTGTAATTTTGTTTTTAGCGCCTTTGAGGTGCTTTGGTACCATGAGGTGCAAGCATAGTCGTAGTACCCCTGAATGAGTGCTCCTGCCAGAGTCTTCAGGGTATTCTTGTTTACCAGAGAGGAGATCCGGTACAAGAATCGATTACATTGGATGCCATTTTGTCACAGGAGAGATTAGCCTCTAGGATGGAACCCAGGTAGGTAATTTCATCTTTCCTTGTGACAATATTGTCACCCACTGTAACTGAGAAGCCGTCGGTCTTGCTGAGTTTGTTATTTGAACCGAAGAGAATGGACTCTGTTTTGCCCATGTGTAATGATAGTTTGTTATCAGCGAGCCATATGCAGATTCTGCCTAGTTCCGAGCTGAGGGTTTTTTCAACCTGTAACTTGTTCTGGTCAGAGACCAGCAGGGCTGAGTCGTCCGCAAACAGGAACAAGTTGCAGTCACAAGCTGACGACATGTCATTTGCATAAATTAGGAACAGTAGCGGTTCTATGCTTGTTGCCATGGTGCTTTGTGTCTAATGCATCAAATCAAATGTATAGCCCAAGATCACATGGAATTGCCATGTACAAGTCAAGAAGAAACATCACAATAGATACGGAACAAAAACCACCATAAAATCCATATATGCAACACTCACCAATGAAGATGAGAAACGACTCACTAAAACCTAGCAATAGGGGAAAAAAAGCACCACAGGCGGCATGGAGGAGAGATGTATCTGGACAGTGGACACGCAACCTTACCCCAAAAAGCTCCATAATAGCCTGGTGGGAGAGTTTTTCCTCCATGTTCCTAGATGCTAGCTCCTCCTGCAGAAGGGATAGAACACAGTGGTAATGGCATAGCACTATTCTAAACATAATGTAGTAAATATTTAAGCCATAGATGGCCTTCTATCAAATACTTGAAATATAGTACTGGGTAACCTGACAATATGTAGCAGGGTAGCCCTGCCTGAACCCTAGTAAGCCTAATATCTCCCTCTGCCAGAGGGGGGGGGTTACCCCGTGGCTCAGAAGGTAGAGCGGTCGCCTGGTAATTGAGGTCCTCCCGGGCAGCATGTCGAGGTGTCCTTGAGCAAGACACTTAACACCTAATCCCCTTAATCCTGATGAGCAGGTTGGCACCTTGCATGGTCACCTCTGCCGTTGGTGTTGGTGAGCGAATGGGTGAATGTGAGGAACAAAATTGTAAAGCGCTATATAAATTCACCATTTAAACACCCTAGATAGCAGATTTTTTTTTACCAAATCTGGACATCTGCAACTAAATTAGGTTGAAACAAAATGCAGCTATAACTTTGAATTTGGTGCATAGTAGAGTATCACGAATAACCAACAATTAAGCTTGTCTGAACATTTATGATCGGGCAGTGATGTAGTTTAGAAAAGTAAACAGATTATAGTGCTATGTCTTTTCTGTGTAAGGAAACTATAGCTTTATGGCTGGGTTAATCATAGTTTCCCTGGACACGTGAATAAACAAGGCTGCACAGACACTGCAAAATAAAATAAATTTGTATAATATAGTATAATTGATTTAATATGTTAAGGGTAAAATTATACGAGTAACAGTAGCACCAGTTAGTTCACTTCCTGTTGGTAGAGATGTTCGACAGTGGAACATCCAACTCGCTGCATAGGAGAATGACCAATAAGTCGGTATATAAAATTGAACAGCAGTTTAAAAAAATATGCTATAGATTGAGTAATAATTTTTTATAAATATTCACAGAGCTTTTAGAAATTGTGCGGAATAAAAGTATTGCCCCCCCACCCATTTTTTCTATCATCTAGAATCTATAATTTAAAAAAAATTGGGGGGGGGGGGGGGGGGTCCAAAATGAATGTTGTCCGTTTACATGTTGCAGGCCAGGCATGCATCCCCTCCCTACTTCCCATTTCCCCATGTGGAATACACCTGTTGGATAATGACATGATGGTGCTCTAGTCTGACATCTAGTGGCTGAAGGTTAGCGAAGCAGAAGGGCAGCAGTGGCCTAAAGGTCAGAGGTGAATGAATAAACTCTCTCCCGTCAGTCGATACCAACCGCTGAAGTGCCCTTGAGCAAGGCACTTAACTCACTGCAGTTATCTATAGCACCTTTAAAAACAATTGCTCAAAGAGCTAACAAAGTGCTTATAAAGATCCAAATAAAATCTTAGGGCGCTTTCACACCTAAGTTAACTTGAAAAGGTCCAAATCAAAAGTGAAATTGTAACTTTTCTTGCAGTTTTTATTGATTTAGTTACGTTTCACATTGCCAATTGAAAAACGAACCAAACATTCTAAATAAAGCCATGTGCAGGTGGTCAATTGAAACCAGGATGAAAAAACCACCTCAAACAGACGGCCAGGGTGCCGAGTTCTATTGATCAATAATTGATAAAAAGATAAGAAACATATAATGAATTGCTATTTGAATGTCCTTACGACACAGTTCAATATTATGTATTGAAGGAAAACAAACCTCCGCCTTCTTAATCCTGTAATGCAGATCTTTAGACTTTTCCTTGAGAAAATTCATATTCAACAGCTTCTCTTCTCGTCTGGCACGCTCCACTTCCTGGACCTTGACCGTTTTATTGATGTCCCTGCAATGAATTAACAATAGTTACAATTTCCAAAAGGTTGCATTGAATGATCTGGGTTTAAACCCTTCAGGAAGTTTATAAAATATATATTATGTACGTAGGCCAAATGCAATTGTCTACTAGAAGACAGTACACCAATAGGGAGACGAAGGCCCCTCCCCCTCCATTGGAACCACCATGAGACCCCCTTTTTGGGAAAAACAAGCGTCAACGGTGAGAGATTATTATAATTTTTTGTATCCCATTTGAGTTGTGCCAATCAGATGTATGTACAGAGTTATAGTATTAATATGTACAGTGATACAGGTATAAAGACACTATGGTAGTAAGTCATACTGGCCAGCAGCGTAACTAGTAAGAGTACCGGTAGGTAGGGGATATGTACAGATATAGTATCTACAGATACTGCATGTAAAAAGGCTTATATGCAGGTATGTACAGACAGATGTGGATAGATATATATATGTGAAGAATAATAGGGTCCCATGGTGGTTAGGTGGTTGGGTCTTCACCTCTCTATGGTAATTTACTTACTCTTGTACGTTTTTTCGTAGAACAAGACTGGCTCCAAGTCTCTGTCTGACAGCATTCAGCTCCCTGCCAAGTCTCCGGTCTGCCTTTTCCGATTCCATCAGTTCATTTGTTAAGCTATTCACTGCTAGACAAAAGCTACAGGAGAGAATTACAATTAAACCATCATTAATTGGCACAGCTTTCAGTGACATTCATGAGGATGTTTTAAGGAACACGCCAACATTATGGGAAATGCGCTTACCATCTTCCCCAGTCAGACCAGAAGATAGATACCAATTTCCTCTGTGCGTTCAGTAGAAATCTATCCGGCTGCAAGCTAGTCTAGATTAGCACAAATTAATGGAAGTGGATACGGACCAGCTAGCCTAGCAGTTGGCCAAAAACACCTTTCCCAGAGTTTAAAGCTATGCCAGTGGTCCGTATCCGCTTCCATTCATTTATGCTAAGCTGGGCTAGCATGCTGCCGGATAGCTTTCTACTGAACACAGAGAGGAAATTGGTATCAATCTTCTTGTCTTGGTGAAGACTAAGCGCATTTCCCATAACGTTGGTGTGTTGGCACCAGGTAAACTACTAACAAACAAACTAACTAAAGCAGAGCAATGGTAATGCACCTGCTCAGTGACGTGTCTTTGATTCCAAGTACCATGGCACTTTCCTCCAAGGTAGACAAGCAGTCAGATGCTGGCTTTGACAAGCTTCCACAAGACACACCCAGCCCCTGTAGCATAACATCCTGAAGATGGATACCTAGGTCAGAAATTACAAGGCGTTTGTTATGTGGTAAATTTGTTTTCAAGCCTTTGATTCGAAATCTTTAAATGAATGAATCATGTAAATAAATACAAACAAAATAAATAACTAAACAAAAGCAAAACATAACTCAATTTACATTCGAAGTTCGAAAAAGAGTAGGAAGAAGTATACACTTATTTAATCCTACACCTTTTCCACTACTCAAATGAGTGTACTAATACATTTCAAAACAAATATATATATATATATATATGCAAAAAAAATAAAAACTATGTAAATTTTGTAAAACATGAAAGAAATAAAAGAAAAATGTAAACATCCGTGAATATAAAGTCCCTTCCTCATCCCTGTACCTTGTGAACATAATTTCCTTATGAATCAGTTTGAATTATCTCATATTTGGACATTGCTTTAGCACCACATTCAGACTGTTCCAGTTTCACTCCACATATTGAGATGCAGTGTCTTCTCATGGTAGTGCGTACCTTTGTATTTGAGTAGACAAAAACAGGGAGCAGTTGTTTGACCTCACCCCTTCACATGTTACAAATAGGTGATCCATATTATTATCACAGGAGATTTAGATTAGATTCAGATTTATTCTCATTATACTACAGCACAAGTACCACACATTGAATATAAGTTTGGCATCCAACCAGAGTGCAAATGTAACAATAAAGTGCAATAGTAATACACAATGTAGGTGATTAAAATATATAAATGAGTACTAATACTGAGTACCGGTAATAGTGTTAATCAAATGTATGTACAGAGTTGTTGTATTAATATGTACAGTGATACAGGTATAAAGACACTATGGTAGTAGTATGTCATCAGGGTATCTGCAGGTTTAGCCCAGTCAGATTTAAGGCTTTTTAAGACTTTTTAATGCCACTCAGAATTAAATTTAATACCAATTTCACGATAACAAAATGGCAAAAATCATGGGTACTCTCAGTACTCATTCAAGGGTACTACGACTATGCCTGCACCTCATGGTACCAAAGCACCTCAAAGGCACTAAAAACAAGATTACAAACATCACAAAACAAACTGGTCAGACTACTGCTTAACCTCACTCCTAAAACCAACTTTACCCCTGCCCACATTCAAAACCGCTCTTAAAGAGCACCTACGGGAGACTGCAATTCGAAACTGGCCACCGTAAATGTCCAACCCCCCCCCCTAATGTACAGTCTCATCCCCATCATATATATATATGTTAGGATCTCTGGGTAACAGTACTGTATATTATTTGCATATCGTATATGTCACAAATGTAACAGTACTACAGTATAACCTGTATGTCATGTATGTCCCTATGCCATAAATGTCATGATGTCATGTATGTTTTTACTGTATTTATTTCTGTATATTTTATTTCATTTTTATTCTATTTTACTCTACTCTTATCCTAGGCAACTTGATTGATTTGTGTTATTATTCTAATTCGTGACCTGTCCTGTCTAAATGTTTAAATGTTGAGCGATTTGCAGTGTCAAATTTCCCACGGGATAATAAAAGTATTTCTATTCTATCTATTCTATGTTGTGTATGTCAATATGAATTGAAAATGGGGGACCCTGATGTAAACAAGACAAACGTCTTTCTCTGGTCTGCATCCCCTTATTATTGTGTGTATTGAGCTGTACTGTATTGTACACATTCTGCAATCTGTTAAATAAAGTTTTCATTCATCCAGTTGTTTTGTTTTTGTGGTTTGGTTGAATGAATACTTTATTTAACAGATTTCAGAATGGGTACAATACAGTACAGCTCAATACACACAATAATAAGGGGATGCAGACCAGAGAAAGACGTTTGTCTTGTTTACATCAGGGTCCCTCATTTTCAATTCATAGTGACATTTATGACATACACAACATATATGACATCATGACATTTATGGCATAGGGACATACATGTATATATTACTGTTACATTTGTGACATATATGATATGCAAATATACAGTACTGTTACCCATAGATCCTAACATATATATATATATATATATATATATATATACATATACATATGATGGGGAGGAGATGTACATTAGGAGGGGGTAGGTGGGTGGTAAAAAATAACATAGGGTGGGGTGAAGCTCTCACTCTCATCAACACAAACGTGTCCTTGCCCTTGTTTACATCCGTGGAGAGATTTTTTGGATGCAAGAAGCCAATCCAAACCTGGCTATGTAGGACGTTTTATCTTTTCCACACGTGAATGTTTTAGCGACTTCAGAGTCAGGGAACATCGCTTGAAACACCTCTCCTAGTCCCTCATTTCCATTGTAGGACTGATGCTTTGCGACCGTATTTAGAACCCACAGTACCTCAGCTTGTCTGCAGGCGGGTTTTTGTAGAGGTAACATGCTTAGCGCTGTGCATGTGTGACTCGACTGCTTTTATTCCCATCGTTCCCAGTTTAAAATCCTTTTTGCAGAGTTTGCAGCGGGCCTCGTACATGTCTTTCACTGGGACCAACCACGGTGCAAACAGAGGGTTTTCGAGCCAGTTCTCATTAAATTTGCACTTTCCCATGTTAAATTAACGAGTGCAAATAAATACAAATCAATTAAACTAAACGTCAGCGTTATCGCTACGGCTTGAATAACGTGTTACCTATGCTCCGGTGTTCTGAAATAGCTCCCGACGGCGACACACATTAACTCTTTCAGTGCCACTCACGAGATTTCTCGTGTTTTTTTATAGGTGGTTGCTAGCCACTCACGAGATTTCTCGGAATTATTATTATTATTTTTTTTTTGCGATCTGAAAAATTATTGCATCACCCGAGCCTACCCGAGTATAGCCGAGGGGCGCCGACGATCACTGTGGAAAAAAGCGCCCCCTGTCGTCTCCCAGATGACATAAGTGATTTTGGAATGGACTCAATGAAAATGAATGGGGAAAAAAATCCGGTACTCCACATTTTCCAGTTCACTGATCCAGCCGGGGTTACCACAGTTCATTCTGGAGCCTCAGATCCCCCCGGATCATAGAGATCTACTGTGTCGCGTTGGATCCATACACTTATCGATTTTTTCGAATGGTGATCAGGAATTGGAATATACCAGTTGGATACCATCTGATGTCAGGTAAGGACTCTGTGTTATCAGTGGTAGGATAATCGGAGTAAGTTTGATGAAGTTATAAGCTGTTTTGTGAAATGTCTTCTTTCGTTTTCATTGTAAAACTCCGAGAGGAAATCAACGAGGCGATTATCCTCGCGCGGCCGTAATGTGCGTGCGTGCACGTATAATATTGATCATCTAGCGTTTATTTGAAAACGATTCATAAAAAGGCAGACGAATATCAACGTTGTGGAATATTCCACTAAAAGACGATTTTCATAGAATGCTCCAGAATGGGCTGTTTTTTATATCAAAACGGGGGCTTTTCTAACTGCTCTGAAACGGCAACGACGCGATAAAAAAACAATCTGCCTTCACAGCACTGTCTGGAAAATAGTCTTTGATAATGCGATGGGCAGATTAGACACATAGCCATAATTTAAAACATAGATTAGGCGATATTAACGTTAACATTGGCGCGGATGGTGGCATTCAAGCGGTAAAATGGAAAACCAGGCATGGCATTTAAAGAGTTAAGGACCACATTAAGGTTCCGCCCCACTGCGTACCGTTTGCGTGAAAGAAAAAAAAAAAGCCTGATTTATCTCCCGTTAATAGTTTCCCCCCAGATTTCACAATGAAACATAAGATGACATGGCATGTTTTTAAGACCTCCGGAAGTCGGATTTAAGACATTTTAAGACAAATTAAGGCCTTAATAGTTGATAGTTGAATTTAAGACTTTAAGACTTTTTAAGGTCCCGCGGACACCCTGGTCATACTGGCCACTAGCAGCATAACTAGTAAGAGTAGTTAAGGGATATGTGTACTATACAGATATAGTAGTATCTATACTATCTACAGATATGTAAAATGGATTATATGACAGGTATGTACAGACTGATGTGGATATAGGGCCTATATATATATATATATATATATATATATATATATATATATATATATATACACACAGCATTATTGTGTACATGCCATCATAGAGTTATATGGGTTATATGGAGGTGATTGAGTAGGTATATAGAAGGATAATATGCAGGAAAATAAAGAATATTATAAGAGGTTTGTTGGTGAAGAGTAATGTATTTAACCAAGTCCCTGGGAGGAACCAATTTGTCGTTAACTTACTCTACCCAACTCTGACCGGTGTAATCATTCTATGCCATGTTCTGGTATGTCATAAATGTATAGATGTAGCAGTACTGCCTATCTGTATGTCGTGTATGTCATATATGTTATGATGAATTGAAAATGGGGGACCCTGATGTAAACAAGACAAAAGTCTTTCTCTGGTCTGCATCCCCTTAACAATTGTGTGTATTGAGCTGTACTGTATTCTACTGTTAATACAGTTTTCAATCAATCAATCGTGCCTAACTTTGTAATGAAGTCTTGTTTGGTTTTTACTTTTTAATCCTGCTGGATAACATCATTAATGTTAAGTTGTTAACTTACCATCAGCCTGGTACTCTGAGGCTTTCTGTTTGAAGTCCTCTAAAAGATGAGAGGTTTCATTGCATCGCGTGTCACTAATCTCTGCAAGCTGGTAGAGTATGTCCACCGTCCTTGTGTTCACTTCATATGGTGGAACAGCCTGATCCCCAAACGCCGCGCTGAGCCATGTGTTCACCTGAGAAGTTTAGCACAACAACACAGGGATCAATCAAGGCGAGCCGAGACGACGACTGGAGCTGAACTTTGAAACGTTGCATTACCTTCTTTATCTTTTCACACATGGTTGTGTATATATTGCATACAAGCTAGAAAATGCCTAACTACTACCGGTAGGTATACAGCTTGTTATGCAATTTGGAAGTCGATAATAAAGGGGAAAGTAAAAACATATAACGTTAGGTGCGTTTTCTAAACAACTCAGATTTCGCGCCCCACAGTTGCTTCTAACAACTTCCGGACTCCTTTATAGTTTCCTTACTTCTTCTTCTTTGGTTTTGCAGCAACTACGGCGCAATGATACCCTCCACAGGTTAATAATATATATACAATACAGTAGAGACAAGGTTCCAGAAGATTCTTATTCCTTATACAAATTATACAGAATTTTATATAAGTAAAACGTCACCCATATTTGTAATGGTGGTGAATTGATTTATATATTGAATGAACTTGCTGCCAGTAACATTTCAGGGATTTCATACAAATTGTTTTATTTCTAACATGTAATCTTAAATAGCTATAAATTGCCCAGCCTATATTACACTATAATCTGTTCAAATTATTATATAATGAATGTATTCTTCAATAAAGAACTCTTTATTATGCTTTATTCTCGAAGTCAACTTCCTGTCTTTTTAACTTTCTGACTAAGTGAATGAATGAATGAATGAACGAATGAATGAATGAATGAATGAATGAATGAAAACTTTATTTAACAGATTGCAGAATGGGTACAATAGATATGCATTGCAGACCAGAGAAAGCCGTTTGTCTTGTTTACATCATGTCTATAGCTTGGGGGAAACATGCACTTTTAGAATCATCAGAAAGGCTTTCGAAATTGTGAAATGCCATGTTGGCCTCAATATTTTCAAAACAAATGATATGAAAAGGTTATGAAATTAACAAGAATGTGATAAAAAAAAATGTAATAAAAACGGAGCTCAACGCACATACATTTGATCAGTAGAAATCCGTTTGTTTCCCCGATACCAAGATGGCGGCGGTCTCGTGACGTCAGAGTGTCTCCGAGATGGAAATATTGCTGCCAGCAGGAAGTACATCCGGTTCACACTGTGACCTCTCCGCAGCTCGCCTCTCGTCAGTCCTCCTCCATCTTCTCCTTCTCACTCATTCAGTCGGTCCGTGGAGCAGCACAGACCCCCAGGAACAACATCAAGATGCTGTCTGTTCGCGTTGCAGCGGCCCTTGCCCGCAACCTACCAAGACGGGCTGGATTTGTAAGCATTTTTTGCATTATCTCTTTTGCAGACATGTCGTTAACTTTGCCCTTAGAAATATGACAACTTTGTTCCAATGAAGTGAAACGGCGAGGCCGACACACCGCCATCTTGCACTTGAGGGCCCCTTTCATTGCAAGTGCGCAGCTTTGACATTTGTATTTGTCCAACGAATTAATGCTTTAGTGACATTGTGTGCATTAGCTATAGTAGGTAAAGCCCAGTATTGTGGCTGGTTAAACATTATTTTTTACCGATTTAACAACGCAGTGTTGAATGTCATTTGGCATTGAAGGTCAGGTTTAGTCATTATGATCCAAACTGTTTATTTCTCATATCTTTAGTGACCTGTTTTGCAATGACAGCATAATCCCACATTGCTTTGTAGATTATGTAGAGTACACACGTACATGGGGTTTGGCAATGAAATGCACGACATTATTCCGCGCAGCCGCAGGCAAGTTACATTGAATGAGCTATTATTATTATTTGACTGACGCTAACTTACATGTGTGACATGATGCATGATCGACAACGACATTCAGTCGAAACGACCATCACCTAGAAACGAAGACAGCATGCTTGTGTGTTTGAATGATCTGCTAACTATATAACGGGCAAGGTCAGAGTCCCACTGTAGACATTTTAGTTTCAATGATAATAGTGTGACATTGCTGCACTGCCACCTGTGTGCGTGCACTACTGGCAGCACTAGTGGTTGCATTATACTACTGAGTCTTGTTTCTCTCTCCTCACTATTTTGTTTTAAGATTGCTAAGAACGCTGCTGCAGCATGTGTAGCAGTCCAGCATCTACACACCACCAGACCATGGATGGTAAAAACAGGTCAGTGATTTTTCGGTTAAACTCGCATCGGGCTGCTAGACCTTGAACAATGTGATGTGCTACCACTGTGACCTGTATGGGCGAAATACTATTCCAAAGCATTTCATATGGAGAACTTCATTAAGTGTTTAATATTTGCCTATCTTTTTTTACATATATAAATAAAAAATCTGAATTTGTCTACAGGCACTGCAGAGGTGTCGTCCATTCTGGAAGAGAAGATCTTGGGGGCCGACATCAGTGCTGACCTGGAGGAGACTGGTCGTGTGCTGTCTATTGGTGATGGTATTGCCAGAGTGTATGGGCTCAGGAATGTGCAGGCTGAGGAGATGGTGGAGTTCTCCTCCGGTCTCAAGGTGAGGCCATGGTGATATTAAACTGACCTTTAAAATCACACATTATTTGATAAAGACGGGTCCAGGATCAGAAGTTTATTGTTCCTGGTGGGAAATGTAATTGTTGCCTGCAGCACTACATGGCAAGGGATGGAACACAATGTTCTAAAGGTAAATTAGAATCTAAAATGTAAAGAATAAAATGATATAATATAATTAGACATAATACACATGATCAACCATAAGCTCTTGTCAAATGTGCATTATATTCCTATTCACATAGACATTTCTACATAATATTCCTATTCACAGACATTTCTACATTATATTCCTATTCACATAGACATTTCTACGTTATATTCCTATTTTAACTAATTCTACATTATATTCCTATGCACACAGACATTTCTAAATGATATTCCTATTCACATACATACATTTCTACGTTATATTCCTATTCACATACTGTCATTTCTACATTATATTCCTATTCGCATACAGATATTTATATTATATTCCTATTCACATAGACATTTCTACGTTATATTCCTATTCACATGCCGTCATTTCTATTGGAGGCAACGGATACTAACAACAATTTACACAATGACTCAATCATATTTCAACTTGCATATGAACAGGTTATCATATGTAGCGGTTGAATTGCAAAAAGAGCATGGCTAACATTAAGCATAACCACAGGCATATTATTGACTCCTTCCACCAGTTTCACCAGTATAAATGCTACATGTTTGTATTTGTTAGATGTGGGGAAGTTGGCAGAAGTCGTCTCCTTTGCCATGTCATTCGTTTTTATTGTACTGGGGAAACCTCTACAGAAGATAATTAGTAACCGCGGTCCTCGTTCTTCCCCAGGGTATGTCTTTGAACTTGGAGCCTGACAACGTTGGTGTTGTGGTGTTCGGTAACGACAAGCTGATCAAGGAGGGCGACATTGTCAAGAGAACGGGAGCTATTGTGGACGTGCCCGTTGGCTTAGAGCTGCTGGGCCGCGTTGTGGACGCTCTGGGAAACGCCATCGATGGCAAGGTCAGGATGCCATTCATTCACATATGATTGCTGTACCCTTTCATTTTTATATTTAACTTCAGTTACACCCTCTCTGATCATTCAGTAAGGAGGTTCATAGAGAATTGCACCCCTCTTATGTATGACTTATGTAATTTACCTTGACAACTATTGTGATTGAGATGGCGTGCAGCACCACTGATGTTCGTCTCGCTGCTTCTTCACAGGGTCCCCTTGGCTCCACCATCCGTAGGCGTGTGGGTCTGAAGGCCCCTGGCATCATCCCCCGTATCTCTGTGAAGGAGCCCATGCAGACGGGTATCAAGGCTGTGGACAGTCTGGTGCCCATTGGCCGTGGACAGCGTGAGCTCATCATTGGTGACAGGCAGACTGGGTAAGAAGATCCCCAGGCTTTCACAAGTGAATATTTTAGTGTGTGCGTGACAACGCTTAGTATTTTATGCTTAGAACTTGTCATCTTGACTTGGCTGTCGGAAGTCTCATTATTGAAGGTGGTGGTCATTGGAATGATCTAAAGAGGCCCCTAACTGGTTTTGGTAGACGTACCAATTTCAAGCAAAGTGACCCGGTGATGGGAGAGTATACCTCTCGTGATCAGGAAGGTCATATGTTCGATCCCCTGCCAGAGCTAATGTGCTCATCCCAGACGGTGTCCACTGATCTCCTGCCTAATTGGTTGTCCTTGTCCTCTTGACATGTCTTATGTTTCTCAGAGGGACATGTGTAAAAGACTATTCTCTAGTACTATTAATAATAATCAAATGCCATTTTCCTCTTTCTATATATCTGCAATATTCATTGCCATGTGCTGCTGTGGAGAGAGAGACCCAGTTTCCCCTCTGGAACAATAAGGGTCTCATCTGTCTCATCCATGTCCGGAGAATCAACTTTTTTTATTCATCTCCTTCACAGCAAAACCGCCATCGCCATCGACACCATCATCAACCAGAAGCGCTTCAACGAGGGCACCGACGAGAAGAAGAAGCTGTACTGTATCTACGTGGCCATCGGCCAGAAGAGGTCCACAGTGGCCCAGCTGGTGAAGAGGCTGACCGACGCCGACGCCATGAAGTACACCATCGTGGTCTCGGCCACCGCCTCCGACGCCGCGCCCCTGCAGTACCTGGCCCCCTACTCTGGCTGCTCCATGGGGGAGTTCTTCAGAGACAACGGCAAGCACGCCCTGATCATCTACGACGATCTGTCCAAGCAGGTCAGTGGGGGTTTGATTGAACTCACGAGCCGCTAGACTTGCTTGTTCTTCACCTTTTTTTTATGCAAATTGGAAATGGGGAGACATTGGGGAAAATGTGACATTGGATTCTTGTTGTTTGCAATATACTGTATATTGTGATATGAGAAAATGCATTTAAGCAACTCAAGGCAGTGTGTGCTTGCAGGACCTGTGACATTTAGTGCGGCTGTAAACTAAGAAATATTGTCTCCCAAGAGTATACGTGACATATGCAAACCTTCCACGTTTTATCTTTTAAGCAGCAAGCTAATATTTTGACATGACGTAGACTGGTGGGCCTATTTAGACCATGGCTCTGCAATGTCACTTTTCACGCGTTCACATCACAGTGATGATGTCGATACAGTATTGGTTCTGGCCTAAATTAGAAAGCTTATGACCTGGATCAAAGTTGGGATTCCAGCGGCGCCCCAGTGGCGAACCACATAGCGCGCTCAGCCGCGACACGGCCGACCCGGGTTCGACTCCTGAACCCGTCGTTATTTGCCGAATGTCTTCCCCCCCCACTCTGTCTCCCATTCCTCCTCTATTTCTACTGGGCAGTCCAGTAGGGAGAGACAAAGCGATAAAACGCCAAAAAAAAAAAAATCTTAAAAGTTGGGATTCCAGTGAAACCATCTCTGAAAGGAATCAAATCCTGAGGTGGGATAGAAGAATCAAACTGATCTGTAGATGGCGCCGCTACCGCTGTACCTCGTCTCATTGACATTGAGGGGTTGTTGTGACCGGGAGGACCTCGGGGAGACCACTCTAACCTCTCCGTGTTGACTCCTTCACTGGCGGGCGTTGTGTGACCGGGAGACCACTCTAACCTCTCCGTGTTGACTCCTTCACTGGCGGGGGTTGTGTGACCGGGAGACCACACTAACCTCTCCACGTTGACTCCTTCACTGGCGGGCGTTGTGTGACCGGGAGACCACTCTAACCTCTCCGTGTTGACTCCTTCACTGGCGGGCGTTGTGTGACCGGGAGACCACTCTAACCTCTCCGTGTTGACTCCTTCACTGGCGGGCGCTGTGTGACCGGGAGACCACACTAACCTCTCCGTGTTGACTCCTTCACTGGCGGGCGTTGTGTGACCGGGAGACCACACTAACCTCTCCATGTTGACTCCTCCTCCAGGCTGTCGCCTACCGTCAGATGTCTCTGCTGCTGCGTCGTCCCCCTGGTCGTGAGGCCTACCCCGGAGATGTGTTCTACCTCCACTCCCGTCTGCTGGAAAGAGCCGCCAAGATGAACGACAACTTTGGCGGAGGCTCCCTCACCGCCCTGCCCGTCATCGAGACGCAGGCTGGCGACGTGTCCGCCTACATTCCAACCAACGTCATCTCTATCACAGACGGACAGGTACGCGTGTTTGCTTGTGTTCCGTCGTCGGACTGAAACCGAGCTATTGTTTTATTTCTTTTTACATCATCCCAAGTGAGATTTTAGCGATTTTTCATAATAAAATGATCCCCTCCCCCCCTCTCTCCCTCAGATCTTCTTGGAGACTGAGCTGTTCTACAAGGGTATCCGTCCCGCCATCAATGTGGGTCTGTCTGTGTCACGTGTCGGTTCTGCTGCCCAGACCAAGGCCATGAAGCAGGTTGGTTCTTATTATTATTATTTTTTTTATGAAACCCGGGTTACCATAGTCTCCCACATTTTACCATTTTTTTTTTTTTAACCTTGGGAGTCAAGTGAGGGAGACCCTCATTTTCAATGACACTGAGGGGGTACATGATGGTGTCGTATATTACAAAACATTCAATCATTTAAATTGAATGGTAAAACAAGAGCAGTCGTACAATCGGAAACAACATCGGTATAGTACAAATGTATAGTATTTAGTATAGACAATGGGACAGTAGTAGGTCAAGGAAAACAATTACATGTTGACAATGGTTGGTTGTTGATTAAAAACCTCTAAAGTGCCCTAGTGAGCAAATATAAATACTTTTCAAACTGTCTTGCGGATCAGGTGGCCGGTACCATGAAGCTGGAGTTGGCCCAGTACCGCGAGGTCGCTGCCTTCGCCCAGTTCGGGTCTGACTTGGACGCCGCCACCCAGCAGCTGCTGAACCGTGGCGTCCGTCTGACGGAGCTGCTGAAGCAGGGCCAGTACTGTGAGTGTCTGCATTCAACTCACTGATTCTGTCCTTTGTCCCACGAGTCTCGATGGCCTTTTCCCCTCTGTACCGTAGGAAGGGCATCAACTTTGAACAAATGACAAACGGGTGTTAAAAATTAAGATGAATATTAATTTGTTCCAGAACCGGAAGTTAGGAACCGGTTCTCTGTGCCCAACCCTACCCATAATCCTCCTTGCCGACGTACTTGTGTAAAGCCAGGGAATAGCTCGAATACCTATTGTATACTATTGTGCATTGTATTATTGACACTTTTCATGATCCTCCAATCACAACTGTTGCTTCCCTCTCGGATAAACTTGTTTGTTCTTCCGAGGAAGGCAACGGTTGTGATTGGAGGATCAAGAAAATAGGGCAGAGCTTGAGATGGGTCAATTTAAATATGTAAACCTATCCCTGCCAAGACCAGTGTATTAAGTGATTAAATACAAATGTAGCTCAGAATATAATGTAGTTGTTGTTTATTTTCCTTCTGCAGGCCCCATGGCCATTGAGGAGCAGGTAACGGTAATCTATGCAGGTGTCAGAGGGCACTTGGACAAAATGGATCCCAGCAAGATCACAAGATTCGAGAAGGCTTTCCTGCAGCACGTCCTCAGCCAGCACCAAGACCTGCTGCAAACAATTAGGTAAGCTGACGTGTGCCGGCTTCTGACTCTGCCAGTTACCGCTTTCTTGATTCACGGGTATTATTATTTTTTTTTATCCACTTTTTCTCCCATTTTTCTATTTTCTCCCATCCCAATTTCGTATCATCCAATTCAACCCTCCTCTGTCACGGACACTGTTTCTTGCCTCCCACAAGCCGGCTGCAATGTGGACTAAGTCATACATAGCACAAGTCCCCTCCGGTACTTGAGGTAACAGCAGTCGCATCTTTTCACCTGCGCAGCTCGATCTCTCAGTGGCGAGGAGTAACGCGTGGGAGGCTCACGCTGCCCCCGACATTTCCTGATTCTACTGCGCAGGCGCACCAACCGACCTGTAGGAGTCGCTGTCCACAACGCCCGATCCCCACCCTTCAGTTTCCCTCCCCGTAATACGGCCAATGTGTATTACTGTGGACGACCAGCTAAACTGAAAGCAAATGTGGAGCGCTGGGGTCGAACAGGCGAGCCCAGCGTCTCCAGATTTCGTGGCGAGCGCCTTGCCCACTACGCCACGTAGCCGCCCTATTCACGGGTATTTATTGTATTGAGCAAGAATACATTGGAGGGAACGCTATACTGCAATGTTGTAGTCGAGGGAAAGATGAGACCCAAGATGAGACTATGACCAAAGGTGGTCTGGAGTATTTTATGAGACCAGCAGTACTTTGGAAAATTAACCATATTGAATCATGCAGCCTTGAGGAATTTGAACCAGAATTTAAAGCACTCAGCCTTTTGTATATGAGAGGTGTGGCTACAACACTGCTATAATGCCTGAGACTTCCTGCTGTGTAACGCCTCGCACATGCAGCAATGGAAGATCAGGGTCCGCCCTGATCTGCCCCTAGTGGATAGACTTTTCAAGCCTCCAGGTACAACACAAAATATGCAGGCTAGTGTGTGAACAATGCCATTTACAATGCAGCTGCTTATCTACTCGTACGCATGGTTAAAAGCAGTTATACAGAGACCCTTAGTGTATTCATTACTATTATACAATGATTTAACAAACTTGAAAATTTCTTTCCAAAAGTAATGTTCTCAAACCCCTCTTTTGTAGTAGTGAGTGACAACTAGGGATGGGACTTTCTAGCAAAAGTGCTATTTGAAAACCGCTGGTTCTTAATTAAGACCGAATATTTGACTCCAACCACCCCACCCCCCCAACATTTTTATTTTTTATTATATTAAAAATATATTGTTATTTTCTGTTTCAGTTAAAATATTCAGTTTCAGTTAAATTCAGTTATTCTTTTTAATAGAATGGATCATTCAAATCAAATAAATAGGGACTTCAGAATCTGAAGTTCAGATAATCCTTCAGAACGTTGATCGGCTCAGCTGACCAACAATAAATCAAAATGACACCATTCACCATCGTAGCCTATAATAACAGCATTGCATTGGCTTATCAACCGGTTTTAATAAACAAAGAAACAGTAGCATGTGCATCTTTTAGATAAATTAGGCTATGAAAATTAGGCTGCCTCTAAATATAAAAAGAAATTAAATACCGGTAAGTGGTTTGCTTCAAAAAAAAATTGATTTTCTGACATGAAAACCGAATGTGGAGACTGGCATCGACTATTCGAATATTCTATCCCATCCCTAGTGACAAGTGCTGCTACACGGGTGAATTATCATACGATATTCCTTTATTGATCCCCTTGGGGTAATTCGGGCAGCATGGGGAAGGGAAGTACACGTATGGGCTGAGTAATTGTAGAAAGACATAGATATAGGCATTCAAATTTGATCTGAATATAAAAATATGAGAAGTAAACGGTGTAAACAATATAATTCACTCTGAATATAGAAATATGAGTGAAATAAACACAAAAATTACAATTTGACACTACTAGTTGCAGTGTATCTTGGTCATACTGTGTGGTATAACAGAATGTGTGTTTTTTTTTTTAACCCAACTCTCTTTCTTATTACAGGACTGATGGTCAGATCTCTGAGGTGGCGGACGCTAAACTGAAGGGGATTGTATTGACCTTCCTCTCCACCTTCGAGTAGTGCTGATATTTGCTCATCGTTTTGTCAATGTTTGCATTAGTGCGGCCTCAGTTATTCTTTCTATGAATTTTGAAAACAATCAAAGTGGCACTTGATCTTTAATGTACAGATATCTCCCAAAAGAGAATAAAGTATTCCATCTCCAGGACACTTTGACTCCTTGTTGCCTCTTTGTTCTTTTTTTCTTTTTAAAGGATATATGCAGGGTATTAAAAAGTATTAAATTCTAAATGTTTAAGCCTTAAAAGGTATTAAATACCCCGTTCTTCTTTTCTCTTGTTACATTTTTTATTAAACGCTGCTTTCTTATTGTTTTGGTCTCACCAGCATGACATTTACATTAAGTCGTTTAGCTAACATTTCTATCCGAAGCGACTTACAAATTGTGTACAAATGGACCTTGTGAAAGTGAGTAAGTGGTATTGTTTGTCTAGTGCCGAACTTCATTGCTACACTTGAGTGCATAGTAGTATAGATATTATTAGGTTAGATTCCAATGTATTGTCATTATGCAGCACAAGTACAGTACAATGAAGAGAAGCCATCTAGCCAGCGTGCAAGTTAACTGCAAGTGATTAAAATGGACTTTATATAAATCAGTACAGAATAAATGTGCTAATCTGATATAAACAGGCTATGGTATTAAGCCATACTGGCCAGTGGTATGAGTAGGTAAGATATATAGTTAGTGTAAACACTAAACAGGAATATATGCAGGTATATTTCAAGAGATAAATATGTACATTGTACATGGCTATCGTACAGTATTATGGAGAACAGTAGAGGGCGCTGCCGTTTGCAACACGGTAGCCAGGTATTGACAATACTCACCCAGTAGGGGGCGCTCGGGTTACACCCCACATCACTTAACTTGGGGGTGTTCCAGGGCTGGTCCCAGAAAAATGGAGATTAAACGTGCTATAGATAACAACCACTAGATGTCGCACCAGCAGTGGTGGTTCTACACCCGTTTTAGGGGTCATAATAGAACATTCTAGAACATTTGTGATGTCACAGTATGATGTCATAATCAAACATTCTAGATCTAGAACATTTGTGATGTCATAGTATGATGTCATAATAGTACATTCTAGAACATTTGTGATGTCACAGTATGATGTCATAATCAAACATTCTAGAACATTGTGTTCTATATATTCAACAATTCTCTCGGGTCTCATTGTTCATCTTGAAACAGTACTGAACAGATGGACTAAACAACATAGACTGAAACCTGCATTTATCAACCAAGGTGCATTGCCTACCGTTTTGCTGTGGAAAGGTGAGTGTCCACAACGGCTAGCTAGCTGTTCTACTTGAATACTGAATGTTAATATTGAATCAGACAATATTGCATACTGAATGTTAATATTGAATCAGACAATATTGAATACTGAATGTTAATTCAGGTTGACAGTTGACATCATTTGACAGGGGGCTGGAAAGTTGATTTAATAAAAGAAAAAATACTCATTTAACCAGATGAATCACTTTATTCAAATTGAGGATTTAGTTTGAGTATATATATATATATATTAAAAATAAATTAATAAAAAAAAACTAGAATAATTTTTTTTATTACATTTTTTTTATTAAAAACGAAGGTTTGAACTTCCGTTCGAAGAACCCTGACGAAGTTTGAATCCCAAAAACAGGCTTCGGGGACAGCATTACCATACATATTATTTATATAATTCAATGGAACTCAAACATGGTCCGTTGTGATGTCACAGTATGATGTCAGAATAGAACATTTGTGATGTCACAGTATGATGTCATAATAGAACATTCTAGAATTTGTGATGTCACAGTATGTCATAATAGAACATTCTAGAACATTTGTGACGTCACAGTATTATTACATAATCAAACATTCTAGATTCTTCTAGAACATTTGTGATGTCACAGTATGATGTCATAATAGTACATTCTAGAACATTTGTGATGTCACAGTATGATGTCATAATCAAACATTCTAGAACATTTGTGTTCTATATATTCAACAATTCTCTCAGAAGATCTCATTGTTCATCTTGAAACAGTACTCAACAGTACTGAACAGATAGATTAAACAACATAGACTGAAACCTGCATTTCTCAACCAAGGTGCATTGCCTACCGTTTTGCTGTGGAAAGGTGAGTGTCCACAACGGCTAGCTAGCTGTTCTACATGAATACTGAATGTTAATATTGAATCAGACAATATTGAATACTGAATGTTAATTCAGGTTGACAGTTGACATCATTTGACAGTTGACAGGGAGCTGGAAAGTTGATTTAATAAAAGAAAAAATACTCATTTAATCAGATTAATCACTATTCAAATTGAGGATTTAGTTTGAGGATATATATATACAAAAAAAAAGCCTTACCATACATATTATTTATATTATTCAATCATAATAGAACATTCTAGAACATTTGTGATGTCACAGTATGATGTCATCTAGAATTGTTGACACAAATCTTGTGTTCTATATATATTCAACAATTCTCTCAAGATCTCATTGTGCATCTTGAGACAGGATAGATAGACTGTCTATCCTACAACAACACATAGACTGAAACCTGCATTTCTCAACCAAGGTGCCTTGCCTACCATCTTGCTGTGGAAAGGTGAGTCTCCACAATGGCTAGCTAGCTGTTCTACTTGAATACTGAATGTTAATATTGAATCAGACAATATTGCATACTGAATGTTAATATCAGACCATATTGAATACTGAATGTTAATTCAGGTTGACAGTTGACATCATTTGACAGTTGACAGGGGGCTGGCAAGTTGATTTAATAAAAGAAAAAAGACTCGTTTAATCAGATTAATCACTTTATTCAAATTGAGGATTTAGTTTGAGGATATATAAAAATAAAAAATGTAATTAATAAAGCTTTCCTCTATGGTTGTAGTGCAGTGTAACCCGACACTTCCTCAAACGGGTTTTCACAGGCAGAGAACGAGCGGGAGAGAGAGAGAGGGACGGCGGGAGGGACTGCAGAAGTGTGTGTAATGTGTGTGCCATCTCTCCCTCGTCGGGGACACACACATACACAAACTTGACTGCGTGTGTGTCAGGGACATAGGCAACTAGGCATAGTGTAACCCGACACTTCCTCAAATGGGGTTTGACAGGCAGAGAACTAGCGAGGAGAGGGAGGGAGAGAGAGATAGAGAGAGAGGGACGGCGGGAGGGACTGCAGAAGTGTGTGTTAATGTCACGAAAATGTGAGTCTCTCTCTCCCTCTCTATCTCCCTCTCTTTCTCTCCCTCTCTCTCTCGAACGCAGTGAGCGCTCCGTAATATGATTATGATCATTATGATCAACTGGAATAAAAAATTATAATAATAGGTTTACTACTTACATACATACTGTAGTTGTCTCCTTAATACTGTAGTTGTTCATTAATGTTACCTAAATGTCATAAGTGAATTATATAGAAACAACTCACCAAAATTGACTTATTGCACAACTGATTTGACAAAAAAAATCCACCAAGGGCCCCCTTTACCCCCCTGCACCCTCCCTTGCCTGACCATGGCATTTAGTGAAATTAGGCTACTGCTCTAGGGGCTGAGCCCCCCTAAAGGTCTGATGCTAGAACCGCCCCTGCGCACCAGCATGTAATTTGTCCAATCAGGTGGATTCAACTTGGGGAAATGGAAAGTAGGGGGGGCGATACATGCCTGCAACATGTAAACATTCAATTTGGACCTACCAAAATTATTCAAATGATGAATTCATGAATCAATCTTTTGGGGGGAAAGTGATACTTTTCTGAAAATTCTGCACCTTTCTAAAAGCTCTGTGGATTACTCTGCTACATCTATACTCTATAGCACCTTTAAGCTACTTATTTCATTAAAGAAATCTATGGAATCCTGGATTTAATCATATCTGAGAAAAATTGAAATCCAAAAATCGGATGGGGCTACCTGAGACAATTAATGGGTGGTCCTCTCTACACAAAAAAAAGATTGAGAACCACTGCACTAGTTGTTGCAGACTGATTGAACAGGTGGCGTGTAGCTTAATCCCAGCGTTAGAGTCGCAGAACGCTTCCGCATTCTTCGCCGCACGCCAGTACGGTAATGCGCATTTCCTTTTCCTACGCCCAGGCGAATGAGATCCCCGCTTGGTTCGCCGCTTTGGTTCATATTAATCACATATTAACACGTTTTGGTTCATATTAATCACATATTAACACGCTTTGTTTCATACTAACGCGCCATATTAGCACACGCGATGGACGCAGCAGGCGATCATATTAATCACATATTAACACGCTTTGGTTCATATTAATCACATATTAACGCTAACGCGCCATATTATACACACGCGATGGACGCAGGCGATCACTGCTACTGTTATTCAGCCGCGCCGAGGTACATGATTGATTGATATGTACTTTACATATTATCCAAACGAGGACAACACAGCTGTCAACTGTACTTTACATATTATGGAATACAACTTGCTGTCAACTGTACTTTACATATTATGGAATACATGTATATTATCGCGACGCGATTCACTTGCTGTCAACTGTACTTTACATATTATCCAAACGAGGACAACGCAGCTGTCAACTGTACTTTACATATTATGGAATACATGTATATTATCGCGACGCGATTCACTCACTGTCAACTGTACTTTACATATTATCCAAACGAGGACAACGCAGCTGTCAACTGTATACTTTACATATTATGGAATACATATATTATCGCGACGCGATTCACTCGCAACGCCATAATGTTATTTCCCTGTACATTGTAACGATAACACAACGCAGCTGTCAACTTTACTTTGTAACATTGTTTTTTCGGTCATTCATAAAATTGATTGAATGAAATTGATTGAATGAAAATAACAGATTGCAGAATGGGTACAATACAGTACGGCTCAATACACACAATTGTTAAGGGGATGCAGACCAGAGAAGTGAATTTCCTGTGAAAAAACATTTATTTTTTACAGTACGTTACACACACAAATGCTACATTATGACACATTTTACAAAGAAAGTATATTTAGATTCAAAGACTATTTTAATAGCTTTCTTTGAATACACGGTTTCTCTCCTGTGACGTACAAATGCATGTACCTCGGCGCGGCTGAATAACAGTAGCACTGAAGTGATCGCCTGCTGCGTCCATCGCGTGTATGTGATTAATATGATTAATATGAACCAAAGAATATGAACCAAAGCGTGATTAATATGAACCAAAGCGTGTTAATATGTGTCGAACACATAGTAGCTTACTACAAAAACCTAGGGGTCCGCAAGGACGACTTCAAGCTGGAAATGGTAACAACAGATGAGGTACTCAATAAACTGAGCGCCCTCCAACCTAACAAGGCCACTGGCCATGACAACATCCCCTCCAAATTCCTCAGAGACTCAGCAGCCGCCATCACACCAATCATCACACACATAATAAACCTCTCCATAAAACAGGGACACGTCCCCAATGACTTCAAAATTGCGAGGGTGACCCCTCTGCACAAAAAGGGCAGCAAATTAGACCCAGGCAACTACCGCCCTGTTTCTATTCTCACCTCCATCTCGAAAGTCATGGAAGAAATAGTCTACGAACAGGTCGAAAAGTACCTAGCGGAAAAAAGTCTAATCTACGAATTCCAATCTGGCTTCAGAACATCCCACTCCACTGACACATGCCTTCTCTATTTGAATGACCACATCAAACAAGAGGTGGACGCAGGCAAATACTGCGGCATGGTCATGCTGGACCTACAAAAGGCCTTTGACACGGTCAATCACTCCATTCTGATTGACAAGCTAAAAGCAATTGGTTTTGATAGTCTATCAGTGAGCTGGATGCAATCCTACCTTGAGGGGAGGGAACAGATGGTGGAGGTAAACGGTACCCTATCCCCCCCCCTCACAGTGAGCTGTGGTGTTCCACAAGGAAGCATACTAGGACCGCTACTGTTCCTAATTTATGCAAATGACATGTCGTCAGCTTGTGACTGCAACTTGTTCCTGTTTGCGGACGACTCAGCCCTGCTGGTCTCTGACAAGAACAAGTTACAGGTTGAAAAAACCCTCAGCTCGGAACTAGGCAGAATCTGCATATGGCTCGCTGATAACAAACTATCATTACACATGGGCAAAACAGAGTCCATTCTCTTCGGTTCAAATAACAAACTCAGCAAGACCGACGGCTTCTCAGTTACAGTGGGTGACAATATTGTCACAACGAAAGATGAAATTACCTACCTGGGTTCCATCCTAGAGGCTAATCTCTCCTGTGACAAAATGGCATCCAATGTAATAAAAAAAGTCAACCAACGAACTCGATTCTTGTACCGGATCTCCTCTCTGGTAAACAAGAACACCCTGAAGACTCTGGCAGGAGCACTCATTCAGGGGTACTACGACTATGCTTGCACCTCATGGTACCAAAGCACCTCAAAGGCGCTAAAAACAAAATTACAAACATCTCAAAACAAACTGGTCAGACTACTGCTTGACCTTACTCCTAGAACCCACCTCACCCCTGCCCACTTTGACAACCTAGGATGGCTTAGAGTAGACGACAGAGTACAACAACTTGCAATGGGCCTGGTCTACAAGATACACTACACGACCAAGGTACCCATGTACATGTCAAAATACTTCCCAAAGGTCAGTGAATACCACGATCACAACACCAGAGGGAGCTCCACAAATCATGTTAAACCCAGATTCGGCTCAAATAAGGGACTAAACACGTTTCGCAATTATGCCACATCAATGTGGAACGCCCTACCCAAAGCTGTAAAGGAATGTGGATCACTACCCACTTTCAAAACCTCTCTCAAGGGACACCTACGGGAGACTGCAATTCAACACTGGCCCCTGTAAATATCCTAACCCAACCCCCTCCAATGTACAGTCATTTACCTAGTATGGTTTTGTCAATAGTTCAATGTACATTTGTGTTTGTTTGTACAGTGTCTCCTCCCCCCCCCCCTCAATGTACAGTGTTACTTGTTTATACAGTGTGCCCCCCGGCCCCCCCCCCAACCACCTCCAATGTAAATTACCCAGTATGGTTGTCAATATCCCAATGTACCCAACCCCCCCCACCCAACCTCCTCCAATGTACAGTTTCTACGTCAAATGTATATACTCCCTTTTCTTGACTCCTTCTGTATCACAAACAGTACTGTATTTGCAAATCTGGTATGTCATAAATGTATAGATGTAGCAGTACTGACTATCTGTATGTCATGTATGTCATATATGTCTATATGAATTGAAAATGGGGGACCCTGATGGAAACAAGACAAACGTCTTTCTCAGTAAACCAGCCAATGCCGCGCCTTCAGTAGCTCACGTGACGAATTACAGGAAATTACTTGGGACTGGGAGTTGCATCGTCTCCTTTCTGAATAATCTCTGACAACAACTCTATCATACAGAAATGGAATTTATTATATACATTTGTCATTTGATTACCACCCTGTGAAAGTGAAAATCACAATTGTTACACGTTGTTCCCTAACATGTAGTATTTTTCTGTCCCTCTGATGTTTTATCCGAAAACTCTTGTGTGACCCTGTGTGTGACATCCTTTATGGACCAATGGAAAGTGTTTCTCTTGACAGGTGACCAATGGTAAACTGTTGCTAGGAAGAAGAAGTAGCCAAAGCAGCGTACCATTTTCTGATTGGCCTATGCGTTCACGCGTTGACGTCCATTCTGAACGCATCCACCGACAGCCGCTGGTTGCAACAATAGGGGATATCTGCAGAGCCGCAAGCTCATAAATATTTCCATCTCTAGATTCCACATACTATAAATACTGCCAACAATGTAGAGTGCATTACAGTTACCAGGAATGGAAAGATTGTCTACACAACTTCAACGACATTGATCTACCTTTGTGCCTTTACTTTAGGAATGTTACAGGTTAGAAACTGGCTGATTGCTGATAACTTATTAAATGTACATGGAAATTTGAGGCTCTTACAGATTGATTGAAACTTTATTAACAGATGCAGAATACAATACAGTACGACTCAAGACACAGAACATGAGTATGCAAAATAAAAAATGAACACAGATTTGAGGGCGAATAGAGTTACGAGGTTTAAACAGATGATCTGTTTAATGCTTTCCCATTAGGGGTGTAAAGGTACACATATCCGTACCGAACTGTTTCAGTGTGTAATGTACGGAACAAATACAACTGTATGTTAACCACTAATGATTGACCGCCCATCTGTTTTTTTTCACAATCCAATATATATATATATATTTTTTTTTACAAGTCGATTATTCATTTCGATATAGAATATTCGTTGACAGCCCTACAAGTACAATGGGGGACCCTGATGTAAACAAGACGAAAGTATTTCTCTGGTCTGCATCCCCTTAACAATTGTGTGTATTGAGCTGTACTGTATTGTACGTACCCATTAATTTTCAATCAATCAATCAATCACAAATGTAACACAAGACGAAAGTAGTAAACAAGGCGAAAGTCCAATGTAACACAAGACGAAAGTAGTAAACAAGGCGAGTAACACGTGTCTGAGTGTTCACTGGGAGAGAGAGAGAGAGCGAGAGCGAGAGAGCCCCCCCCCCCTCATACGCATGCGCAGTAGTGCAAAACAAGGTACAAGCCCTGACGCCCCGCCCACGCACATTGAAACAGAGTACAAGCCCCGAACGCGTGTAGCTTTATGCCAAGCAAGCAGTGCAAAAATTTACCGTAGTGGCGTGCAGTAATGCGCCTTTCATTTTCCGCCGCCCAGCGCCCAGGTCGCGCGGAAATAGGCTGTCTATTGCCATTCTCTTTGACAAACTCTAACCTTAACCAGCTCCTTAACAACGCCTAAACTTAACCGTTCTAACCTTAACCAACTCCGAAACAATGCCTAACCTTAACCTTAACCTTAACCATGCCTAACCTTAACCATAGAAATTATATTGCCATTCTCTTTGACAAACTCTAACCTTAACCAGCTCCTTAACAGCGCCTAAACTTAACCGTTCTAACCTTAACCAACTCCGAAACAATGCCTAACCTTAACCTTAACCATGCCTAACCTTAACCGGCGAAAGAATACACGTTAAAAAAAAATCACGTTAAAAAATATTTTCGATGGGATTCGAACTCGCCAGCAAACGAGCCATAGGATCCACAGCCATGTGGCCTTGCCAATTGAGCTATTGCTAGATACTGAATAAGGGGCGGTGACTTATATATATTGAGCTCCGCTCGAGGCGGGATCTCATGCGCATGCGCGGGCACCTCGCGCGAGCACGCCGGCGCACGCACGCACCTGAGCGAGCACGCCGCCGCCGGTGCACGCACGGTAGCATTTGTCTGAAAAGAAGGGCGCTTTACCGCACTGGCGTGCGGTGACGAATGCGGAAGCATTTTTGCACTGCTTGCTTGGCATAAAGCTACAGGCGCCCCGAACCTCCGCCTCAAACAGAGTACAAGCCCCGAAGCCCCGCCCAGACTTTGGGCTTGCGGCTCTGCAGATATACCCTACTCGCTGGTTGTTGCGCGCAGTTGTGAACGACGATACTGATGAAATCGCTTTATCTGCTCCAGTTGCTGAGTTGTACAGTAGGTGGCGGCATTCTGTGGTTGCGACCCGCCATTAATTCCAAGGAAGAAGAAGAGGAAGAAGAAGAAGAAGAAGAAGATACGGATGAAAAGGGGCCACAAACGGACAGCATCAAATATCACTAGTCTAACACCCATCGTATTAACCAGGCGGAGCACAATGGCTTCAGCAGCAGAGTAAGTTGTGGCTATGATTATTATTAGAAGTTAACGACATTAGCTGGCTACTTTTCGCTAGCTAACGTTACAGACTGGAGGACGCCGGTTAACATTATCATGACAGCGCTTGCTTTGTCTCAAATGTAGCTAGCCAGCTATATCCAGCTAACGTCATGAGATAAGTACCACTTTTCACAACAATACACTACGTACATAGATTGACGTTTCTTAACTAATGGCGACACTGTTAACGTGACGTTAAATGACAACATTTATTCCCATAAAGATGATTGCTACACTGCGAAGTTAGGTTAGCCACTTTCATCTCCACCGACTTTCTTGCTGTGTCATGTGGGGCCTTTAACAGTGACGCTAGCCTAGCTAGTGAGTTAGCATACGCACTGTGTTATCTCTATCGAGCGTTTGTTGTCTTTCAGCCACATCTTGCCGGCGAGCTCGCTATTAACCGCTGGTATTATGACTTGTCAAACTTTCAGCCAGAAGAACGAGGACCTCTCCACGGCTATTCTGAAGCAGAAGCCGAGGCCCAACCGGCTGATTGTGGATGAATCTATCAACGAGGACAACAGTGTGGTCTCTCTGTCTCAGGTGAATTCATCATATAGGCTTGGTAATGATGATGCAGGTCCCCCAAAATGGCGTTTGCAATAGTGCTTTGATATCTCGATGAAATAGTATTTTGATACTTGGATGCCAAAGTCCATAGTAGGAGTGGGGCCTATTGCAAAAAAAGGCACATAACTTGCAAATGTGTTCACAGATTTTGTGGAAAGGTTGGTCATGATGACCCAAAGGACACTGGCAATTTGCAAAAAAAGAAAAGGGGTGGGAGTTGCCCATAACAAAAGTGCATAACTTCTTAACGGATTCACGTAACATGGCTAAACTTTGTGAATCATGATCAGCTTGATCATGGGGCAAGGACACGCACATCCACACACACTTGCACGTGTGTATGAATGCATGCATGTACACGCCGGTCACGGCTATTGTGAATCTACTCTTGTTTTGATCCCTCTCGTCATTCCCCAGGCCAAAATGGATGAGCTACAGCTGTTCAGAGGTGATACCGTGATGCTAAAAGGAAAGAAGAGGCGCGAAACGGTATGCATCGTTCTCTCTGACGACACCTGCGCTGACGAGAAGGTCCGCATGAACAGAGTGGTGCGTAACAACCTAAGAGTCCGTCTGGGAGACGTCATCAGGTGAGAAATGATGAGACCTGTGCTGGTGGTAGCAGTAATAGATTTTATAGCCTCAATTTAGATTGATAATAAAAATAAATAAAAACATTAGCCGGAAATGTATCACAGAATTGGATGCTTGAGTGACTGAAAGGTCTCATTTAAAATTATGACCTCATTGGGTTCTCCACAGTATACAGCCATGCCCAGATGTAAAATATGGGAAGCGCATCCATGTCCTGCCCATTGACGATACCGTGGAAGGCATCACAGGGAACCTGTTTGAGGTTTACCTCAAGCCCTACTTCCTGGAGGCCTATAGGCCCATCAGGAGAGGTAAGATCACTTTTCAATCTAAAACGGGAAAACAGGCTGCCACGGATAGGTCAATGTGTTGGTGACCGACAGTCTGGAGGGATTTGGGTTTGTCTGATCGAGCTGGAGACCGTCTTTGAATGCCTGATGGTTGATTTAGCACGTTGAATAGGCTTCTGCAGTCTAGAGTTGCCACGGTTATGTGAAATCTCTCATGATTGATAAACTTGTGACAACCACCAGTATTACAAAATGATGCTCAATATCTGTAGAGCGCTTACTTTGATCTTTAACATTATGCAACTACATTTATCCACTGTCTGTCCAAGTCTTTTTTTTAAATGTTTCAATGATTAGTATCCATTTGTTGGACAGACAGAGTTGATATGTTAAACCAACAGACGAGTCATTTTCGGTCTGTTCATTGACGATCAATGTAGCTGCAGCCTTATTTAGCACATCACGTAAACATACTGTTGTTGGCCTGGTCCTCAGCTCCTCCAGTCGAGCTGCTGCACTGTTTAACCCTTTCACTGCCACACGACAGACGGTTAACCCTTTACTATCACACAACCGACGGTTGCTGTCGTGTGGCAGTGAAAGGGTTAACCTTCTGTGTATTGTCGCAGTGAGAGGGTTAACCGATTTGGTAGTGCGGCAGTGAAAGGGTTAAATTAGAAATATTACCGAATCCTCCGCCATCGTTGTGTAACCTGTCATGTCGCCTCTAGAGCCTCCTTTCTCTCCTTCATGCAAATGCAAATCTACTCTTAAGTGAAAGAGAAACATACCGGTAAGCTATGTTGTCTGACTAAGTATTGATAACTAACACGCTTAGTATTTTACAAATTCGTTTTTAAAATTTGAATGTGGACACTGATGTGTGAAAATTAACTAAATAAATCTTATTTATATTTATTATTTATATTATAAAAGAAAGCAGACGCTGGGTTGGCTGGTGGCGGCAAGTAATGTACTCTGTGGATGCCTGAACACAGAGTAACACCATTATCAGTGCTGTGGCAACCCTACTGCAGTCTGGCAGCTCTGGACCAAGGCTAGCTAGCCTTTCTTTTTTTTTAAACTTTGGCCATTCCCCTGGCTCTTTTATGTGTTTATCACATTTATTCTGGTCAAGGATGACAGACAGAAACAGGCTGAAAGGGTTCAGATGGGGGGGAAGGCACTCTGGGAAAGGCACGGCTGCAGTCCGGGATTCGAACTCGCTAAACCCCAGATCCGTGACGAGCACGGTTGTCCACGGCGCCGAAATAGCGCTTGCGGTACGTGGTGAGCTACTGGAGCTCCCCTGCTAGCTAGCTTTTCATGTAGAGACTCAGATTATATCCATCGCTTCTCCACCATCAGCTCCCCATCATTACTAATCATGAACAGTCAACATTGATTTAGCCATAAAAGTTACTCCCTGAATATCCTGTCTGTAGGGGATATCTTCCAGGTGAGAGGAGGCATGCGTGCAGTGGAATTTAAAGTGGTGGAGACGGACCCCAACCCCTACTGCATTGTGGCTCCTGACACTGTCATCCACTGTGAGGGAGAGCCAATCAAAAGAGAGGTATGTCTGCATCACTAATCCTTCACCTTCACTCTTGAGCTGACGACGTGTTTAGCTTGTGCTTCGTTATGTCGTCTTTCTAATACAGAGACCTCTATTTAAACATGAATGCTCTGATGAAGGCCACTAGGCAGAGACATTGGCACGTTTGCTGACATGGCCAAAATAAATAGGTGAAATTGAGATGAGTCTCCTTTATGGGTTGCACAATACACCGATACTAGAAAAGTATCGCAATACCAAGCCATTCAAAAGTATAGATTTAATGATTATTTTAGAATACCAATATCCTGATGCTTTTATTTTCTATGAGTTGAGTGGATCCGTGACCGGAGGAGCACATGCGCGTGTGAGTGAGAGCGGGCAGGCTTTGCATAGCATTAAATATTTAGGAGTGCGATGATTATAGTAAAGATTATATCAAGCCTAACCGTCTGTACTGTGGTAGTGAAAGGGTTAACCTTCCTCCTGGAGCCGCAGCGAAGTCTCGGCAGGGTTACGTTTCATCTTCCAATAGTGAGGATTGGGGTGGGGCTGAGCCCCCCCCTCTCTGTCTGAGTGTCTCTGTACCTTCAATCATTTTAAGTAGCCAAATGGTACACTATTAAAAAAATAAATAATAACTGGATAGTTGATGTATGATAAATATGTAATTGAATTAGCTGAAATAAGTCTGCTATAAGCCATTCTCCCTCTCTTGCGTGTGATGAGTGCTGTCTCTAAGGGGACCAATAAAGGAATATCTCATTTTACACAAAGCAAATTCCCTGCGTGACGTTGCCACTGTGGGCAGAGCGGCTAAATGTTACTGAATGAGTTGGTGGCATTGCGTCATAGAGATGCTGCTTTGCATCTATAAAAATAATTTGCTGCACAATAAGTGGCACGAGGAAAACGTATCTGCTCGTTGATATTCCCTCTGTATTGTTCCAGGACGAGGAGGAGTCTCTGAACGAGGTCGGCTATGATGACATTGGTGGAGTGAGGAAGCAGCTGGCTCAGATCAAGGAGATGGTGGAGCTTCCCCTGAGGCACCCAGCACTCTTCAAGGCCATTGGAGTGAAGGTGAGTCCAGATGAAACCTTTTAATTCGGGCGATAAAAGATCCTCAATCCAAGGGGTGTTTCAATAATTTCTTCATTCACTTAGTTACATTTCCTCTGTAGTATTGTTAGTAGGGATGTTGGATATTTGCTTTTTTTTTTTACCGATATACCGATATTGTCCAACTCTTAATTACCGATACGATATATGCAGGCCCCCCCCCCCCCCCCCCCAAAACTGTATAATTTCAGGTAATTAACATTACATATCTCTTGTGGTGGAATTAACACAACATTATGCATACTTTTCACAATAAATAAAATAAGAATTTGTTCTTACTTGCTTGCCTGGGTAAATAAAGGTTAAATAAATACCGATAATTTCCAATATTACATTTGAATGCCAATATCGGCCGATAATATCGGACATCCCTAACTAAGTTAGTGTGGACAAAATGCGAATGTAGACCAAATCCTCTCTCAATCTGTTTTCAGCCTCCAAGGGGCATCATGTTGTACGGACCCCCCGGCACGGGCAAGACTCTGATCGCTCGAGCCGTGGCCAATGAGACCGGAGCCTTCTTTTTCCTGATCAACGGTGAGTTAGACGAGACTACCCGACGCCGCCGTTCCCTCCGAACGAGAGTGGCGTCACACAAAGGGTAATCTGAAAGAGGGGTCTCGATTTCACGCCTGCCTCATAAATTTTTCAGGCCCTGAGATCATGAGCAAACTTGCCGGCGAGTCCGAGAGTAACCTGAGGAAGGCCTTCGAGGAAGCGGAGAAGAATGCCCCCGCCATCATCTTCATCGACGAGCTGGATGCTATTGCACCAAAAAGAGAGAAGGTGGGCCACAGACCAGGCAGCTTGATAAGCATGTTACCCTCTAACATGTACAACGTGTAATTAATACTTCACTGCCAAAAGGCCTCCTACTTATTGTATTTCTATATATATATCGGCAATGGTCCTGTCTCTAGGGCAATGGGTAGAGTGTGGCTCTAACGCTCTCTTGAGTGGGAGTTACATGGGGCCACCCATGCGAAATTTGCATTCATGATACTGTGAGGCACTTTGGGGAAAAGCCTCTACTAAATGTTTTATGTTATTCTACCTTGTCTTCTACAGAACTTTGCCATCTAAGTGAACGTGCACTACAGTAATATTGAGTGATTCAAGGACCCTAAACAGTAGGGCTGGGAATCACCAGAGGCCAAGTGTCAAGTTCAAGTTTCTTTATTAGTTGTCATACAAAAATACAGAATACTTTTATATTAAATGCTTTTTCCTGTTTACACGATACAATATTATCACAATACGATAGTATTGCGATTTACCTTTTTTCAACTGCAAATTATGTCGCAGAAGTAAAACTTAGTCAACATCTGCAAAAAAAAAAAAAAAATATATATATATATATATACACCGGTGTTAATTTAGTCAATGAAAATGATGACTAAATATGGTCGTCAACGAAGCTTTTTCCCATGACAAAGACGAGACGTCACGTTAATGGAGATCATGTGAGACTAACGTGACAAAATTATTCATGCAATGTCGTTGACCAAAAACGACGACACAATCTAGTTTGCAAAATAAAATCTTGCTAAACGTTTATTCAACGTCAACTTCAACACTTTTTTCTTGCTACTCGCTAGCTAACAGGAACTCGTTTGCTGACGGGAAAGTAACAAACATAATTGTCCGTGCGGAGCCCTTATCCCCAGCACATAGTTCCGTGGGTGAATTGTTGTAATGTTCTGGGGTTTTGTGTCGTTCTAATTGTATGGTCTTAGGGGCAGCACTGTTATGCTGGGGGTGTTGTTTCCCCCCCGGGAGATATGGGAGGACGGACCGGATGTTACGTTGTTGTTGTGAAGCTAGCGTATTAGCAGGTAGCTGTGTTGTATGAGAAGGGAAGTATCGACCTGTAAAACCCCATATTGAGCTGGAAATAAAGCACCATACAGAAAAGGAAACCCCTCTTTCCCTACATTACTGCATGACTGATCGCTACATTATGTTGATCCACCACAATAGAACACATTAAATAGCTTAACCAGCTAGCACTAACGTTAGCTTTTTTTGTTTAGAAAAAGCTCACGCCAACTTATGAGGCTATAACTGAGTGGCGAGACTAAACAAAAAAGACAAACGAAAATGCTCAGACCTGTAGTTGACTAAAACTTGACTTAAAATAAAAATAGATATAGGTGACTAAATAACAATATGATAAACGAAAAAGAGCATTTGAGACATGACTAAGACTTAAAAATAGCTGACTAAATTAACACTGCACAACATCTGTTATCTAATAAGATAATGTTTTCAGTCTGTTAACTTCGCTCCAATCATTTCTATTGCAACAAAATAGGATTGTCAAGCTAATATTATTTAAAAAAAAAATATTTTTAAATATTGATACTTGGTGTATCGATACAAAAGATCACGATACAATATTGACACAAAATATCACGATGTGTTATGCAGCTGTATATTGATGATTTCCCCCCCAAACCTAACCCTTCTCCCTGCAGACACATGGAGAAGTGGAGAGGCGCATTGTGTCCCAGCTCCTCACCCTGATGGACGGGCTGAAGCAGAGGGCTCACGTCATCGTCATGGCAGCCACCAACCGACCCAACAGCATTGACCCTGCTCTAAGGCGATTTGGTAAACATGTTTCACCTCTTTTTTTTTTTTTTTAAATACATTTTTTAATCTCTTTTACAAATAGTTTTACCTCCTTTTTATATTATAATTTCTTTTTATATATTTCTTTTACAAATGCATAAAAAAAAGTGTGTCGTTATTGAAATGGTAACTTAAACCAGAGTGTATACTTTCATGCTTGTGTCATCAGGGCGCTTTGACCGAGAGGTGGACATTGGCATCCCCGACGCCACCGGCAGACTGGAGATCCTCCAGATCCACACCAAGAACATGAAGCTGAACGACGATGTGGATTTGGAGCAGGTCAGTGCAGCACCGGTGTCTCATTTGTATTGCTGCTGTGCGTGAGCATGTTGACTCTTTCACTACCACACTACAGAAGGTCGACCTTTTACTACCACACTACAGACGGTCAGTGAAAGGGTTAACCTTCTGTAGTGTTGCAGTGAACGGGTTAACCCTTCGGTAGTATGGTAGTGAAAGGGTTAATGTTCTTTTTTTTTCTTCTACTTTTTCTCCCCATTTTCTATTTTTCTCCTATCCCAATTTCGTATTATCCAATTCTTCCCTCCCCTGTCTCGAACGTTGTTAGGCCATGCCTCCCACTGGTACACAGCTGTCGCATCTTTTCACCTGTACAGCGCGGACTCTCGGTGGCGAGGAGTAACGTGTGGGAGGCTCACGCTGCCCCCGATACTTCCTGATTCTGCTGTACATGCGCACCAACCGACCTGTAGGAGTCGCTGTCCACAACGTCCGATCCCCACCCACCGGCTTTCCCACCCCCTAATACTGCCAATTGTATTAGTATGAACGACCAGCCAAGCCGGAAGCAACGCCGAGAGATGGGCTCGAACCCAGCATCTCCTGCGTTAGTGGCGAGCGCCTTGCCCACTGCGCCACTTAGCCGCCCCAAAGGGTTAACATTCTGTAGCGTGGTAGTGAAAGGGTTAATTGATGGTGTGTGTGTTGTGGGTGCATATTAATTGATGGTGTGACATGCTTCCCAGGTTGCCAATGAGACTCATGGTCACGTGGGGGCAGATCTTGCAGCCCTGTGCTCTGAAGCCGCCCTGCAGGCCATCAGGAAGAAGATGGACCTGATCGACCTGGAAGATGAGACCATCGATGCGGAGGTCATGGACTCCCTGGCTGTCACCATGGATGACTTCAGGGTGAGGGGTCCTTTTTAAAATTAAATTCAACAAGAAAAGGATAAGAAGGAAGATTAAACGAATTGGGTAGGAACATTCATTCATTACATTTATATAGCGCTTTTCTAGACACTTAAAGTGCTCCCCACAATGTAGGGTGGAAATTGCCTCCTTCACCACCACTGGTAGCGCCCAACCTTGGGCTATGCAGGCTTAATGGCTGCCATACACTGGCACCAGGCACACATCACAATGGCTGAACGGCTCAGGAGACAGGGATTTATATCAGCCAATTAAGGGCAAGGGATGATTAGGTGGCCTTGATGTCAGACACCTGATTGGGAATTTGGCCAGGAACGTCTGGAAACCCCCTACTCTGTGATAGGCGTCCTGTGTTCTTTAACCACTGAGATTCAGTCAGGACCTCGGTTTAGCGTCTCATCCGAAGGACGGAACATAGTTAATTTTCCAGGTAGGAATCTTATATAAGATATTCCTTTATTGATTCCCTTGAGGAAATTCGGGTATCATAGCAGCATGGGGGAGGGTTGGGGGAGGCATGGGCAATAAAAATTAGATATGAATATAAAAATATGACAAAAATAAATAGTGTAAACAATATAATTACTCTGAATATAAAACATATGAGAGAACCATAAGGAAGTGTTCTTGTTCACATTTCTCTTGGCTGTAGATGGTTATTGGCCGTGCCAACGTCTTGCTGATGTTATAATTGGAAGAAAAACAAAGCAATGATTTGAATATTTCTGTTAGTATTTTGCAGTATTGTATACATGTTTTGGTGTTGATGGATGTGTGGTGTTTTCCAGTGGGCTCTGAGCCAGAGCAACCCCTCAGCCCTGAGGGAGACGGTGGTGGAGGTGCCCAACATCTCTTGGGAGGACATCGGAGGCCTGGAGGACGTCAAGAGGGAACTGCAGGAGCTCGTACAGGTAACATGCTCATGCATTTTTTTTATAGTATAAAATGGTAAATCTCTTATCAGGATAGTGGATATCACTCACTCACTCTATTCCCTTCTATTGTTTTTCGCTGTAGTACTGTCGTATATATATCTTCATAAAGACATCCCCCTCTTCTAATCCCTACCCCTCCCCTCCCCTTTGTCCCCTCTCCTGTGCCCCCCCCCCCCCCCATTTGACTCATCTTATGGGGTCCCCCCTCCCCCTCCTCACTATAAAGGGTTCCTCCCTACATCATTCTGGGCTTCTCTTCCTAGGTCATTTCAGCTGATCACCTGGGGCGGAAGCCTCAGCCATGTATCTAACTATCTTGTATATATTTGATCTGTCTGGCTAATAAATCGTATTAACCAGACTCTGTTGACTGAGTACGTTATTCATGATATTCACTATATCCTACAGTACCCAGTGGAGCACCCGGAGAAGTTCCTGAAGTTCGGTATGACCCCGTCCAAGGGTGTGCTGTTCTACGGCCCGCCTGGTTGTGGTAAGACCCTCCTGGCCAAGGCCATCGCCAACGAGTGCCAGGCCAACTTCATCTCCATCAAAGGGCCTGAGCTGCTCACCATGTGGTTCGGAGAGTCTGAGGCCAACGTCCGAGAGATCTTTGACAAGGTGAGCGTGCGCCGAAACCCAGAGTGCATTGATGATCGCTTCCCAGATATCTTCCGGCTCAATTCGATTTTAGTTGACGGTATACTGGCCTGTCAAAAAGTGAATTAATTTATCATTTATTTATTTTCTTCTCTGCCCCAGGCTCGCCAAGCTGCCCCTTGCGTCCTGTTCTTCGATGAGCTGGACTCCATCGCCAAGGCTCGCGGTGGCAACGCGGGTGACGGCGGCGGAGCGGCCGACCGCGTCATCAACCAGATCCTGACCGAGATGGACGGCATGTCCAGCAAGAAGAACGTCTTCATCATCGGCGCCACCAACAGGCCCGACATCATCGACCCGGCCATCCTGAGACCCGGGCGTCTGGACCAGCTCATCTACATTCCTCTGCCCGACGAGAAGTCCCGCATCAACATCCTCACCGCCAACCTGCGCAAGTCACCCATCTCCAAGGTAAGTCCCCTGGCTGTCCGTCTATCTTAGCATGTTTCTAACTTACTTACTGCCCTTTATGCCTAATAGGGAGGTGTAGTCTGACGTCACTTTAGTTTCCTGCGCTGTCCACTCGTATAGGGATTTATCATTGGGAACATGTATTATCGGCTATTGTAATAATCTTGCCTCATGAACATTGGCAAGATTTCCATTTTTGCACAAAATGAGTTTCCTTCTATTACTAACATCATTGTTTAAGCATTTTTGGTTGAAATAAAGTTAGTTATAACATTCTTTCATTTGTCGTTAAAGAACTACACTTACCAGTAGAACGCCTGTCGCACAGCACAATGCACGTCACGGCCATTGTGTAGTTCCTCGGTGAATGAAAACAAACATTGTTATGCTTTAATGCTTTATTTGTTTTTAATCAGTTCTCTCCGCTGAACGCCGTGTAGGGCAGTTCATGTGATGTCATCCTGTTCTTTTCACTTGGTTCGTCCAATCCAATGTCCAGCGCCTTGACGCCTTCTCATAAATCCAATCCTGACCATGCATTTAGTGTTGAGGACCTCCACCTCATTTCAGCAGCTTCCTTTACGGCTTTCTCCACTGACGTTCATTTGAATATCTACTAGGGATGGGCCTGAGTAATCGATTACTCAAGTACTCGCCGTTTCAACAGAACTTGAGTGCTCTGTTGTTTTATTTCTGGTTGCCACCAAATACGTCCACCAAAAGTGCCTGTTTGTGCCAATGAAACACAACTCTGTAGCATGGCTATTGGCTAGTACACTTTAACATTACCGTGAAATTTGTTAGCCTACTGTTATCTGAGTGCAAATGTGCGAGGGAACATGTTTTTATACACGATGCGACTCACCACTTCAAGCATGAGTGCAACAACACTAACTATTATGAATATCAAATAAACCTTGATACTAAGAATTGCTCTGAAATCTGAAAAGATTGATGGGAGAAATTTCTAAAAGGGAGAGCACATGGGGAGAAAGGGTTCAAATGAGGGTGAAACTGGTAGGGTGGGCAGGTAAGATTATGTTCTGTACTTTGTAAATTATTCATTTATAGGCCTATTCATTCTGCAACATGTTTTTTTTCCTGTTTAATGTAACTTAAGTGGCATAATAATAATAACAACTATTTTATAGCACCTTTCATACAGGGGATTGCAGTTCAAAGTGCTTTACATCAGTAAGAAATAAGACTAAAGCAAAGCATAAAGTGGGATAAAATAATGCACATATATGAATCAAAATCATATCTGCACCTCACGTTCCACTAGGCTTCTTGAATTTCATCTTTTAAAAGATAAACGGTGGTTTGTTTGTGCATTTCCAACATGTCGGCCACTTTGCGTAGCGTTCATAGACTAGTATTATACGGACATGCCATTCCATGAGCGGAGTGACCTGTTGCAGACAGGTGGAGGTAATGTAATTATTACAAATGGTAACTGACTGTTTTTATTGCTGTGCATTGTTATGTCCGCGGGCGAGACATAATAAAAATCGGTTGTGTGCGCATGTGACTCGACGCAATATCTCGTTATTGCTGCTGCACTTCAAGATGTGTTCTAAAAGTAGATTTTCATAAACAATTGCTCAAGCACTATTACTCCAGTAATTCATGCGAGTATGCAATCTGGGAAATCATTACTCGTACCCATCCCTAATATCTTCCGATGACTCAGGAAGCCCATCGCACAGTCGTTTTAATTTTCCTTTTGATGCCGTTTCCGTATCAGTGTTTTCTTCTACGGGACTGGGTTGTGTTGGCCCTACGCCCAACCCCCAACCTGGAGGACCAGCAGATTACATTTTGACCTGACCCACTTAAGGGTGTCCTTAACCAGGAGACTAGGCTCCTGCCGGTATAGCTCTTGGGGTCAATTGAGGCACGCAAAGCCCCCCAACCGCAACAAGGTGGCAATCCATCAGCAAGAGCCTGTTTCTAAGCCCAGGGCTATTGGGCCATTCAATGCTGTGAGATTTATTTTTGCTGTCAGTGTGTAGGCCTAAATGGATGTTGTATGGAAATGTTTATTGATTTTATTTTTTTTTGTATCCACTTTTTCTCCCATTTTTCTATATTTTTCTCCCATCCCAATTTCGTATCATCCAATTCAACCCTCCCCTGTCACGAACGCTGTTTCTTGCCTCCCACAAGCCGGCTGCAATGTGGACTAAGTCATACATAGCACAAGTCCCCTCCGGTACTTGAGGTAACAGCAGTCGCATCTTTTCACCTGCGCAGCTCGATCTCTCAGTGTCGAGGAGTAACGCGTGGGAGGCTCACGCTGCCCCCGACACTTCCTGATTCTACTGCGCAGGCGCACCAACCGACTTGTAGGAGTCGCTTGTTCACAACGCCCGATCCCCACCCTTCAGTTTCCCTCCCCGTAATACGGCCAATGTGTATTACTGCGTACGACCAGCTAAACTGAAAACAATGTGGAGAGCTGGATTCGAACACGCGAATCCTAGCGTCTCCACACTGGTGGCGAGTGCCTTGCCCACTACAATGTTTATTGATTTTCTAAGAGCATTAAAGTTGATGGTATGGAAAGTGCACAGAAGCATCTGGGAAGTCATCCTTTGAAACAGTTTGAAAGAGGGTTGGGAGATAGTGCTAATATTTTGTATTCATTTTGACCGTAGGTATTTGGTTTTCTGGCACAAATTACAATGTGATCATAATAATATATTTTTATGCTGTAGTTTTTAGTAATTGTCATGGTGCTATTTCTTTTGACTATTTGGAAATACCGCTGCAAGGATATATATATATTTTTTTATTAACTCTATAATAATATCTGTAGTGTGTGCGACTCCACGCAATATATTATTGGTGCTGCCATGTGTTTTTAAGATGCGTTCTAAAAATGTATTCCAATGGGCGGCTAGGTGGCACAGTGGGCAAGGCGATCGCCACCAACGCAGGAGATGCTGGGCTCGAGCCCAGCTCTCGGCGTTGCTACCAGCTTGGCTGGTCGTTCATACTAATACAATTGGCAGTATTAGGGGGTGGGAAGCTGGTAGGTGGGGATCGGACGTTGTGGACAGCGACTCCTACAGGTCGGTTGGTGCGCCTGCGCAGTAGAATCAGGAAGCGACGAGGGCGGCGTGTCCCTCCCATGCAGACCCTCGCCGCTGAGAGATTGCGCTGTGCAGGTGAAAAGATGCGACGGCTGCCTCCTCGAGTACCAGAGGGGACATGTGATGCAAGGCTTCGTCCAGCCGGCTTGTGGGAGGCATGGCCTAACAACGTTCGAGACGGGGGAGGGTAGAATTGGACAATACGAAATTGGGGACGGGAGAAAAAATAGAAAAATGGGGAGAAAAAGTAGATAAAAAAAAGGCAAGATATGCTTACCTTTCCCTTAATGGTTTTCATTTAATTTTCAACAAAAAGGATCTTAATTCGATTGGGGTTTATATAGCCGATACCGATCAAAAAGAAAAAAAGGGTGATCGGCTCAGATCTGTCCCGGTCCAATCGGGATCCCGTATTATTAGGAATGACTTTCTCAACATGTTATCTGACCTAGGGTGTGGACTTGGACTACCTGGCCAAGAATACCAATGGTTTTTCTGGAGCTGACCTAACGGAGATCTGCCAGAGAGCCTGCAAGCTGGCCATCAGAGAGTCCATCGAGAACGAGATCAGGAGGGAGAGGGAGAGGCAGACCAACCCCTCAGCCATGGTGAGTTCAGCTACAGTCTACAACTTTGCCACGTTGTAAAGAGAAATGTCTTGTTTCATTTGGAAGCTGTCTGTATCTGGAAAAAGAAAAAGGTTAAAGGCATAATTATTTTGCAAGCTGCAATAAACATTTTCTGACCACTGGAGGGCAGCAAGTCAACAGTTTTAAAAACGTATTAAAAAAAATACTGTCAGAAAATCATTTAAGCTGCAGTAGGCAACTTCTGAGAAATTCGCAAGAGTGAGTTTACCTGCACAGCAGAAATGGAGCAGGCTCTACATCACTTTTCAAGCCCACACTTCAAGCCCACACAACAAAGTATTTCCTCCTGGAGGCACCAGCAGCTTTAATTCTGCTGTGTATGCCCCGACGGTGTCTTTGGAGGTAGTGTTTTGTACCGACGGACACTAATGTCCCAAAGCCAGTTTTTTTTTTTTATGTAGTTTGTTGAGGTGTCCAGAGGGGTCACTCCACGGTCGCTCAAACTTGATGTAAAAGTCCTTCCAATTGGTGTTACTGTACGGTTTAGTTGTCCACAATATATACTTTTATGGAATTGTTTTTGTTTGTCTTCTGGGCACTCAGGAGGTGGAGGAGGACGACCCGGTCCCAGAGATCCGTGAGGACCACTTCGAGGAGGCCATGCGCTTTGCCCGCCGCTCCGTCAGCGATAACGACATCCGTAAATACGAGATGTTCGCTCAGACATTACAGCAGAGCAGAGGCTTTGGCAGTTTCAGGTGAGCAAATAACTGATATAACCGAAAACTAGCCTGAACAGCACTTTATGTATTACTTTGATATTACCTTCTTAAGTTAATCAATCTGAATATAGAAAATGTGCATGTAGAAAGCAATCTTGATGACGTGCGTAGGAGAATCAAAGCGCTCACAAAGGTTGTAGAACAAAGCACACATACATAAAACATTTATAATGCTATGTAATTCTGGTCGTCATTAAGCATCTCAACGTTACATGGCATAATACGCTTTTTCTTTTTTAAATGTGCCAGTGAAAACCGTTCATGGGTGCTATACAGTAGACCAGATGAGACATTTAATTTCATAATCGGTCATCATCCGATCAATTGGAAGGAACTAAAATTGTAAAGATGGGTCGCGCATGCATTAAAGCATTCCGTCTCCAGACGGATTTCCGTCAATTTGATTGGGGAGATCCGTCCATTTGATTCGCAGTCTGACGGAAGTATTTGCATGATTTGTAGATGCATACAGATTGAAACAAAATTGAGCCAATCAGAGGCACCAAATATGGAAAAGGGCTTTTTTTTTCCTATCGCGCCAAGCAGTCATCATCACTCAGCGACTCGAGAGACGGGTCGCCTTTTTTGCAGCCTCACGCGTCAACTGCTTGTTTACCAACGTCACAGCCACCACGCTGCTTGCACTCGCTGCTATATACCGATTAGCTAACGTTAGCTTAATAGCGTCTGTTAAATGGAAGGAGTAAGCCGGCCACTAAAAAGAGAACCCACCGCGGGGTTCTCAGATGAAAAGGATGAGCGGGACCACCTAACAAAAAGTTTAGAGAGGAGAGGACGTTTGAAGAGACTGGCTAGGCAGCGCTACTGGGGGCTGTAGTGGTGAGTTAACTTGTTCCGTGTGCCGCAACGATGTCAAAAAGAAAAACAGAAACAACACGTTTGTCATTGTCGTGTTACTTCACAGTACAATATGTGAGTCCCCTGCTGTGGTTGTGAGTATACGTTTATTAGCTTAACTCCGTAGCAACATCACACAGGTGTCTCCTCCCCACCGTATATATTCTCTGTCAGGAAATGGGTAACATTACTGTATATTTGCATATCGATTATGTCACAAATGTAACAGTACTATATACCTGTAGTATGTCTCTATGCCATAAATGTCATGATGTCAATGTCATGCATGTCATAAATGTCACTGAATTGAAAATGGGGGACCCTGATGATGTAAACAAGACAAACGTCTTTCTCAGGTCTGCATCCCCTTAACAATTGTGTGTATTGAGCCATACTGTATTGTACCCATTCTGCAATCGGTTAAATATTGATTGATTGTTATAACGGATTGCAGAATGGGTACAATACAGTACAGCTCAATACACACAATTGTCAAGGGGATGCAGACCAGAGAAAGACTTTCCTCTTTACATCAGGGTCCCCCATTTTCAATTCATCATAACATACATGACATACAGATAGATAATACTGCTACATCTATACATTTATGACGTACCAGATTTACACAGTATTGTTTGTGATACAATAAGACTCTAAAAAAGAGAGCATATACATTTGACGAAGAAACTGTACATTGGAGGTGGTTGGGGGGGGGGGGGGGTAACTGTACATTGGATTATCGACGAAACCGAAACAAGTAGGCTCCCTTAAAACGCCAACGCTATTAAAAAGAAATACAGTGGAGGTTAAAATAAGAATATGACTTGGCCTGAAAAAAATTTCAGTCAGGAGATTTTTTTTTGCTTTAATCCCTGGTCGCGACCCCTACCTTCTCATGCAGTCTTCAGTAATGTTTGAATGGTAATCCATTTTGTGAATACATTTATTGAATATCTTTATTGGCAGACGGCTCCTTCTGATCAACACTGCTATCGAACGTTTAGCAAGCAAAAGCGTGCGTAGCTCGACCTGTGTAACATTAAGTAACTTGTGTTCCGCTGGGAAAGACTGTTCATCACTGCATTACAACTTGGTTTAATCCAAAAGTCCATTCGGAAACATTGTATTATGAAATAAGACGTTCTGAGATGTCGGGTCACAGTACTATTCTCCCTCTGGCGCATGTGATTCATTCATGTAAACAAACGCATCAGCCACCCGGGTGTAACCGGTAGTCAAAGTAATAAGATAAGTCATCTGTATTTTCCTTGATAACCAAGCAAGTAGACTCATGACACAATTGATTTATTATAATGTAATTGTAATCACAATATTGTCCACAATAATCGCAAATCCTGCAGCCCCATTTCAATGTACATAGTCTCTCAGTGGTAACGAGGGAAACCATTTTCCAACATTTCTATGGCGACACTGACCCACCCTCTTAACTATCATTCTAAGTGAGGAACAGGATGTGGTGTCACTTTCCATCTCTTAACGTTATGTCCTCTCCTTCTTATAACCAAAGGTTCCCCACCAGCACCGAGCCAGGAACAGGGGGGCGTAGCCAGGGTACGGAGGGAGGCACCGGAGGCACCGGAGTCTTTAACGAGGACAACGACGACGACCTGTATGGTTAAGCCCAAGCTACGGCGGCGGGGCCAAAACACTTTACCACCCGGTGGACCAAAGCTCTTCAACATTCTACCGAAGCTGTACAAATACCACACACAGCACTCGTAAATTCCATGTCTGAATCTTCAAATGCATATTAATATACTCAAGAGATGTCAAACCCCTCTCTTTTCCTCCTCCTATGTTAGAGACAGCATGTTGCAGCTCGTCTGTATTCTTGCTTTTGGAGATGATTTATTTCTCGACTTTGTAAGGATTTGGGGCTGAGTGTTGAAGGGGGTTGGGAAGAGCCAGTAGTGAAGGATGCAACGCTAGCCCGTAATAAACAAACGGGAATGGGTTGGGCTTACTTTAAGACTTGTCATTTTTTTTATATAAATATAGCATATAATGTAATGGCAATTGAAAATGTGAAAAGAGTTGTATGAAATAAAACATTAACTGGAGAGTACTGTTGGTTGATTTGCTTGATTGAAAACTTTATTAACAGATTGCACAATTGGTACAGTACAGCAGGGGTTCCCAAACTTTTCAGGCAGAGACTCCCAAATAACGGTGTCAGAGAGCCGTGACCCCCCACTATTATAGGAGGTAAAGAAAAACGTTTATGGTTGAAACATGCACACTTTCAAACGCACACACTAAGCATTGGAGGCTTTTAACCAGGGCCGGACTGGGGAAATCATTCAGGCCAGGAAATAGTGCAAAATAGCCCCAGTCAAGCCACTTTTTAAGCAGGGGGGCCCCCACCAGGAAATGTCTTGTTACAAAGACTTCATTTCCTGCATTCTGGTACAGGCATTTTTTTATTTGTACCCTTTAAATGCCAGTTTGTGATGGCATCACAAATTATTGTTAAACAGGCTAGCATGTGTGATTAGCAACAACACTGATTTTGATGGATTCTTTTTTTTGTAATGTCAGATTGAAAATAATAATCTTTTATTCAACTTCAGCCCTGATCATGACACAATTCATTTTATAATTCTAACCCTTTAAATGCCGTGTGATGGCATTTGCAATATCAAATGCAAAGTAGATTTTTCTGGGTGGGATTATTACAGGCTAGCATGTGTCAATGATTAGCAACAAGTTTTTTGTAAGGGTCCCGCCTCCACCAATCGCATGCGGATTGCGGCTCCCTTTGTGTGAGAGAGTTCTCCAACTTGTGAGTTTCAGTGATCTCCTGGTTGTTCCCCACCTAGGTTATCTAACTATTGCGCTGCTGCAACTAGAAGCAGGGCAGGCCAGTGTTTCTAAGTTCAGTGGCCCCCACAGTACAGCTCAATACATACCTCTCAAACCCTGCCCTCTTTTCTTGATCCTCCAATCACAACTGTCGCTTGCCTGTCCGAGGCAAGCGACAGTTGTGATTGGAGGATCAAGAAAAGAGGGCAGGGTTTGAGGTCCAAATTAAGGGGATGCAGACCAGAGAGACTTTCGTCTTGTTTACATCAGGGTCCCCCATTTTCAATTCATCATAGATCTTGTGATTCCACCATGGTCTCCGCAAGCATACTATTGCACACTTGATACCATTTATAGTAAATTTAAGTGATTCAAATTCAGACTTATTTGAATTGTCATGACACAACCTTTTTATTGGACAAATGAGTAGTCATGTACAATTGAGTATTTGACAAGAATAAAGATTCAGGCAATTTCAGTGAGTGAACAAACAAGTTTATGAAATTCACAAGCATGAACTGCAGTTGTGACATCAAAAGGTGCATATTTGAAATTGAATTGGTCAATAGTGAATACTTTAAATTAAATGAGTGATTTGGTAGTTAAATTGTGAACAAGGTAATTTAGTGACAGGGTGCATCTCATAGCATATCAAACAGTGTTAACAAAAAAAATTTAGTTTGGGGTTTAAGAATTAAATACAAGTGTAGGAATTTTAAGACAAACCGTTAACAATTGTTTAAGCCAAAATAATGTGAGTTTTTTTTTTTTTTTTTTAGAAGAAAATTAAATACAAGTGTAGGCATTTTAAGACATTTTAGGGATAAATACTTTAAGATAAATAAATAACATTAAAATCATTATCTAAAATATGTATTCACAGGCATCATACCCAATACTGCTTGGTATGTATCGCAGGTCTGTGGTGTTTGTGTTTTGGTATGTTGTTCTGTCTGACGTAGCAGGGGTCGTAGTAGTCCCATGCCAGGGGGGCTGAGGACACCACGCCATGATTGGACAGACCATCACTATCTGCAGACAAAATCCTTAGCGAGACACCTGGGAAGAAAATTATTATATATACACATCAAGAACTTTGCTTAATTAAACGACTAGCGAAATAAGGAATTGAAAAGTGGGCTGCGGGGTCGTTGAAAGTCTATACCTGCACTTGCGCCAAAGTCGCTGTCAAGTCCAGGGCCCACCGCGGAGGAGTTGAGATAGGAGGGTTCTGGACCGGGGATGCTGCTGATATATTCACACACGAAATCCACTTTGTCGAACAACAGATGCTCTGCCGGGTTTTCGTAGTTCACTTCTTTGAGCATCTCCAGTGTGCTGCTCCGACGAACATGACCCACATCGGGTGCCACCTGCAGCAGTATATAAAAGTCAAAAGATAGTTGGCATCACAGTGTGTTCTTCTGCCTGGTTTAGGAGGATTGATCAACAAAATGAGTTATACCCTAGAGAGGGGGTCGTGGACCTCAGGCGAGTTCGGCGGCACCAGGTTCGGTCTCGTATCGACCTCTGACTCACTGGACTGCTGCGGTAACACGGGTGCACTTCTACACCAACCCCCCGGGGTCCTCTGGCCGTGCAGCCTCGGCCTCCGGGGGGGCAGCTCGCTCCTGCAGGGGCACCGGGGGCTGGACGAGGAGCTCCCCAGGATGGTGCTCGGCGCTATGAAGAGGCACTCTGACCCCGTCGCGCCGTCCGGCCGGAGGAACCGTATCCTCTGGTCCACCGTCGCCCCCCTCTCCCTCTCCCTGCTGCAGGACGAGGTTCTGGAGGAGGTCACCACGGGATGGTGCAGAATGGGTTCCGACATGCACACGTAGTTATTATTCCTCTTCATGTTGTCGTGGTTCCTCGGGGTGAAGCAGCCGGGCGCGTCGCCGGATGAGACCCTGGTGGTGGTGACCATGTGGCGGGTCGAGAGGGTCGACTGCAGCAGCATCTCCTCGGTGTAGTCTCGCTTTCGCTTCTTGGAGAGGAGGAGTAGTTTGTAGCCCAGGAACAGGCAATTGAGCACAATCAGAAGAACCACGCAGGGTATGAGTAACAGGACGAGCAGAGTCAGGCTCGTCACTGGCGAACCCTCACTCAGACTTGATGGTGTTGCTTGGCCTATTTGCGACATTTCATTCCACAGGACATGGAGCAATTATTTACTCATCACCTGTCCTGTGCACCACAGGTGGCTCGGTGTATCAATCAACCTGAGGTGCTTTGACCGTCTTGATAGTATGCTGTTGCAAGGTGTCTGGAAATGTGTAGACAAGGGTGAGCATACCGCTGGCCTTGCCAAAACTCCCTGCATTTCATCCAAACTATGATATCTCTCATCGCGACTCGATGTTTCCAGCCTTACTTAACTTTGTATTACTAAGCAGAGTCGTCATGAACCTCCCACTATTAGAATTTATGCAACGCATAAGACTCGCAGCTGTATTGCATCGATCAATTGATGACCGCTGACTCTGCCGAGGCCTTCACCCCGAGCCACTCCAGCCTTCGCCGCTAGATGGCAGCAGTTAACTGCTTAATGTTGTAGTCAAATCCTAGTCAAACCCTGGCATCATCTCTACAGGGGGATTTAACTTTCACTGCGACAATACAGAATGTTAACCCTTTTCACTGCCACACCCACACGACAAATGGTTTTTAACCCTTTCACTACCACACTACAGACGGTTAACCTGTCTAGTGTGGTAGTGAAAGGGTTCACCTTCCGTAGTGTGGTAGTGAAAGGGTTAAATATGTTAGTTATATATTTATATTTCCCCTGGGTAGGTTCACTGAGCACAGATGCTCTTTTTCTGCAACGCCCTGCTTACATAGCTGCGCAGTACAATCACAGTCCTGTACTGTTGGCCACGGAGCTGCTCCACTGAATCAGTTGGAGGTTAAGTGCCTTGCTCAAGGGCTCCTCAACGGTGACTATTGAGGGAGGGGAGAGCGTTATTCATTCACTTTCCCACCCTGGTTTTTCCTGCCGGTCCGAGGGATCGAACGGGCGACCTTCTGGTCACAAGCCTGTTTCTCTAACCTTTAGAGACGACCTATGCACTTTATTATTGCTCTTTGAAGTAAATGCTCATTATAGCCTTATGCACTTATAGAATCTCAACAATAATTAATGATTGACGACAGTTCAAATCATGTATTTCTTTTATTTTCCATGCTTCCTCCCAAGTCTATCTCAATTCATAATACATCAATGGCTGGCTTATTGCGCAATATACTGTATATACAAACACTTCAAATTATTCAATAGAACATTTGACAGGAATCTCTCAGAGACAACTCTTTTTGTACACAAGTACATTTCTTGTTATTGTAATAAATCAATGTAAAAGATCAGTCATATGAACACCATATAACTTTTATAGTCATTTTATCACAGTTCCTCTGTTACTCAGGTATATATATATATAGTAAGTCTACACAGACTTGAAAAGCATACTGCTATCCTGCAGTATAAGGCTACGTTCAGACTGCAGGAAAAAGTGGCCCAAATCAGATTTTCTTTGCTCATAATATGTGACTCAGACCTGTTTTCTTCATGACAGTATGAACAGCACAAATCCCATGGAATAAATTATTTTCGATTCTGATTTGGGCCACTTTCACATGTGGTCATATAAGTCAGACACAGGTCTGACTTGTTTTTAATTCGCTGGCCTCCACTGCATGCAACTTATAAATGAAACCATAAACTGTGACTTCAGTGTCCTCCTCCATGTTTACGTCCGTCATCGTTATTGTTCATTTGCGCGTGCGGGTCCAGTTCAGGAGTGTGAACAGTTCACAATGGAATCTGGAATATTGGCCACATTTAAAAAATAATGTGAACAGCCGAACAAAAGAAATCTGATCTCTGAGCAATCAATCAGAATTGAGCATTAATTAAAGCTTGCAGTGTGAACGTAGCCTAACAGTACTAGCCTTTTAATTCCAGAGGAAGGCTATTGAGTCTGTGCTCGGGCGTCGAGTCCATTCGCCATCGGCTCTGAACACACGACCGCTGTGGCGTTATAGTTGTCGAGTGTCGTGCCTTAAAGAGCAGACAATCCTAGAACACCATCTTTGTCTCCGAGGCCCTTCTCAGTGCTGCCTCACTTCAGTGGCACTCGCCGTTATCCCAGAGCACAGAAAGAGGGTTTCTTATGCACAGGTTGATGTTAAGCACCTCAGGCAAGGCTGCATTTGTGAATAATAGGCGACAATAACGACCCCCACGAGCCAGATGTGATCATCAGCTTAACAAACAGTTTAGCATTTGGCCAGGCTGTGCTTGATTATCTCGCGGGACTGGGGCGGGATCCTATCGGGGAAGAGCACCTGGAATTCCACCACCAAGTCGCCGCGTTGGGAGGGGCTCTTGGGGTGGGGCAGACCCTCGCCCCTTAGCCGCCGGATGGCGCCGGGTTTGATGACATCGCTGCATGGCAGCGGCATCAGCCGGTTGTCGAGGGTCGGGACGTCGACCGTACAGCCACACAGAGCCTGGGAGGAGAAGGAGAGAGGAAAGAGAAAAGTTAGTTCTACCAGACCTTTTTTCTGGTTTCATAACGTGCTCTAAAGAGAGGCCCCATAATGGCTGTAATTAGCGGCACTTAGTGAAAATGAACCTACATGCCTTATATATAACGGGTCGATTCTCGAAAGTAGCATGTTACATCACAGAGAAAATGTGGAGCATATGAGAGAGGAAAGAGAAAAGTTAGTTCTACCAGACCTTTTTTTTGTTTCATAACGTGCTCTAAAGGGAGGCCCCATAATGGCTGTAATTAGCGGCACTTGGAGAAAATGAACCTACATGCCTTATATAATGGGTCGATTTTCTAAAGTGGCATGTTACATCACAGAGAAAATGTGGAGCATCTGCCCCTCCACCACCCACCCACCCACCCACCCACTCACCCGACAGTGCATAATGATTTATTTGCTGCTCCATATTGGCTGTGTGTGGGAGTAAAGTGCTTTAGAAATTGATGGAAAGGGGGCTATAGAGGAAGATGGAGCGGTGCTTCAAGAAGCCCATGTCCCTGTGATCTGCTGCCACACACATATCTACGCGTAGGCTTGTTGGAATGAAAGCCATGGGAGAAAGAAAAGCACTAAAAGCAGCGTTTCCTGTTTTCCATTCTTCTCGCCTGCCTGCCTGCCTGCCTTATAGAGGCAGAGGAGTCTGGTTGTAGTAGGGCAGAGAGGGAGAGCGTGTGCGGGGGTGGCTCTAGCACCCGAGCTAAATTTAGCCTCCGCTCTGATGAGGTAACAGAGGCGTCAGCAGCAGCCTGCTGCGCTCCAGTGTTTGCGGGGGTCCGTCAGCCTATTCTGATCGCTGAGGGAGGAGGATCAGGAGGGCCGGGGGAGAGGCCTCAGAGGCTCACAGCCCAAATGCTGTGTTCCTGTCTTCAATCAACCATTAAAGCCGATTACGCTCTCTAAAAAACTGGCAGGGAGGTGTACTTTCGCCGAGCAATGCGGCCTTGTCTTTTGATGCGGTGTGTGTGTGTGTGTGAATTGATTTGTGTCGGTTTATACTGGAACACAAATGGGTCGGTGGGAGAGTTATGTGACTAAAAGAGGCAGCCGGATGCTGATTAGCACCTTCCCTTGAGTGGGTGTAAGTGGCTGATGTCTGTCGTTTCTGCTTATAGACTAGTCCCAGTTGGATAATTTCATACACACACGCCAAAAAACCCACCTCTTTGAGGGAGATCTTGGCTTTGTAGACGATGTTGGAGCCGTCTCTCTTGTACTCGGCGTGCTTCTTGTCCCTGAGGACGAAGGTGACGTCCGCGGGGGTGTTGTTGGGCGTCTCGTCCCCCTCCCTGGGGAAGGTGATCTTGGTGCCGGCCTTCCAGCCCTTCTTCACCACCACGTTGAGCACCTTGTCCTCGGAGTGCAGGCTGCGGCCGTCCGGGTTGAGGCGGCTGCGGGTGATCTTCATGCGCTTGGTGCAGCCGTGGAACACCTCCTCCAGGGTCACCAGCAGGTCGTGCATGACCACCGTGCCCTGCAGACGGCGCCGGCCCCGGCGCAGCCCCCCCCCGCCGCCCCCCTCGTTGGTGGGGCCACCGTGGTGGGAGCCGCCGCCCACGTGGCTGAAGGTGAAGCGGCTGAAGGGGTTGAAGAGGTCCTCCTCGCGGTCGTTGCCGTCGGGGCCGAAGAAGATGTCGAAGCGCTCCGAGCCGCGGAAGAAGGAGGAGAAGGTGGCGTGGGCATCGCCGTGGTAACTGTGCTGGGTGTTGTTGTTGTTACCGTGGCCCGCCATGGATACTCCGCCGCCGGTCTTAAGGCCTATGACACGGAGAGAGGACGAGGGATACGATGAGACCTCAGTTCACAACCCAAATGCTGTGTTCTGTCTCTTCAGTCAACAATTAACGCCATTATGCTCCCTAAGAACTGGCAGGGAGCTGTACTTCCACTGAGCAATACGGTCTTGTCTTTTGATTTGTGTGTTGTAGTGGCTAAAATTCAGAGATCGCCGAAATAAGGAGTCCAAAGAGGCTGATAGTCAATCAGAAGTTAAAGTATAGTTTAATAAAGTTTGCTGCAGCAAAGAGCACATCCGCAGAGTACATAGAGGCAGTCTGTCCAAGGAGATGCTGCCCCGAAATCAAAATACAAGATGTTTTATACCGTACTTCTCCCACGACGTACATATGCCAGCTGCACAATTTAGCTGAACAGAATGGCCTTCACCTTTGACATGATGCAGTGGGATTAAACAGATACCAACATGGAGCAGGATGTTCCTTAAGCAATGTCACCGTCACCCTACCCAAACCTTCAGACATGACAGGAAAGGAAGCGCTTTTAATAATGACGGCCGGATGCGGAATAGCACCCGATGCCGTGGTTTGACACAGAGAGAACAAGGAATAATGATGAGACTCCTCAGTTCACCAAGTTCATTTCCACTGGAATTCACACAGAGCATCCCCTCCCGTATCTGACTCCTCATACTGCATTCTGCTCATCCCACCGCTCTCTCTCTCTCTCTCTCTCTCTCTCTCTCTCTCTCTCTCTCTCTCTCTCTCTCTCTCTCTCTCTCTCTCCCTTCTCATGTTCTACTCATGCATATTCAGCTCTGCGCTTCTCGAGGGCTCACTGGATTTACATCAGGCACTTTCAAGCGTTGAGGAAAATACTTTGATCTCTGTCTAAATAATTCAGCAGCCCCGGCGGCGGGGTCTGTGTCGCACACGTTTTGGCTGTGAGGAGGATACCCTCACTTCAGTGATCAAGAATCACTCTTGTAGCATATATATATGAATAATTAATCTATGGACCGGCCACTCCAAGAGTAACGACGAGCACAGAGGTGACGATATTTCAGTTTGTTAATTTCACTCGTGTGAATGCTTTTTTTTGCAAATCTCAAATCTATTTATTTTTTTGTATTTTTGAATTGCAATCGTAAAACAAAGAGAGGGCCCTCGCTCACCTTCCTCTCCGTACTGGTCATAGATGCCCCTCTTCTTGGGGTCGGTCAGGATCTCGTAGGCCTCCGCGATCTCCTTGAACTTGTCTTCCGCGTCGGCGTCGCTGTTCTTGTCGGGGTGAAACCTCAGGGCCATCTTCCTGTACGCCCTCTTGATCTCGTCCTCGTTGGAGTCGGCCGGGACGCCCAGGACCTTGTAGAAGTCCTTCCCCATGGGCTTGATGGACAGACAGGGCAGCTCTGGCTCGGACCGGTTGCTCTCCTGGAGGAAGAGGGAGACACACGCCGCACGTTAGAGGCCAAGTGCAAAGCAGTCACTCCTGTTACACCCTGCATTCAACCATACCGACATAGACAAAGGCCACTTTCTTTTTCCAAACACATACTGTACCGATAGATCCCCTCGTTCAAAACCCCCAGACTTGTTTGTAACAGAATGTAGAGCCTGGACAGAGCAGAACTGCCTGGACACAGGAGGATTACACCTCCTGACTGCCCCCCCCCCCCCCCCCCCCAAGCATGCTGCCACCATGATGTGTGATATTTGACAGACCCGGATACTGCTGAGTCACTATATACTGTCATATATCATGTCTGCTTAACCCTTTCACTACCACACTACCAAAGGGTTAACCCTTTCACTGCGACAAATACAGAATGTCAACCCTTTCACTGCCACACGGCAAAGGGTTAACCCTTTCACTACCACACTACAGAAGTTTAACCCTTTCACTAAAAATCTTTGAGCCGCACCACAGTATTGAGCCGTACTGTATTGTACCCATTCTGCAATCTGTTAATAAAGTTTTCAATCAATCAATCAATCAATCAAACACTACAGACACATCACCTATCCTGTTAATTTGAACAGGGGTACATGGGAGCATTATAGCCCATAAGGCAGAAAAATAGCCCATCCTAAGACATTCTCTTCAACACCACTATCTCTCCTCCTTGCACTTTAATGCATCTGTGCGCGTGCGTGCAGTTGTGTCAGTGTGTGTGCGCGTGTGTGTATAGTTGTGTCAGTGTGTGTGTGTGTGAGCATCGTCAGGGGTACAATACCTTTCCCCCCAACAACAGAAATACTCTGCAGCGATTGGCTGATATGACTCTACGGAGCAGCCCGCATTTGAATGGGTCTATAGCAACAGCTACAGTATAATTAATAATAACCACACACACAGCTCCCATTTTCACTTCAAAATAGAGGACAGATCATATGAATGGGCAAACGTCTTTATCTTTACAAGAAACATGATTCCCTTGCATTAGAACGTTAAATGATCTTTCAAAGTTGGATGACGTTCCACTCAGTCAAACATGCTTAGCAGGCTGTGACGTATAGAGGCAGCTCCGCACAGGAGCGCGCTTTCATTTAGGAAACACATTCCCATGTAACAGTAACAGCATCAATTATCATATGTGTCACTTGGGGTCTCAAAGAATCTAGAGTAGACCCCACTGGTTGTTCAGAACTTCATAATTAAACTATACACACATTTAATGTATGTCTATAACAAGACGAGATAGCTGGTAAAGTTACCTGGGCTACTTGATAACGTGTACAACATGTAATTATTAATAATAATAATAATAATAATAATAATAATAATAATAATAATAATAATAATAATAATAATAATAATAATAATAATAATAATAATAATAATAATAATAATAATAATAATAATAATAATAATAATAATAATAATAATAATAATAATAATAATAATAATAATAATAATAATAATAATAATAATAATAATAATAATAATAATAATAATAATAATAATAATAATAATAATAATAATAATAATAATAATAATAATAATAATAATAATAATAATAATAATAATAATAATAATAATAATAATAATAATAATAATAATAATAATAATAATAAAATAAAATCAGTCCAACTCACCCCTGATGAAGAGGACCCCGAGCTGTCATCTCGGTGCATAACGCGGACTTTGCACTTGACATTGACATTTTTGTGCTTCATACCAAACTGCGTCCAGATAAGAACCATGGCTGTTTTGCTTTTAGGGCTATATATGTGTCGCTGTCCCGGCGCGGTGGTGCTGAAATGCTCGTCTTGTCTGAGTGGTCTCCTCTGCTCTGCGGCCGGTCTGTGATAAATACTGGCGCGGCGGCAGCTCCTTACTACACTCTCGCCACCCACGCAGCGTGACCGAGCTTTCCCCGTACCCGCCCATTCCGCTACGCACGGGAGGGAATACCGTGATCACGCGGGTCTCCTTCCTTCTCCAAGGCTCCTTCCTTCCAAGGCTCGTTTCCGGAGTTCCAGAATCCAGAGAGTCACGACTCTACTACCCTCTCTCCAGACAGTATAGTTTTCCTCGAATGCTGTTTTCTCTTCCCTCTAGGTCTAGGATAATCACCTTTACTGAATAATTACTTAGTTGGAGACCCCACTACCACATAACAAGATTTGATCTATTTTATTGTTTATTGCACCAGCTATTTAGGCTGCTAAATGTTACTTTCTTTTAGCCTATTAGTTACCATAATAATACTGCAGGTGCAAGTGTTACAGACATAGATTAACTGAAGCCTGCCTCATCATCATCATCATCATCATCATCATCCTCATCATCTTCCTCATCATCATCATCATCATCCTCATCATCATCATCATCATCATCATCATCATCATCATCATCATCCTCATCATCTTCCTCATCATCACCATCATTATCATTCATAGACACAGACCTTTGCCCAGCCCAAGTAGAGTGAACCACCCAAATGGACTGCATTTGTATACAGTAATGCAATTATCCAAACGCTGTACAACTTCACATTCACCCATTCACTCACACACCGACCGTGGAGGAGGCAACCATGCAACTTTTAGGGAGCTGTTAGGGGTTAAGTGTCTTGCTCAAGGACACTTCGACACGCTGCTGCCCAAAAGATGCTTGTGCACCTCTTTGAAGCCCACACACAGTGTCCAATCTATACCGTGTTATTAGGAATAGAAGTTGTGTAACGTTAAGATATTATCCATACATTTGCGACCAGTAGAACAAGCCTCCAAGCTTTGGGCATATTTTGAGCAGTAGCTATGCCAAATACCCCTTCATGGGGCAGACACTGAATGGGACTTTATGAGGCTGTAAATATGTGTGTGAGGTCTTTACACCCAAATGAGCTTTTAATTCTGGTTCAGATCTTCTAGTAAGATAGAATATAAAACCTCTTTTGGGTTTAATATCTCATAAATATGTTATGGCCTCTTAATTTCAAAGCCCCACTCATTGTCTCTGGAGAAGCCTTAGATTTTACATCCCAGTGACATCACTGACTGGAGGGTTCTCTCTCTCTGATTTCTAGCCTCAGAAGAGAGCGGTGTGTGTTCACAAATATTGACTGAACTGTCCTGGGGCACAGGGAGAACATACTGACTGAACTGTCCTGGGGCACAGGGAGAACATTGTGTTATCTGACTCGGCACAGACTTGAGGTCCTTTTGAGGGATCTTCAATTCTTTATGATAAGTGTCAAGATGTACTTACAGTATCTCAAACCCGCTCTCTTTTCTTGATCATGCAATCACAACTGTTCCTTTCCTCGGAGTCCGGAGGGTAATATAAATGACAAGAAAAATATATGACAATAAAGAAATATAAGTGTAAAGGGTAAAGAACAAGGTAAAGTATGAACAAAATGTATTGTCATAATACAGCACAAGTACAGTATAATGGAAAGAAGTTGGCATCTACCTATAGAGTGCAAATGTAACAGTAAAGTGCAATAGTAATATACAATGTACAGGTGATTAAAATGGAATATTATATAAACGAGTACTACTGAGTAAATATGCTAATCCGATGTATGTACAGTGTTACAGTATTATTATGTACAGTGATCCAGGTATACATACAATATGGTAGTAAGCGATACTGCAGTGGTATAACTAGTAAGAGTAGGTAAGTGATGTATACAGATATATATTGTATACAGGTATGTAAACAGGAATACCATACCATATATGCAGGTACATTCAGACAGTATATATATATATATATATATATATATATATATATATATATATATATATATATATATATATATATATATATATATATATATATATATATATATATATATATATATATATATATATATATATATATATATATGGTATATACAGTTATATACTCTGTGAAATCCCTAAGCAAAACTAAAATGGCATCTCTTCCATGGATAAATAAAACTATATTCCAAGTGATGAGAGAATGTGATCAGGCCCTAAAAGCATTGCTGAGATCTAAATGAACAACTGATAGGTGCAAATTCACATAAAGTCAAATAAGAAAAGAGAAATAAGAAAAGCCAAGGCAAATTATTTTCTAGACATATTAGCAAATTCTAAAGGAAATCCAAAAGTAATTTGGCAGCAAATGAAGAAGTTAATACAGGACAAAATAGTGCTAGAAAACATATCAAATTAAGGATTAACAGTACTCTAACAAACAAAAATCGTCTGTGGTGGCTGAAGCCCTGAATGGCTACTTTGTAGAATCATTGCTAGCAGTTTTCCTTTACAGCAACAACATAGCATTGAGGCCCCAAACCCAGATGTAGCCATTTTCAACCTGAAAAGTGTGACAGAATCTCAAGTATCGAAAGTGATTGATTCATTAAAACCTAAATGGTCTAAAGACATGTAGATGTCTCTGCTATGATCAAAGATCTTGGCTGTCTACTGACACAGATTGCTCACATCACTAATATTTCCTTATCCAGGATTGAAGGAAGTTTCCCAGAACATTGGAAACCTACTGTTGTTGTGCCCATTTACAAAAGGGGTGACCCTGAATCTACATCAAACTATAGACCAATAAGTATACTACCCATCATGTCTAAGATTATTGAAACAATTGATCTCTCATCTAAATACTAATTAGCTCCTACATCCAATGCAACACGGTTTCAGGGCCAATCACTCTGTGGGAACTGTAACTGTCTACTTCATTGAAAGGATTAAGACCCTAATGAAGGGGGGCGGGGTTGTTGGTGCTGTTTTCTTGGATTTATGGAAAGCTTTTGACACAGTCAATCATAATATTTTGCGATCTAAAGTTTAGTCAATTTAACTTTTCTGAGTTTTCATCTGTCTGGTTCAAATCATATCTTTCTGCTCAAACTCAAGTGTGTCAAAATCCGGAACTCAATCTCTGCATTCAAAGACCTTAGTACAGGGGTACCCCAAGGCTCGATCCATATTCTTCAGTCTATACATAAACAATCTACCATCTGTATGTCAAGACTGTGAAGTAATTATGTATGCCGATGACACCATAATTTTTGTGAAAGGTAAGGCCACTCTGATGCAGCTGCACAACTCACGAGAGCCATGGTTAAAACATCTGATTAGTTACAACTCAACAACACTAAAACGGTTGCAATGTTCTTTACAAAAACAAACAAAGTGCACAGAGAACCAGATGTCTTTATTGCAGGACAGAAGATCCAAATAGTTGATAGATCTGCTGGACAGATCCAGAACAACACCTGGAACATTGAGTAAATCAGCAGAGACTATTAATGATTTTCTACAGGCATATGGAGTGATTGACACATGGAGGTACAAACACCCGGGGTCCAGACAATATAGCTTCTTCTCAGCAGCACATCAGTCCTATAGCAGGATTGATTATCTTCTAGTGGACATGAGGCTCCTCTCATTCCTTAAGTCAAGCGATTGTGAGAGTGACTCTATCTCATTCTCCAATGGACTTACGACAAAAAGGGCTTTCTCTTAGGGCCATTTGGGACCTTTTCGGGCAAGACATGAATATAGACAATATATTATAATATAATATTAATTATATGTGTTTTATTGGGACGGTTGTTGAATTCCAAAATCTGCCCGAAAAGGTCTCAAATGGCCCTAAGAGAAAGCCCTTTTTGTCGTAAGTCCTTGGTGAATGAGACCAGTTATCTCAGATCAAGGCCCAGTTACAATGGCACTGGGCTTTCCAAATAATGAACCCCCGCAACGAATATGGTGGCTGAACTCGAATGAAGAGTTTGTTGATTTTATCAACTTCCAAATAGATTTTTTCATGGAAACTAACAAACATCCGGACACGAGCCACTGTAATTTCTGGGAAGCAATGAAAGCATACTTGCGGGCCAGATAATAGATTTTAATGCCGGTCTGAATAAGAGACGCTCAACACGCCTCAATGAACCGACTTCCACTTAAGAAATCTTCGGACGATTTTGGGATTCACGAATGGTCCCTTCTCCTGGATTCGGTCTTAACTAAGAGCAGGATTTAGGAGCGTTGAAGAGCAGTCGTAAGTCGGACAGACTGGTGTGTGCCATGTTCTTAAGGGCTTTATTTGGGAGGAATCATGGTGATTGTGTTCATGTCAACTCTACAGACATCCTTGGAATTAAAGAGTCATAATAATAATAAATATTTACATTGTACATTTACAGTCGTGCCTCAAGAGGCATCGTGACGTCCGAAAATAAATAAAAACACTACACCAACACTGCAAATGACAGTGGATAAATAAATAAGAACTAAACCTAATCATGTGGATATAGCTATAGTGTAATAGACTGTATTAATATTCCATATTTATACCATCTTGTTGCACACTCCTGGCCACCTGTTCAGTGCACACACACACGCACACAAGCACACACACGCACGCACACTGTATAGCCTACGTGTGTAATGAATGAACAGTCCGCCTGCGGACCTCTGTGGAGTCCAGTCCACTCACGCCCGACTCTGTGGCAGCCTTAAGATGTCACGCTAAGATGTGTACTGTACTGTAGTCTACTAGTATACTGTAGCTACTATAGGGCAGAGCACAGTATCTGCAATCTAATAAAACAAGTCATTAGAATAATATAAGCCTACTGTTCATTCATTACGCACGTAGACTATGCAGTGTGTGTGTGTGTGTGTGTGTGTGTGTGTGTGTGTGTGCACGCACTGCGGCAGATGGCCCGGAGCGCGCAACAAGACGGTATAAATATGGAATATTACTACAGTCTAATCCACTATGTATGTATCATCCGTATTGTAGGATGATAATGCATTTGAATCTAATCAAATTTTGATCCGTCGCAAAGCGCTTCAGGGGGGTGCACTGATGAATACAGGGCAATGCTGACCCTTGTTTTGCACACGGCCCTCGCATTATAATGAGCTGGATGGGCATGTCTGTATGCAAAAATTGTCATCTGCTTTCTCTTACGACCTTCCAAGGAGGTTGTCGTAAGAGAAATCTTAAGACAATGTTGGTGAATGAGGTCCATTGACCATAAACACTCACCATCCGCTGACCTCTACAAGGAGACAATTACTCTGCAGACAGAATTTGACATCCTGTCTTCTGGGGCAGTGGAGGAGCGCTATCTTAAATCTTGCGAGGAGTTTTATGAACATGGGGAATGAGCCAGCAAATTGCAGTCTGCAGAGGCCAGACTTATTGCGGAGATTGACACTTCAGATGGATTAGCCACCAATCAAAAAATCATTAACAACCAATTTAAGAAGATCTATGAGGACCTTTACACCTCTGAGAAGAGTGAGGATATACAGATGGCTCAGTTTCTCGATGATCTTGAGTTGCTGACCTTAAGTGACCAGGATAGGTCTGATCTTGACCGCAATATCTCTCTGGCTGAAATTGATCGAGCTATCAGGAAGTAAAATTGAGTCAAACGAATTCCTATTTTAAAAGATGTATATGCAGAGGCATTGGAACGGGAGTCACTGCCATCCACAATAACTCAGGCCACAATTTCAGTCCTTCTTAAAAAAGGAAAAGACCTTCTGTTCAATATCATATACTCTCCTGAAGCCCCGCCCACGGCAGAGGTTTGTTATCTCTCGATGCTCAGAAAGCATTTGATCGCATCGAATATGAATATCTTTTCACAACTTTAGAGAGGTTTGGGTTCGGTCCCACTTTCCGCGCTTGGATTAGGGTCTTGTATGTTTCACCACAGGCCTCGGTCCGAACCAATAAGACTATTTCCAAATACTTTCAGATAGGGAGGGGCACTAGACAGGGTTGCGGATTGAGTCCCCTATTGTTTGATCTCACCATTGAACCACTGGCGGTCGCTCTGAGGAGCGATGCGGGCCTCGCAGGTATTGATAGGAGCAGCCAAACACATACACTATCACTTTATGCAGATGACCTGATCCTGTACCTGTCCGATCCCCATGTTTCCATCCCGAAAGCACTGGATATTATCAAACATTTTGGCATGTTCTCAGGATACAAAATTAACCTCTTAATTTTGAGCTTGTTGTTTCCGGCTAATGATTTAGCTCAAAGGATGTCGTTCGGGGCGTATCCATTGAAGATAATTTCTGAGTCTTTCAGATACCTGGGAGTGACTGTGACACGCAAATATAGTGACTTATTTAAGCTAAACCTTAAACCAGCCCTGGATAAGGCTAAACAAGATCTTGCTCGCTGGTCAACACTTCCCCTATCACTAGCTGGCAGGATTAACTCAATCAAGATGACAATTATGCCCAGGTTCCTATTTTTGTTTCAAACGGTGCCCGTTTTTATCCCCAAATCTTTTTCCAAAGAATTAGACAAATTCATCTTAGCCTTTATTTGAAATAAGACCACCCGCGTATTAGAAGGGCATTCTTGGAAATACCAAAAGAGGATGGAGGATTACCACTCCCAAATTTTTTGCAATACTATTGAGTGGCAAACATCCATAAACTGGCATATTGGATGGCTGCATCATATGGGGGAGGGGGAATGGTGTGGGTTGACATGGAACAACACTCCGCTCATCCGGTATCACTATCCTCATTAGTGTGCGCTCCACTGCCACTCAGTAAAAAGCGCCTCACAAATAACCCCATGGTGATTGGCTCACTCCGTCTATGGGCACAGTTTAGGACTCACTTTAAATAAAAAACAAGCTTCACCCTGTCTCCCAATTGTATCTAATGCACTTTTTACACCCTCACTCACGGATGCATCATTCAAGACATGGGCCGTAAAAGGGGCTAAAGCGGGTGAAGGACCTGTTTAAAGAAGGGCTGTTTATGTCCTTTGAACAGTTGGTAGGCGGGTATGACATTCCCCGCTCACATTTTTTCAGATATTTACAGGTGCAGGGTTTTGTTAAGAAATGTTTTGCTTCTTTTCCTGTACTTCAACCGGATAGGTGGCTTGATAAGTGGCTGGAGGGAGACCCCAAACAAAAGAGGATAGTGAGTTCACTATACAGGGATATCCAAGAGATGGCATCCCCATCACTGGACCGTATCAGGGAGTCATGGGGGAAGGATATGGGACTTGAAATCCCTGACGATTCTTGGCAATTGGCAATTAAAAGAATACATTCATCATCTGTCTGCATCAGACATGGATTACTCAAATTCAAGGTATTCCATAGACTACACCTCTCTAAGAGCAGACTTGCCGAGATCTAGCCGGATGTCAATCCGACCTGCTCCAGGTGCCATCAGCCTCCAGCCACACTCTGCCATATGTTCTGGTCATGCCCATCATTATCCCGAGTCTGGCCAGCCATTCCTCCATCACATTGACGCTGGGTCGAAGATGTGATGGCACACCTAAAACTTGGGAGACTTATATTCCACCAGGGGCTCTACCCAGAAATGTTTCAAGGTTTGGCAGCCATTTTTAGATTATTTTAATTGGATTTGGGCGTGCTGGGCCTGGGAATGCTGGTTCAGCACTGGTTACTCTACCGACGAGATGGAATTATCTGGCACTGTAGTGGAGATCAAACCAGGGTTTTATTGTCTGGGAGTTGGATGAGATGAGTGAAAGCCGGTGTGCCACCTCGCCAGCCATGCCCCCCTGTCATGCTGTAGGGGAGGAGCTAACAGAGAAGGGAAGGGGAAGCCCACAAAGGAACACAACTACAATCATCACAAATAGTACTAATTCATACATTTTATACCCAGTTTAATCACCTGTACATTGTATGTTACTAGCGCACTTTACTGTCACATTTGCACTCTGGTTGGATGGCAAACTTATTTTCATTGTACTGTACTTGTGCTGTATGATGACAATACATTTGAATCTAATCTAATGTAATCTAATCTAACCTAACATAATCTAATGTAATCTAATATAATCCCATCCAAGTGCTCCTGTCCGTCTTCATTAGGGAATGCAACACTTGCGACAGCATTGTTCTGCATGTTACTAACAAATAATAATACAAATTAAATCGGACATGCAACAATGTTTAAAAAATATATATTTTATTTATAGTATATATATACGTATATTTGGCAGTATATCTCACAGCATATTTCTCAATATAAATCACTGTCTATTTCTAAGTATAAATCACAGTATAGTTCTCAGTATAAATCACAGTATAGTTCTCAGTATATTTCTCAATATAAATAAAATCACAGTATATTTCTCAGTATAACTCACAGTACATTTCTCAACATAAATCACAGTATATTTCTTAGTATAACTCACAGCAGCCTATATTTCTTCAATTCGTCTTAGTATAACTCACAGTAGTCTATATTTATTCACTTCTTCTCAGTATAACTCACAGTAGCCTATATTTATTAAATTCTCAGTATAACTCATGTAGTCTATATTTATTCAATTATTCTCAGTATAACTCACAGTAGCCATTTCTCAGTATAATATTTCTCTGCTCAGTGTATAGTTCTCAGTAGAGTTCCCAGTATAGCTCACAGTAAAGTATGTTTTAGATATTGACTTCATTGCAGCAAAATCATTGATTGATTGATTTTATTTGACATAATAAAATACAATACACAGGTGCATACAGTATAAAAAGGATCAAGATAGTGCAAAAAAGTCCTTAGACTTATTTCCATTGCGGTCCCAATGAGACACTCCTGGGACATTGTGGATCGTAAGTACGTTTTAATTAGTTTTAGCTTCGAAAAGCTCCTCTCTGCACTGGCTACAGTTACTGGTAGGGTTAACACAATACGAAGAGCTGTCCAGAGATTGGGGTAAACCTCTTTCAAATGCTGGGTGTGAATGAATGATAGCAAATTCAGCAGGGACATATTGGGTGAAGGCAATTGTGGTAAGTTTGTTAACCCTTTCACCACCACACTACCGAAGGTTAACCTTCGGTAGTGTGGTAGTGAAAGGGTTAACTCTTTGTCGTGTGGCAGTGATAGGGTTAACTGTGTAATGTGGTAGTGAAATGGTTAAGCTTTCTGTAGTGTGGTAGTGAAAGGGTTAACTGGGCTAGTTCAGTTGTTAGAGCAGCACTAGGTGTCTCACACTGAGTTGACGGCACATCATCAAGTGTCAGATTGGTAAAGTGGTTCAGCACTGAACATGTCTTTCACCTCAATAGACGATTTGGCCACATCTACAACAGTGTTAAAGAATGTCACCTCTAACCTCTTTAACGCATCTGTGAAGGACTTCACACTGATCGAAACAGGTTTTTTTCAGAGTATAATGCCCCGCAAGGCACAACAAAAGGCTCTGGGACATGAGTCTGTACTGTACACCCTTGTGTTTCCCACGCATGTTTGCTGCGTTATCATAAGTCAAGTCAAGTCAGCTTTATTTATGTAGTACATTTACATAATGACGAAAAGCCAACCAAAGTGCTTTACAGGTACACTGTACAAAATCTATGTTTTTTCACAGGGAAATTCACTGTATTATTGTACAGATTACTTTTGTTTTTCTACTTTAAGTGTAAATGCCATACAAATACAGTAAATTACCTTTTATCAAAATATTAACCATTAAATAAAGGTTGTAATCTGTAAATTTATTTGATTTTACTGTAATTTGACAGTAAGTATTTGGAAACCATTGATGCCAGACATTTACCATTTTCTTGCAGCTTTCTTTCTTACAGTGTAGGACACAATAAAAAACAAACACACAATGCAGTAACAAATAAAATACACAAAAATGACAGAAGAAGGTATAGTACACTAAGAAAACAAGAGCAAGGTGCAATATAAAAGAGACAAGAAAAATAGATAAAAAGTCCAGAGTAACAGCAAACGTAATGTACAGGTGGCAGGCTAACTCTGGTCAAAGGTCAGGGAAAAAAGGTGCGTTTTAAGCAGCAATTTAAAAGCCTCTAGGCTCTGGGCAGATCTAATGTGGGGGGGGGGGGCTGTTCCAGAGCAGAGGGGCAGCAGCAGCGAAGGCTCTGTCTCCCCTAGTTTTGAGCCTGGTCCTGGGCACCTCCAGCAGCAGCTGGTCAGCAGACCTTAGGGCTCTGGATGGGGTGTGGTGGCGCAGGAGCTCAGCAAGGTATAATGGAGCCAGCCCATTTAAAGCTTTAAAAACAGTCAGCAGTAATTAAAAATCAATGTGGAAACGGACGGGGAGCCAGTGGAGTGAAGCCAGGACTGTTGTAATGTGGTCACGTTTTTTGGTACCAGTGAGCCTGACCTCTGCAGTTACCAAATGGGAGATTGTGTTCATTTAACTTTTTGAGTATGAGGTTTTGCCAAACCTTCACCAGTGCTTTTGTCTGCCAGAAGAGAACCAATGAAATGTTCCTTGATTTCTGGCATCATGTCATTGAATTCGACTATTCGAATGATTGCAGACATGTGTTCTTGGTGGCTTACATCTGGGGTGCAATCTAATATGCAGATTCTTAAAATGGGTGGCATTCCCCTTTAAGCATCGAAGACAATCTTATAATTCTTTAAATTCAGAGTGTGGCATCGAATTTGGTAGGTTACTTTTGGAAAAAGTTCAAATAAAAACCATAAAAAATCTTCTTCATAGGTTTCACGGCTTCAAACACATCTCTGACACAGTCCTCTTACACGTCCTTTAAAGTGTTAGGGTCGCAGAAGTATCCGACATGTAGAGTTGTTTAATGGCAACATATATATATTATATTAGATATTGATATTATATTATTATATTATTGTAACTATATTTATTGTAGGGCAAATATAACTGAGAGGGCATAATATATACCCTCATCTGCACCTTGACCTATTTATACTGCCTACTTGCCCATATGCGCATACACATACCCAGAGTTAATTATATTGTTATATTGCTACACTTTTTTTATTCTATTTAAATGTTTTACTTCTCCACTGTACTATAATTGTATAACCTGTATCATGTACCTGTACCTCCCCTCCCCCCTCCCCCATGCTGCTATGATGCCTGAATTTCCCCAAGGGGATCAATAAAGGAATATCTTATCTTATCTTATCTTATCTTATCTTATCTTATCTTATCTTATCTTATCTTATCTTATCTTATCTTATCTTATCTTATCTTAACTTATCTTATCTTATCTTATCTTATCTTATGTTACCTACATGTGCCCCTGACAGAAACCCTACTGGTAACGAGGGTCCAGGAGAGGACAGGCAAGAATAGGCTATTGAAACTGGGGGAGGGTCACATCAGAGAGCTCCAGTGATCTCTGTGTATTTATAGAGATGTCGTTTAATTAGAAATGTAGCTTTCCAGCAATAACAAATTATCATACAGTTTACAATTAGTTTATGGAAATCATTAGATTAGATGACATTCAATTAGATTAAAATGTAATTGTCATTATACAGCACAAGTACAGTACAGTGAAAAGAAGTTTGGCATCCAACCAGTCAGAGTGCAAATGTAACTAATATGCAATAGTAATATACAATGTACAGGTGATTAAACTGGGTATAAAATATATAAATTAGCACTACTGAGTAATAGTGCTAATCACATGCATGTACATGGTTGTAGTATGAATATGTACAGTGATACAGTAGCCTACAGTACTGTACACAGTGATACAGGTATGAAGACACTAGTAAGTCATACTGGCCAGCAGCGTAACTAGTTCAATCATTGTGTGGTGTGTGAGATTGTGTATGTTAAATCAAATCAAATCAAATTGATTTGTAAGGCCCGACAACACACGTTCTGTTTCATGCTAGCTGCCGCTCAGTGTCATATTGCATAAATCTCGCTTCAGTGGATTTACACTGAATACATTTCTAAATGTACCTTTACATGCCAGCATTCATCTGGTCACACCCCCATCCGCTTACCTACATAAGCAGGGGTGGGACCACACACTCATCTCCTTCTCAAATTTCATCCACAAGCTACGTGCTGCTCACATGCCACTTGACATGGAGAAAAATATTTACTCTGAGGAAAGGAAGAACAAGGAGATACGTTGACATCATATCTTTATTTTCTCTCTCACTATTTTTTCGAGAAAATACGGCGATATTGTCTTCGTCACTGGAGTGTCTGGAAGATGATGATCATTCTAAAACCTCCACCGGTTTTTCGTATTAGGGGCTCGCGTCGCTAATATACTCCCCAAACTGCAGTCTTCCTTTGCTGCGCCTGGATGGGTTCGACCCTCCTGCTATGCAGCTGGACTGTGGAAGTCTGTTGTGAGGGACTTTTGGTTTTCAAGCCTGGGTGAGTAATGTTTGCTTGCGAGCACCACTTGTCTGTTAGTGCTATGGGGGCTAGCTGACAATGTTTACGAAAACCGGCCCCAGATTAGGGTCCTCTGTTCAGCTTCTTAGGCGACGGCGGAGGATCTTGGTTTGAAGCCCATTATAGTCAACTAGTGGGCCACGACCAGGAACTGGTGATCCCAGGATTCTCTGGACGAGTGGATGCTTCTCTGTCACCGTGTAGGCCCCATCTTTCATATACAAATGAGAGTATACCCTAACGAGGAAATGTGGGCATGGATGTTCGTTATCGGAAGATCCATGTTCAAGTCGGCTGCAACTCAGATGGGACTTGTGCTGACTCCGCCGGATGTCTGGTAAAATCACCGTTGTAAACTGTGTTGACATCTCTTTTTCTCTTCTCTCTTAAAGGTGAGGAGGGTTTCAGACGGCGGCCTGTCGGAAGTGTGGCTTGTTATATCGTTTGTGTACAAGTTCAGGTGATAGCTGCTTAGCTTGCGTGCTAGTTGTGGCCTACCTGTTAGCCGCGCAGCTGTTAGCTGCAGCGTTAGCTCGCTGTGTTTACCAGGCTGGTATACGTTAGCTTGTGGCTATCAGCCGATCGGCTGTTAGCTTAATGCTACACTGTTGAACGTTCTGAGACTATAACATGCTTTAAACACTCTGACTACGACGTCATCTTTGACAGAGGATGTTAGTCGAACCTACCGGGAGCCCGGCCGGCGAGGACTGCGTCAACAAGGAGAACCGTAGCGGCGGGGTGGAGCAGCGACGCTGCCCGTGTCATCAACACAGGAATGCTGTGTTTACTATCGGTGCCCTGTTAGCCAGACTGCAGTTTGCGTGGTCTGCGCTCACGGTAGGAAAGGTCCTGACCAGACCTTAAAACGCATCTTCTTCCTTCCCTTCTAATGTTTTGTAATAACGATGTTTTCCAAAACGGGTGTTGCTGCAATACATTTAGGATACGACGCAAGTTGTGTGTGAATTGTCTTGTCACTGGTATTAGCTTCTCCATGCAAATCGGGGTTTTTGTTACATATGTAAAAATGATCTGGTTTGTTGTGTTGAGAAACATCATGTGTGTTCATGTACCGTGTACTCACAACTAAGGGGGTTAAATTAACCTATAAAGCTATGCTTAGTGACATATGAGTGAAGAATGAATTATTTTCTCAGCCTGTAATGCCAATGAACAGTGTGTTCACATATTAACAGGTTTACCTGTTCAACTGGCCGTATTAAGGGTAAGGTAGGAGGGGTGTTCCCCCCGGTTCCCTGGGGACTTCCCCACCCTCCTCTCAGACATGTTGTTTACAATATATTGTGTCACTGTGTTGTGGGATACGATGTAACCCTTAGCTTGGTTGCTGGGGTTGTGCTAAAAGCGCTTGAGAAACTATATTTTCCTAAAGAAAAGATTGTTTGGTCACTTTTCGTGTGTGCTTAGCAAGGCCTGTGGCCGATACTAATCGAGAATTGTGTATTCTCTCATTATGAAAAACGGCGTTCCTCTGTAGAGTGTATTTGCCATTTTTTGTGGTGATAAAGGGTTGTGTGTGTCTTGTGATCTACAACTGGGTTAGGTTGGCCACAGAAGCACATGTGTAAGTCTGGTACCGGGGCTCTTAAGGGGGCCCTCTCTATTCTGTGTTTTTTCCTTAGTAAAAATCAGATAGCAGTTTAGCACATGAGCTGTGTGAAGCTGTTAGACACTTCATGTAGCTGACTGTGACTGTGTCATGCTCTTTTTTGTCATTACATCGTATCATGGGTGTGGGGTCGTAAAGGGGTGAACTGGTAATCCTTTTTTTTTTTATCCACTTTTTCTCCCATTTTCTATATTTTCTCCCATCCCAATTTCGTATCATCCAATTCAACCCTCCCCTGTCACGAACGCTGTTTCTTGCCTCCCACAAGCCGGCTGCAATGTGGACTAAGTCATACATAGCACAAGTCCCCTCCGGTACTTGAGGTAACAGCAGTCGCATCTTTTCACCTGCGCAGCTCGATCTCTCAGTGGCGAGGAGTAACGCGTGGGAGGCTCACGCTGCCCCCGACACTTCCTGATTCTACTGCGCAGGCGCACCAACCGACCTGTAGGAGTCGCTGTCCACAACGCCCGATCCCCACCCATCAGTTTCCCACCCCCTAATACGGCCAATGTGTATTAGTACGGACGACCAGCTAAACTGAAAGCAAATGTGGAGCGCTGGGCTCGAACAGGCAAGCCCAGCGTCTCCAGATTTCGTGGCGAGCGCCTTGCCCACTACGCCACGTAGCCGCCCTGGGTGAACTGGTAATCCTTTCCTCCCCTTTTGATGGGCAGGGGTTACAACCTCCTGTCCTTCAAGGTTCCTGTCACGTTGCTGTTCGGCACGTTACAGGGTAAGAGGGGGGGGGAGTTTCCTGGTCCCACGCCCTGGAATATTGGGCGTGTGCACCGCAGAAATTCCCCCGCCATAGAGTACGTCACTGTGCGCGTCTCTGTTGGTAAGACTTCCGTGAGCTGTTCAGGTCCATATGATGGATCTGTTTCAGGGAGTGGTCAGGGCTCCTCCTCACGAAGCTCCTACTCGGGCCTTCTGTGAGTTAGGACTCTCCTTCCCTGTGAGGGAGCCTCCTCAGAGTTCAGAGCCTCCTCCTCAGATTGTCAAGGTGAGTAGAACTTCAAAAAGGAGTCCTGCTCTATTGTGTGTGTATTCGATTCAATTCGATTATTGAGTGTGTATTGGTTCAGTGCCTCCTCCTCGGAGAGCCCTAACCCAAAATTTTACATGGCTCAATGTTGCAATATATTCTTTGCAATCTATACAGCTCGCGTGGGAAGTCTCTCTGGGGATTTCCGTCTCCTCCCTATGGGAGGGTGGTGGGATGTAAAAATGTAAACAATTTTTACCCCCAGCGGCGTCACGAGGGATTCATGTCAGTCTGTGTTCTTTCTTTTTTGAATAAAAAGAGGAAGGTACATGAAGCACGACGGCTCCGTGTCGTTCTCCCAGGCGACTTGGAGGAACAATGTTTGGTGTCTTGCTAGACTATCCATTGATGTGTTTGGGTCTCGAGTCGACGCATACATAGTGCTGGCTCAGGTGTGTTTCTGTGACAGAATCACACAGGGGCTAAGTGCGCCTTGGTTGCTTGTTAAAACAGCGTTTTTATAGGGCAACTGGGATGGAGTTTTGTCTCTTCCGAGCGCCAGTTTACTAGGTTGTCTCGATGAATTCTCGTTCATATCTGGGGGATGTTAACGGAATAGATCTGAACATAGGTAGAGGGGTCTCACGCCCTTGGGGTGGGCCACTGAGCATGGTCTAAATGGGGACCGTCTGGGTGGCACCCTCTTTTCATGTTTTAGATCGACACGCATACCTACCCCCTCTCCTGGAGTGGGCATGTCGGCGTGGTTAGGACACGGGACTGGTCTGGTCACGCTGGTCCAGGTCAGTTAACCCGTTGTCCGCCGGGGATGCAGATCTGCTGTTCTGGTACCCTGAGGGACTTGTGCTTTTTTCGGGGGGAAAAATGCCAGGTCGGTCCGGGTGTCACAGGGTTAGGCGCTATGGAGACCCTTTGTTGGGTACATATTGTACTCTGCACTATCGTAATGGCTTACGGCCATGCCAACCTGTACACGCCCGATCTCGTTCGATCTCGGACGCTACGCAGGTTCGGTCCTGGTTAGTACTTGGTTGGGAGACCGCCTGGGAATACCAAGTGCGGTGTGCTTAGGGCTGGTTCTCTTTTCTTCGCTCCTCTCTCACGCATGGCGAAGAGGGGGCTGTTGGGGTGGTCTTGGACCTCCTCTGGTAACCCTGTGCTTCCCGTGCCGCCGGGCCCGGTCCGAAGTAAAGTTTCGTTGATACCGTAGGCCTGGGATAACCCTTTTTTGAAAACTGAAACACTTGTACTGCGGTATAGCCAGTGTATGCCCGCAGGTGTGTTTTGGAGTTTTTTCTTGAGGGGTTATAGGAACGGTTGGTTCCCTGGTGTGTTGGAGCAGAGTCAACTCCCGGGTTACCCGGTTGAGTGTGCCCCTGCACGTTCATGACGTCTGCCAATCATGTCAGCCTTCTCTGCCTCAACCCCTCTGGGTGGTTTTTTTTTAATGGAGGCTTTGTCATGCAACAACGCCAGCATACGCCCCTTCCGCCGGGGGGGCTGTTTCAGCTGACTCCTTTGGCGCCTGTCTCGTCCGCAGTGCTCCAGGCTCAGGTTACCTGTTGCCTGGTTTCCCCGGTGCGCTGCCTGCTTCCGTTGGTTAACCTTTTTTGTGTGCTTACGGCCATGCTGACTGCCTGTTCTGCAGGGTCAGTGTGCCAGGCGGTGTGCTATTGGGGGGAAAGGGCCCGCTCTTGGAGGGGCCTTATCCGAATACGCTGGCGATGTGGGGGTCGGTGTCACTAAGTGACCACCTGGTGGGGTCTTGATGCCTGGCGTCATTGACCTCTCCGGGCCCCTGTTTTCCAGGGGATCCAGTCCCTTCAGTGGGTCTGGGTCTTCCTTCGCGCTCCGCTGCTACGGCCTTGCCACGGGGTTGGGTTTGCTCTTGACCCTGTGATTTCTGGGGGCAGTAACGAGGTTGTTCCTTCCGTTCGTTCCCGGGTGGCATGCGGGTTGTGCGTGTGTGTAGTCGTGGGGTCAAGCCACGGTCTGCTCACCCTGTGCGTTGAGTTGCTTGAGTGTCTCTTCGCACGGTCGGATCCGTCGCCCTCCCGTGAACCTCCAATAGGGGGGGTATCCTCCATTAGGGAGGGTCGGGGGGGCTCGGTCCTCCCCGGTCTGATGGTTGTGGGGGGCCTCAGCGGGGTTCATTTGTCGAGCTTCTAGCTCCCGCTCAGCTCCTGCTATGCAATATGATGCTGAGCGGCAGCTAGCATGAAACAGAACGTTAGGTTATGTATATAACCAAGTTCTGTGAATGCTAGTGACGCTCAGCGTCTAGACGCCGTTGCGGCCCTTGATTTTTCATTGTGGTGAAATTTGTTGGGAAGGAGATGAGTGTGTGGTCCCACCCCCGCTTATGTAGGTAAGCGGATGGGGGTGTGGCCAGATGAATGCTGGCATGTAAAGGTACATTTTGAAATGTATTCAGTGTAAATCCACTGAAGCGAGATTTATGCAATATGACGCTGAGCGTCACTAGCATTCACAGAACTTGGTTATATACATAACCTAACGTTAATGTCCCCATGGGCCGGACACGTCTTCTTTAAACAAGTCAAGAAGAAACATCACAATAAATCAAGAACAAAGACAAAAACACCAGGAAATCCAAAATAAAACGTAAAATAAATAAATAAAATTAATCCAACACTCCCAGACATCCCCCACGCGAAGGTAAGGAAAAACTCACAAAAAACCTAGCAATAGGAAAAAAGCACCACAGCCAATGTGGAGGGGAAAAACCTTAGAAGGGCCGTTCAAGGGGGGGATCTCCCTTTTTAGATGTATGATCAGCACTTAGCATCTCCCGGTCCGTTATACAGAGCTCATGCGGTGGTGCGTATACTACAAGATTATGAAACACGGGGAAACTTGGCAGCAAGCAGGCAGCTATGGATATGGAAAACCGTGTCAGAGAGAGGCTACATACATACATGGCAGCACTTCCTCCTTCATGAAGCAGAGCTCAGCCAATGGTGGGCTGGGGAGCTTCCAGTGGATTCTCCATTCATTCCCACAGGAAATGGCAGACAAATTTGGGTAGGTTGTGCAGAGCCGGGAGCGTCACAGCTCATACATAACACACCCTGGACGCTGCCAGAACAGTGGATCAGAATAGGTTCTTTCACAGCAAGATATCTCTCTGCCCACGGGAACAGACATACCCTCAGTGTGCTTGGCCTTGAGCCATCTTTCCTTGACTCTCTCTCACACACACACACACACACACACACACACACACACACACACACACACACACACACACACACACACACACACACACACACACACACACACACACACACACACACACACACACACACACACACACACACACACACACACACACAATCACACACACAATCACACACACACATACAGACACACAATCACACACACACACACACACACACACACACAACCACACGCACACACGCACACACACACGCACACACACACACACACACAAACAGACACACACACACAACCACACGCACACACACACAATCACACACACACACACACACACACACACACACACACACACACACACACACACACACACACACACACACACACACACACACACACACACACACATCCCACATTCACACTTGTCTTTCAGTCCCAAAGGAAATTACACAAATTATTCTGTCCAATGCACTAAGGCTGTGACTAATGAAGAGGCGGGGGGGGGGGGGGGGGGGCTGGGTATCTAACTAGTACTTGGGACACCCACACCCCCCCCCCCCCCCTCTCTGTTGTTGAGTTCCTTTGTTTGTGTCCTCAATCTGTGACCTCAAATAGCTGAATTTCTATTCTATTCTATCCAGTCAAATGTGAGCGTTATGAAAACGCACTGTGCTGTGTGAGTCAATCAGAGGCTTTGTTACATTTTGGATGATTTTTGGATTGTGGTTGAAGAGAAGAAGTGTTCTTGTGTATCTTGGAACAAACTCAAATTGGCTCAAATATATAATATAAATTATTTGGTATCAAATGAGACAAGTGTCCCACATTCGATACCACAGCATAGGACACTATTGGATCGATATTGCATAAATGGACTGCATTTATAGAGCGCTTTTATCCAAAGCTCTTTACAACTTATGCCTCACATTGAACCATTCACTCACACATTCACACACCAACGGCAGAGGCGACCATGCAAGGTGCTTACCTGCTCACCAGGAGCAGGTAGGGGTTAAGTGTCTTGCTCAAGGACACATCGACACGCTGCAGAGAGGAGCTGGAATCGAACTGGGAACCTTCCAATTACCAGGCGACTGCTCTACCACCTGAGCCACTGTCGCCCCCCCCCCCCATAGAGTGGTGAAGTGTGTGTGTCGTGCGTGTATGTATGTCTGTCTGTCTGTCTGCGTGCGTATCTGTGTGTGTGCCTGTCTGTGTGAGTGAAAGTGTTGTCCTTCACAGGTTCATCCCAGTCCCACCTCCCTCCATGCTGGTGCCTTGTATGGGAGCAGGAGGTGTTGTCTTCCTGCTGGTGTGTTGTAGGTGGTGTCAGCAGGAGAGGAGGAGGGGAGTCACACTGCTGTGTGCAACACAGGCACTCATCCCCCATCATCACCCTCCAAAGGTCACCCTGTACTGTGAGCCAATCAAGGGTGAGATCATCTGAAATCCAGTTTGACCATGATGACTACAGTCAACTTGAACCCTTTCACTACCACACTACCAAATGGTTAACCCTTTCACTGTGACAATACAGAAGGTTAACCCTTTCACTGCCACGCGACAAATGGTTAACCCTTTCACTACCACACTACATAAGGTTAACCCTTTCACTACCACACTACATAAGGCTAACCCTTTCACTGCCACACTACAGCGCCAAAAACCATGGAGAGACCTGCGTGCAAGTGATGCCAAAAATGTAATTGGGCGTCGGGCAACGGCGTCTACGTGTAGGTATATGATGGTCGGAGAAACAAGCCATGACAGCCCACGCAGAAGTATATATTGACATTAAGTTTCATTCTTATTTGTAAGAAGGGGACGCAACACAAGGCCACAGACAGGGTAGGTGAGGGTGCAGTGACACAAAACCATGGAAACAATTAGCTAAATAATAGTATTTATTTACAAAACACAGAGATCAAGGAGGACTACCAGTGGCACCAAATGAAATACAAAAGGAAATGAAATCCCACCCTCCTCTTTACAGGCGCGGACGCCCAAAAGTACAGGTGGCGGTGCTCACTCTAAGAGGGCTTGTGTCCATAGCCGACGTTTTATGAGTTGTCAGCTCCTTTCTGTCATTCATTTCTATGCTGGAGAAGCGCCAGGCGCGCTCCTCTTCCCAGCGACGCGCCTCGCGCTTTATGAGCTCTGTGCGGCAGCGTTTTTGGTCGGAGCGCTCTCAGCGCATAAAGTTGAAACTAGTTCAACTTTTTTGGAAAGGAGCGTGCTCATCAATGTAACTCATCGAGGAAGGGGCGGAGCCGCAGCTGGCGCGAGCTCTGGGGAGACCCAGATAAACGCCCGAAGCTTTTTTTTCTTCTTTTTTCAAAGCGGTCCGCCTTGAAAAAAAGGCTTTGAGTGGACACATAGCCTAAGGCTGGTGTCTTTAACATCAGGTCACCTACGTGATGCAAAATGTAGACCCAGGGTATCTTCCTGCCCTCAATGTCCCCGTGTGCGAAACAAAAGATTAATACAAAGAAAGACAATCACCATAGGCTGGGTGACAAACAAATATATACAGGTTAGGGTTAGAACAGAAATGTGCAACAAACTATAATGACCTAAACACAATACAATGAATCAGAGCTCTGTCACCAGCTCTACACCAAAAGGATTACACAAAAGATATTGATACTAACTACCAGCGCAACGAACCTGAGCTTTGACCAGCTCTACACAAAATACCTATTACTACAAAACAACATACTCTAAAGATACTTTCCTATAAACGAACAGCGCAGAGAGACAGAGCTTTCACCAGCTCTTTACCAGAACATACCCTAAGAGCCTCAGCTCTATAACCAAAAGACACAAAGAGCTCTCCCACAAAGACACAGATAATAGTTACCACAACCAATGAACCAGAGAGCTAACTAACACTGCACACAATGGGATATATGAAGGGGTGTGGAGCTTGATTGCTGACGAGCCTCGGCTGCTGCACTGGGGTGAGTTGCTGATTGACCAGCTGCTGCTGGAACTGAGACACCTGAGAATGGGGATATGTAGACACAAGAGGGAGACAAGACAACAACAAACAAAACATGCCTATATATACAACAGATATTATGCATTACTCCCTCTATATATATACATAAGGACAGGGTCCGTAACAGTAAGAAAGCAGAGTTCTTATTTTCTGTGTATTATTTTCACTAGTAGGTATCAGTGCTACCGTGACAAAATAGTAGGCTATATAGAACACTATACGTTTAGCAGTGACCTGTTTGTGTCATTTGTCCTTGTGAAAAAGTGTGTTTGTGTGTTTACTTGTCACTCAAATGAAAAGACAACAGCATAACTTTGTCACCTTGGCAAATAGTGGCAAATACAGAGGTTCACTTTTATTCTAGAACAAGTTGGCTGAGTGTACTGTAAGTGGTTATATATATGCTGTGGGGACTACCTGTTCTGTTCTGTCTGCAAAGAGCTGTAATTGTCTGGTATTATTGAACTATGAATAGACAGATCGGACTGTACCAGCACAAATGCTACAATTTGCAGATCATTGTCATTTATATAATTTGCATTGTAATTGTAATTATTTTATTGTTTTAATCCACTTTTTCTCCTCCTGTTTTTCTGTGTTTTTCTCCCATCCCAATTTTAGTCATGCCAATTCCCCCCTCCCCTTCCTGGTCGTTGCTCGCATTTCCCCCCCACTGGTCGGTCTAGGGAGGGTTGATAGATACTATCACATGTCCCCTCCGATACATGCGGAGTCAGCCAGCCACTTCTTTTCACCTGCCAGTGCGGACTCTCATTGGTGAGGTGTAACATGTGGGAGGCTCACACTACCCTCACCATCTCCCTTCCTCGCTGTGCAGGCGCCCTGACCGACCTGTAGGAGTCGCTGTTTACAATGACCAGATTACCACCCGCCGGCTTCCCTCCCGCTGACTCTGCCAATTGAGCCAGTATGACGGCGGGCCAAGCCGGAGGCAACGCTGACAGCCGGATTCGATACCAGTGTCTCTCTCGTTGGTGACGAGCGATTAGTCTGCTGCGCCACCCAGCCGCCTTGCATTGTAATTTATATACATTTGCATTGTAATTTATACAATTTCCATTGGAATTTATATAATTAAACTAAATAATAATAAGGAAAGCTGGCTTTTTCAGCTTAGATTGCCCCTCTGTTGTAATTACTGACTGCTATTATGTTCATGTAGATGTTGAGGGTACAGGCAGCGAGGACTTTCGAGAAATGTGCAAAATCATTTTATCAGCATCCATGCTCAGAACTAGACATTTTCTCTCCTGCCCCCCACTGTCTGTCTGTCTGTCTCACCCTCTCTTCCTCCCTGCCCTCTACTGTCTGTCTGTCTCACCCTCTCTTCCTCCCTGCCCCCCACTGTCTGTCTGTCTGTCTGTCTGTCTCACCCTCTCTTCCTCCCTGCCCCCCACTGTCTGTCTGTCTGTCTGTCTGTCTGTCTGTCTGTCTGTCTGTCTGTCTCACCCTCTCTTCCTCCCTGCCCTCTACTGTCTGTCTGTCTGTCTGTCTGTCTGTCTGTCTGTCTGTCTGTCTGTCTGTCTGTCTCACCCTCTCTTCCTCCCTGCCCTCTACTGTCTGTCTGTCTGTCTGTCTGTCTGTCTGTCTGTCTGTCTGTCTGTCTGTCTGTCTGTCTGTCTCACCCTCTCTTCCTCCCTGCCCTCTACTGTCTGTCTGTCTGTCTGTCTGTCTGTCTGTCTCACCCTCTCTTCCTCCCTGCCCCCCACTGTCTGTCTGTCTCACCCTCTCTTCCTCCCTGCCCTCTACTGTCTGTCTGTCTGTCTGTCTGTCTGTCTGTCTGTCTGTCTGTCTGTCTGTCTGTCTGTCTGTCTGTCTGTCTGTCTGTCTCACCTTCTCTATCAGCTCCTGACACATGTCTGGGAGTGTGACAGAGTGTTTGTGTCGTGTCTGGACGAGGACCACGTGCCATAGCACGCACACACACACACACACACACACACACACACACACACACACACACACACACACACACACACACAAATCATCTAACGTCTTTGTACCTCCATCTCAGAGCACAAAATGTCACACGCCTCCCGCCATCTTCAAACGATAAATCTCTCTCAGCAGGCAGAGAGAAGGAGAGGGGGGGGGGGAGAAGTAGAGGAGAGAGGAGCTGAGATGAGAGAAATGAGAGGAAGAAGGAGAGGACAGTTCAGGAGAGGAGCTGAGATGAGAGAAGAGGAGAGGGAGAAGGAGAGGAGAGTTCAGGAGAGGAGCTGAGGTGAGAGAAGAGGAGAGGGAGAAGGAGAGGAGAGTTCAGGAGAGGAGATGAGAGGAAGGAGAGGAGAGTTCAGGAGAGGAGATAAGAGAAATGAGAGAAGGAGAGGAGATGAGATGAGATGAAGGAGAGGGAGAAGGAGAGGAGATGAGATGAGAGAAATGAGATGGAGAAGGAGTGGAGATGAGAGAAAGGAGAGGGAGAAGGAGAGGAGATGAGATGAGAGAAAGGAGAGAAGGAGAGGAGATGAGAGAAAGGAGAGGGAGAAGGAGGAGATGAGATGAGAGAAAGGAGAGGAGAAGGAGAGGAGATGAGAGAAAGGAGAGGGAGAAGGAGAGGAGATGAGAGAAAGGAGAGGGGGAAGGAGAGGAGATGAGATGAGAGAAAGGAGAGGGAGAAGGAGAGGAGGTGAGAGGAGAGGGAGAAAGGAGAGGGAGAAGGAGAGGAAATGAGATCAGAGAAAGGAGAGGGAGAAGGAGAGGAGATGAGAGGAGAGGGAGAAGGAGAGGAGATGAGAGAAAGGAGAGGGAGAAGGAGAGGAGATGAGATGAGAGAAAGGAGAGGGAGAATGAGAGGAGATGAGGGAGAAGGAGAGGAGATGAGATGAGAGAAAGGAGAGGGAGAAGGAGAGATGAGAGAAAGGAGAGGGAGAAGGAGAGGAGATGAGAGGAGAGGGAGAAAGAGAGGAGATGAGAGGAGAGGGAGAAGAGATGAGATGAGAGAAAGGAGAGGAGATGAGAGAAAGGAGAGGGAGGAGAGGAAATGAGATGAGAGAAAGGAGAGGGAGAAGGAGAAGAGATGAGATGAGAGAAAGGAGAGGAGATGAGAGAAAGGAGAGGGAGAAGGAGAGGAAATGAGATGAGAGAAAGGAGAGGGAGAAGAGAACAGGCTGGTAATGCCTGGCAGAGAGGAGCTTGTTTGTTGTTTTTGCTGGAGGAGCAGTTTGTGAACCCTCCACTGCTGAGAACTGCTGCATTTTAAATCCCTCCTCGACAACAACCAACAGTATAAAGCAAAAATGTAATCCTATTATAATAATAATAACTTTATTTGTATAGCACCTTTCATACAGGGGATTGCAGTTCAAAGTGCTTTACATCAGTAAGAAATAAGACATACAATCAGTGTAAAACAAGCAGCATGAGCAAAGCATAAAGTGGGATAAAATAATGCAGATATATTAATCAAATCATATCAGAACCTCACGTTCCAATAGGCTTCTGTAATCCGTTACAAAACATGGGGCGTAGAGATAAAAGTAAAAATAAGTAAAATAATAGCAAGGGTAAAATGAGCAGACATATAAAATCACAGTTTTTCACATTAGGAGGATCTAACATCCCAACCATGTTTATGGTTTGATTCAGTTTTAGTAGAATAGAAAAGACATGAATGATGAAATGAGCACATAAAGTGCACTGCAGACATACTATAAAATCAATTTTTTTTACAGTGCAATAAAATAGTTCTGGAATACTGTTTAACAGTTCAAAGTCGTCTTTACCTTCTCTGTTTGGTATCCACAGTTTAAAACCTGACAGTCTTCCCTCTTGTTTGATACCCACTTTGACCTTTCGAACCTTCCACTCAGGGCGCAGTTCCCTCTCTCAGGGCGTGGTTCTAGGCCTGGGTCTTACACAGTTTTAAAGCCTGACCGTCTTTCTTGCTTGATACCCTATTGATATCCAGCCCGCTTCCTCCTATGGACATAAAATGTCACAGAAGACTGATTTGCCTTGTAAAAGGAAGGGTTTAATCAGCATTTGTACGTTTAACATAAACTTGTTGTATATGGATTCCAAAATGTCTCACTGCATTTGGATTGTTGCCATTAATCACAGCCCTGCAGACACTGCCCAACAGCAGTGTCTTCCCTGAGCAAGTGCTGCCCTCTGCTGGACAGAGATAGTGTGTGGTAGAAAATATTTCTCTCCACTCTGGGAGGTAGTTTCATAGAAAAGGATAATAAAAAAGACACAATAGAAAAACAAAGTGATACATCATTTCACAGTTTCCTCTATGCAAACTGACTTTCCACTATGCTAACTGACGTGCCACAATGCAAACTGACCATTCCTTCTGTTATAACAAAGAAGGCATTACTTGCTGTAGAGATAGAGATACGGATTGCAATAGGTTTGCAATAGATTGCTATTTCTTCCATCTACATCATCCCATTGGGCTGTGATTTACACAACACAAGGAATCAGTGTCCTCTGATGACATCACTGGTGGCCTTATTCAAAGTCATTAGCTCAATAACTGTCAATCTAAAATGAATGTGTGCAAAACAGTTTAGACTTTAGAGCCTTGGGATACGTGTGTCTGTGAGATTATGTGCGAAATAAATCAGCGCTGTGCCCCTTCAAGTGACGCCTACACCGTCTCTATCCGCCCGCCACTTAGACATTTAGTTCTCCCCTCTCCCTCTCCATCCCCCGCTTTCTCCTCCTCCTCCGCGTCGTGCTCGGTCCTCCTGACATCCCGCTGGGCACGTTGAGTCCTCTCAGAGGCCCTCAGCTGTCTGTAGTAACGTCGGTTCTCCTCCGGGTGGGAGACCACGGACAGGGGCAGTCTACAGATGGCTGGGCTCTCACTGGAGATGAGGAGGAAGATGAGAGTGGACAGACAGAAGGGCCAGGTGCACGCCGGTAATCCAAACTGACAGGGGGGAATGGGGGATGGCATGGGAGAGGAGAGGGAGAGCACGATGAATGATATGGTAAAAGTCCAAACGATTTGACGAGGCTTTGCTTAGAATTTGGTGTATATAGAAAAGGATATTCACTACTTACTACAGACATCACATTTGCGATCGCTGAGCTCATGTATGCGCAGAAAAACGCTGCGAGAGAGGAGACAAACAAATTATTAAATTTAAAATCAATCCCATGAAATCTGGTGTGTAATTGTAATGATGTAAACAAGACGAAAGTCTTTCTCTGGTCTGCATCCCCTTAACAATTGTGTGTATTGAGCTGTATTGTACCCATTCTGCAATCTGTTAATAACGTTTTCAATCAATCAATCAATCAATCAATCAATCAATCAATCAATCAATCAATCAATCAATCAATCAATCAGTTGCCACAGTGCCAGAATAGCTATATTATAATATTAGTCATACCAACAAAGCGCATGTCAGTTATGTCCAGAATGATTGTGACACATATCTCATAAGCACAAAAAGGTACTTAAGTATTTAGTTACTTTTAAACAAAAACCATTAAGACTTTCTGCATTCTCCAGTGTCCCCCCAATATCAAATGAGCAAATAATGAATATGAAATAATGAAACTCAGCACTTTTATGACTACAGGTTAAAGTAAAAGTATCCTAGATGCTATTAAAATACTGAAAATGTAGTTTTTCCTTTAAAGGGGCTATGCGTTATAAATGTCATTTTTCAGTCTCTAGCATTGTATTATAGTAATAGGAGTTCGTATCAATGTGTTTTTGGGCCTAAATACTATATTGACGAATTCCTCAGCTACAGCCCATCCCCTGTTTGCCTCTAGTAAATCAGGTCATGTTGATTTGACGACCTGGTGCACGTCACAGGGCGCTGTTTATAGCGCACGGTGATGTGATTGGCTCTGTGGTTTTAGTAATGCCCGCCTCCATTCTTCGACAGACAGACCGGCGTTAGCTCTCGGGACTCGGGAGCGATCGCTAGCTAGTTAGCACCAGCCGGGGCCGGCGTTAGCAACCGGGGGCGTCGCGGAGCATTCAGCCTGCTGGCTACCTAGATCCACTTCAACCAGCGTCGCGGAGCATTCAGCCTGCTGGCTACACAGCTTGTCGGTGTGCTAATAGCCTCTGCAAGCTAACGGTAGCTGGCTCCAGGCTATTAGCACATCGACAAGCTGCTGGAGCTCCCGACGCTCGGCTGGTTGAAGTGGATCTAGGAATGCTCCGCGACGCTCCCGGTTGCTATCATGTGCAGGTCCTCTTCTCAGACCTGTGTACTGCACACGCATCATGCAAGCTACACATCGCTGCATGTTGATCAATGGTGGCCCACTCGGTGCATCACAGTGGGCTACTATTGTGCTAACAACAACCGCGGTGTCCGGCTTGTCGGCCGGCATGAGTGCTCGATTTAAAATGGTTCTCTCCTCTTTGTATACCTTTGTCCTCACAAGTATTCTGCCAGGGAACTTATGGATACGACAATAGTAGTAGTTATAAGGTGTTTGATCATTGTGTCGTTGTACATATTGTGTATACACCGTTAGAAGCTAACGTAGCTTAGCTTGGTAGCTATTGTGCTAACAACATACCCCGACGTCTAGCTTGTTAGCCGGCATGAATGCCCGATTTAAAATGGTTCTCTCCTCTTCGTATACCTTTTTCCTCACAATTATTCTGCCAGGGAACTTATGGACACGACAATAGTAGTAGTTATAAGGTGTTTGAGCTTGTAACGTTAGTTAGCTCATAGCTATCGTTTGAGCTTGTAACGTTAGTTAGCTCATAGCTCTCGTGTACCACGATAGCTATGAGCTAACTAACGTTACAAGCTCAAACACCTTATAACTACTACTATTGTCGTGTCCATAAGTTCCCTGGCAGAATACTTGTGAGGACAAAGGTATACAAAGAGGAGAGAACCATTTTAAATCGGGTATTCATGCCGGCTAACAAGCTAGACGTCGCAGCATGTTGTTAGCACAATAGTAGCCCACTGTGATGCACCGAGTGGGCTACTATTGATCAACATGCAGCGACATGTAGCTTGCATGGTGCAGTGCTTTGCCCCACAGGTCTGAGAAGAGGACCTGTGGTACCCTTGACTGAGATTTCATAATCAAAACTGTTAGATCAACCCTGAAAACTGAAAATATCTGTGGTAATAGTTCATAACATGGACTCTCAGAGTGATGGAACCTATGTTAGCTTCTAACGATGTATACACAATATGTACAACGACACAATGATTTACATTATTACAAATATGGTAACGTGGTTGTGGCTTTTACAAATAGTGGTAACATATATATATATAGATAGACAGTACTGCTACATCTCTATATTTATGACATACCATATTTGTATGTAACCTGAAACCTAAGGGGGGACCCTGATGTAAACAAGACGAAAGTCTTTCTCTGGTCTGCATCCCCTTAACAATTGTGTGTATTGAGCTGTACTGTATTGTACCCATTCTACAATCTGTTAATAAAGTTTTCAATCAATCAATCAATCAATAAGACCTCCACCTGGATGGAATGACGGGGAGATGGGCGGAGCTATTTGGTGGGTGGCTGTCACTCAAAGTGTGGGTGGAGCCAAGCCAATAATAGCCTGCTTTCATGAGGCTGAAAAATGCTGGTTTTGAGTACAAGATTAGAAATATAAAACAATGATTATTTTTGGAATAAAAATTACACATGTGTTACATAGACTCACAGGAAGTGTGTAAAGTTGCCCAAATAGTGCTAGGAATAGCACTGCATGACACCTTTAAAAAAAGTATCTACTAACTAAGGCACACTGCAGGCCTGAATCACATCGTTTCACTCATATGTGACTCAGATCTGTTTTTTCATGATTTTGGCCACTTTCATAATATGTGGTCCGGTCCTAAATCAGATACAGGTTAGATTTTTTGCAATGTGACCTCAGTCTGAACAGTCATATCAGAATTCATGCAACCTCTACATCACAGATTGACATTCATCACAATTCTGTGCTGGCGGGAGGCACTCTGTGAATACAAACATGGAAGACAGCTGTGATGGAGGTGGTCAGTGGCGGGACAGTGAGGTGTTTGTTTACCATATAAGTATTTAGGGTGATACTTCTGTACAAGCAAAACGTGAGGGGGTGTATCATAACCGGTCTGTGTTTGAAAGCATATTGAAAGAAGAAATGTCTCTCTTTCACCTCTTCCTCGCCCCTTAGCATCTTCTTACAAATGAGTTGGCCTCCAATGCACATCAACTTGTAAATTAAACCATAAACTGTGACTTCAGTGTCCTCCATTGATTGAAAATTGTATTAACAGATTGCAGAATGGGTACAGTACAGTACAGCTCAATACACACAATTGTTAAGGGGATGCAGACCAGAGAAAGACTTTCGTCTTGTTTACATCAGGGTCCCCCATTTTCAATTCATCATAACATATATGACACACACAACATACAGATAGACAGTACTGCTACATCTATACATTTATGACATACCAGATTTGCAAATACAGTACTGTTTGTGATACAAAAAGAGTCCAGAAAAGAGAGTATATACATTTGACGTAGAAACTACATTGGAGGAGGTTGGGTAGGTAGGTGGGGTGGGGTTGAGTGGGTGGGGGGGGGGGGACTGTACATTGGAGGTGGTGGGGTGGGTGGGTGGGGGACACTGTACAACTGTACAAGCAAAATTGTACATTGGAATATTGACAAAACCATGTTTACGTGTCAATCAGGAGCGTGACCCGTTCACACTGGAATCTGATATTGGCCACATTTAAAATGACTTACCACAAGTTAGAGCTAGCAGATGGCTCTGCCATGTTAACGCGTAGAACATCCCTCCAATGGCGATGCAGGACAGAACGCTGTTGTATCCCCACAGCCCAAAGTAAATGTCCTGATGAGGGGCAGCCAGAGCCAGACCTGGTACACACAGATGCATCAAAGCCAGAACATAACGTACCGTTGCGTTAACTGCTCAAACAAAGAAGTCGTACTTTTTTGGAATTTTGGGAAATTGATTCATTACACGATGGGTAAATGGCAGCGTGTCTAATGTTAGCCAAACACTCTAACAATACTGTGTTTCCATAATGGGGTCAATGTAAATATACAGTGCTAGAATGACCATACAATCACTATAGTGAGGATTCTTCCTTCCATAGAAGGAAGACTGCTAATTGGACTCCTGTACATTCGAAACATCCCAACACACCCAACCCCAAACACCTACTATATTGTATGTAATGAGTACTTTTATGGTTCATTCACAATATAGGCCACAGTGCATTCAGTGCTCCACAACATGAAGACATAATTGTTTATATTTTCTATGAATGGAACAGACAAAGCAGCTTTGGTACCGGAGAGCGTGCCAACCACAGAGCCCAGCACGGCATGGAGGCAGATGGTGGGAGAGCAGAGCAGCAGGGCCAGCAGGAAGACGCCTCCAGTGCCGGGGTTGTCACAGCCGTACACCTGACCCACGCCAGCTGGCACAGACAGGAGGAGCTGTGCCAACAGGATGTCACAGGTGATGAGCTCGGTTTGAGTTAAAGGTATAGAAACTGTAATGACAGTCAAACAGCGCCCTCTATAGGCAAAAGAGCCCCACTTGGTATTGCACTTTGCACTCTGGATATGAAATATAGAAATTAGTGCTACGGAGTAATCGTGCTAATCAGATGTATGTACAGAGTTGCAGCATTGATATGTACAGTGGTGCAGGTATAAAGACACTAAGTAATACTGGTCAGCGTAAGAGCAGGTAAGGGATATGTACAGATATAGATTTATATGCAGGTATGTACAGACAGATGTGGATATATATACATCAGTGGAGGCTGCTGACCAAATTTTTAGGTGAAGCACAAATTATTATATTATATTATATATTAAATTATATTTTTTAAACATCCCCAACGCTGTAACACCCCCATTCCTCCCATGTGTCAGGCTCCTCATTCGCTTCCATTCATTTTGGGGACCATGTTTAAATATCATACTTGTCATACTGAAGTATAAACAAACTATACTGCTGTGACGATTTAAATAACACAGACCATTCTGAGTCAATGGTATGCAAAACTGTACATTGGAATATCTAACATGTATTTAACACCTTCCTCTGCACGAGGCCACAGATGGGTTTTTATGTAACACAAGGACAATGAATGAATGAATGAATGAATGAATGAATGAATGAATGAATGAATGAATGAATGAATGAGAGAGACCACGGCGGGTTTATATTAACACAACAGAACTGAATGAGAGAGAGAGACAGAGAGAGACCACGGCGGGTTTATATTAACACAACAGAACTGAATGAGAGAGAGAGACAGAGAGAGACCACGGCGGGTTTATATTAACACAACAGAACTGAATGAGAGAGAGTGTGTGTGTGTGTGTGTGTGTGTGTGTGTGTGTGTGTGTGTGTGTGTGTGTGTGTGTGTGTGTGTGTGTGTGTGTGTGTGTGTGTGTGTGTGTAATAACAAGTATACTATAATCACAGGTGTATTATGGTGCAGTGCAGGGTCCATGTGTGTGGCTTGTGTCCAATAACAATAGTCCATGTATCTTTTGTGTGTGCGTGTGTTTAAGACTGTGGTCTTTGATAATGAGAATGTTATAGTTCTTCGTTCTACACTGAATGAATGAATGAATGAATGAATGAATGAATGAATGAATGAATGAATGAATGAATGAATGAATGATGAATGAAAACTTTATTTAACAGATTGCAGAATGGGTACAATACAGTACGGCTCAATACACATGTTAAGGGGATGCAGACCAGAGAAAGACTTTCGTCTTGTTTACATCAATTCAGTGCCACATACACACAGTCCTCATATCCCTCCTAGTTACACACAGTCATCATTATCCCTCCCATACAATACGCACAACACAACAGACTAACTCGTCTTGCTCAATACTTGTTTATGAGTTTTAAGAGACAGCACTGTAATCTCTCTCAACCAAAGCTCTGACACCTTGCTATCTGAAACACTGACACCATTATAATATCAACCTAATAATATCAACCTGATAATATTGAAACATTATCAATATAACGTTAGCTACCAACTTTAGCAGGGCTCCTAATAACACAAGATACATTTCACTATGAATTGAAAATGGGGGACCCTGATGTAAACAAGACGAAAGTCTTTATCTGGTCTACTGCATCTCCTTAATAATTATGTGTATTGAGCCGTACTGTATATTGTACCCATTCTGCAATCTGTTAAATAAAGTTTTCATTCATTCATGCCTTTTGAAAAGTGACATGGTCGATGTAGGAGTTATGATGCGGTTTAAATTCGGTTACAGTAAAGGTGCTCCCATAGTCCAGCAGACTGTACACAGAGCAGACTCCGCGGATGTCCGCGCGGCTCTGTGTACAGTCTGCTGGACTATGGGAGCGCCTTAACGTTACACAAACTGACATTCTAAAGCCAAGACACTTACCCATAAAGACGGTATCTCGATCGATCTCATCCATCGTTGAATAGTGCAGCTTCTCCATGTGACGAGTCCGACTCGAGCCGCGTGCATTAATCCCATGGGAAATGTAAACAATATAGCATCGCGAGCCAGCTTGTTGCATCAAATTGATGTTTGGCTTTTGTCTCCCGAGTGAAGTTAGAACTACTACACTTCGGCTGGTCCAGGCTAAGCACTGCAGGCTTTCGTTTGACAACAACTGAGATAAAAAAAAATATATATATATCATCAAACAGCAGTCTTTTGTGATCTAATCCAATCGATCCTTCATTTGCGTGAGGATGCTGTCGAAATCCACTATTCTGTTGATGCGTGACACACGTTCCATTTTCGGGACTCCGACTCCAGACAGTCACCCAAGCGATTCACCCAAATAAAGTTTTCATTCATTCATTAATTTGCTGTCTCCTTATAACCGTCTGCTTTTACTCTTAGCTTTTCTTCATAGGAGAATGTGTGAAAAGATTCCTGTATGATCCGATCTACGATGTTTGGAGGAGCATCCATAATTCTTTGCAAAAATAATTTCCTATATTAGCCAGCTACAACAACAAGGAAGTTAGTTAGAACTACACTAGTCTTCAAGTTCAACTGAGATTTAAAAAAATATATATTTATATCATCCAAGTAAACGATGCAGTGCACAACAATAACTGAACAAGTGAATAAAGATATTAAAATATGAATGATTATATTAGGCAAATAAATGTTCTTCTTCAGGCAAACAGATGATGCAACACAACGTTGACTATAGTAGAACACTGACGCCAGTCCAGCTGCAGACTTCCTGGCACCACTTGCAGACAGTCTCTGATTGGATTTTGAAGGTTGTCAATCATTCAACCTCTGTGTAATATTGGATGTCAAGGCTGTCAATCAATCAATCCTCCATTCAGTGGCAAGAGTTTAACTGCACAGACCGTGCTTAGATGAAATTAATAGCCTATTTTGATTCGCTGTTATATATTATTTATTTAACAAAGGGTCACACCTGTGAAGTATTCTTCACGAATAATTAAGGCAATACTGCAGTGCAGGCATGCTCAGAGCTGTCAATTTTGGCCATTTAAAAAAAAAAAAAAATGCACTGGCATTTTTTTACAGAGGAAAACATATATATATAAAAAAAATAAAAATAAAAAAATATATATATATATATATATATT
>NC_140175.1:94148598-94178598 GCF_963971535.1 Notolepis coatsorum
CATCATCCAACATTGTTTAAAATACTAACACATTCCCCTTGACAGAATCGCTTCATATTTAGTCGTTATGGTGCTTTCAACATAACCATTTGTTCTCCGCGATCCTGTTTTCTCCCGGAGTGAGCCGGGGAGGGTTATGTGATTTGGTTGTGGGCGGGTCCTGAGCCCAGGACCGTGGATTGTTACCAATAAAGACGTGTGAATGGCCAATCAGAATCGAGAAATTTGCATGCCGTTGTATAAAGGCCTCTAGGCTCTGGGCAGATCTTATGTGGGGGGGGGGGGGGGCACAGTATAGCACAGTAATGGTACCTGCTCTGTCCGAGGACGAGGGCAAACACGGTGGAGGCGAGGGTCCCCAGCAGACTGTTGACGGCCCACCAGGGGTTCTGGAGGAGCAGGCCGGCTGTGATGAGCAGCCCGCTGAGGGGGTTGTTGGCGAACATGACCTGGGCCACCCCTCGGAGCACCCAGTCCACCAGCTGGAGACCCACACACCGTCCTGGGACAGAGACAGGGGAGCCAGGCGTTTGATAGTACAGTCTACCATGCCATTCACGGTTTCTTAATGAAGATGTGTAATGCACGCATTCGATGGGGTTTAGCTACAACTGTAGGATCAATCTAATCTTTATTGATCTCCTTTGGGCATCATAGCAGCATGGGGTACAGGTATGGGCAGGGTAATAACAGAAAGACATAAATATAGGCAATACAATTTGATCTGAATATAAAAATATGAGGACATTTTTTGGAATAATAAATAAATCAATAATAATAATAATAATAATAATAATAATAATAATAATAATAATAATAATAATAATAATAATAATAATGTAAACAATATAATTAACAATATAAAAATATGAGTGTAAACAGTGTAAACAAAGGTGCAGATGAGGGTCTGTATGAGTCGGTTATGAACTTCAACCTTCACCCCCTTGGCATGTAATTAGATCTGAGTTATTTTAAGTTATATATTAATATTATCAGCTGCGAGGTAGCTACAGTAGGGGATGGACTGAGTTACACTGCAGCTTTAGGGACACTTACTTTTCATCCATTCTCCATATAATCGCATGTCCCCAGTGAGAAGGGAGATGGCTCTGGAGAGCCTGGAGCTCTCCTCATTCAGGGGCAGGCAGCAGAGTCTGGAGGCAGCCCGGGGCTCCTCATTCAGGGGCAGGCAGCAGAGTCTGGAGGCAGCCCGGGGCTCCTCATTCAGGGGCAGGCAGCAGAGTCTGGAGCCAGCCCGGGGCTCCTCATTCAGGGGCAGGCAGCAGAGTCTGGAGACAGCCCGGGGCTCCTCATTCAGGGGCAGGCAGCAGAGTCTGGAGCCAGCCCGGGGCTCCTCATTCAGGGGCAGGCAGCAGAGTCTGGAGCCAGCCCGGGGCTCCTCATTCAGGGGCAGGCAGCTGTGGTTCTCGGTCGGTGTCATTAGGGGTGTTAGTTCGTTGTGAAGGCCAGCTCTTGGTTAAAACACAGTGCATAGGATGTAAGTCGTATAACATCGGAGCTCTATATCTTAGATCGATTACGGTATCTCTGCTGTCAGGTGAAAACCTTTGAATCTCCAATTCTAGTCATTTTAATGTGTTGACTCAAAGTGAAAGATTGTTCATTGTATTGAGATCAAGTGTCACTAAGGACTAAGGACATTGAAACCCATTCAAAAGCAGATATACAGTATAACAGTACAAAATATACATGGGTGTCAATCCGAAGATAAAGTTATTCTTAATTCCTGGAAAGTTTATCCTGCAAGGTTTTCACCCGGCAGCACCAATGACATAAAAAAATGACACTATACTGTACTACATCAACTGGTTAAAAAGAATAACAATATTTCACTGAATAAAATCAATATCTGAAATGAAAGAAAAAAGAAAAGAAAACGACTAACCTTCGTACTGTCTTCTACTAGTATGCACTTTGCTACTAAGGAATCTATCTTGCCTATACTACTATGTAAATATGTCTTTACTACTATGCACTCAAGACTGCAGCACTCAAGTTCAACACTGTTTAAAGAACAATATCACTTGCCCTTAGCTGCCAGAGTTCTACCCTTCCTGCTGACTTGTTGTACAGAACTTGCAAGTGGCTTTGGATGTAAATGTAATATACAGGAAAGGTAAAGGCCAGCTGGTTTGTTCACTGCATGGACATATCCTGTGCAAGTATTGTTTCACATCCCCCCTACCCTTGTTTACAGTAACCAAATAAACATGATCGTTTACTCTCTACACCAACAGTTTCTGATAAACCAAGACCGATAAAGACATGATTTGGTCACTACAATACAGGAATTTCTTGCTGTATGATGGTGTTTTTAATCAGCCCTACCTGTAGAGGCTACAATGTGATCCGTGCATGAAAGTGTCCAGAGGTCCATGAGCCGTGTGTTTCCTGTAAGTCCACAGACCAGAGCCTGACCCTGTTGTCAAGCCCTCCCTCCCCTGCTGGTCACAAATAACAGACCACTTATTAGCACCTCCCTTCAAACCACATGTACCTAACACACACACACACACACACACACACACACACACACACACACACACACACACACACACACACACACACACACACACACACACACACACACACACACACACACACACACACACACACACACACACACACACACACACACACACACACACACACACACACACACACACACTGTGGTGTCCTGTCATTTTCAATATCCCCTAACACTATATGAAACCTAGAGGTCATTAGCATAACCCCTCCCCTAACACTATATGAAACCTAGAGGTCATTAGCATAACCCCTCCTCTAACACTATATGAAACCTAGAGCTCATTAACATAACCCCTCCCCTAACACTATATGAAACCTAGAGGGCATTAGCATAACCCCTCCTCTAACACTATATGAAACCTAGAGTGCATGACTGTGGTTCTCCCAGAGTTGATAGTAGCTCAAAAGTGTAGCATAGCAAAGCTAATTCTAAACGTTTCATGTACGTATGTGAATGGAAAATGCTAAAACAATTAGCGCCATGCTCTAAAATGAAAACACTGATTTTGGCGGTTTGCTAGTTAGTCAAGCTTTCTACATTTACATTTACATTTACATTTAGTCATTTAGCTGACGCTTTTATCCAAAGCGACTTACAAGTTCTGTACGACAAGCCATCAGGAAGGGCACAACTCTATCAGCTGAGCAACAATGTTCATCAAAGTGTTGAGTGCTACAGTGTAGGTTAGTTTATTAGGACAAGTGCATGACAATACGGTTAGTTAGGGTTAGATTTTTTTATTGTTTTTTTTTTTTTTTTTTTTTAATTCAGATAATGGTTGAAGAAGTGCGTCTTTAGTCGACGGCGAAAGATTGGACGTGATTCGGCTGTCCTAACTGGGGTGGGTAGTTCATTCCACCATTGTGGGGCAAGGACTGAGAATAGGCGACTTCTCTTTGATGACCCTCCCGGAGCTTGGATAGGAGTAGGTCTGAGGCGGCCAGAAGATGCAGAGCGTAGGGGTCTTGAGGGTGTGTAGTTAGAGACCATTGACCGGAGGTAGGCGGGAGCGGTTCCCTTTGCCGCACGGTATGCTAGGTCGAGGGCCTTGAAGCGGATTCGTGCAGCAATGGGGAGCCAGTGCAGGTCCCTAAGAAGTGGGGTGACATGGGCCGACTTCGGTAGGTTTGAGATCAGGCGGGCCGCTGCGTTCTGAATGAGTTGAAGAGGCTTAGTGGCAGTGGCCGGGAGGCCAGCGAGCAGTGCATTGCAGTAGTCGAGGCGGGAGATGACTGTTGATTGGACGAGGAGTTGGGTGGCTTCTTTTGTCAGGAAGGGGCGTATCCTTCTGACGTTGCTCAGGAGGAATCGGCAGGTTCTGGTCGTCGCTGCGATGTGAGCAGAGAAGTTCAACTGGTCGTCGAGGACAACACCAAGGTTCTTGGCGGTCGGGGACGCAGTCACAGCTGTATTCTCGACTGTGATTGAAAGGTCGGTTAGGGGGGAGGATTTGGCCGGCAGGTGGAGCAATTCTGTTTTGCTTAGGTTCAGTTTGAGGTGGTTGGACGTCATCCAGGCTGAGATGTCGGACAGACAGGCCGAGATCCGCTCAGAGACTATGGGGTTGTGGTATAAAAAAGTTTGAGAACCCCTGCACTACACTAACCAACATTAGTGTAGTGCAGGGGTTCTCAAACTTTTTTATACCACAACCCCATTTTATTTAGGATTCTTTTTGGTTACCCCACACTTAATGCATCGCGTAATTTCAACGTGGAATTAAGGAATATCAAAATAAAAGCACACGTTGTTGAACTTGATCATGCATGTTTATTAGAACATTTGATTACAGTACTATGTTATCAATACACATTTATAAAACAAGGCATATTTAGCCAAAATATGTTGCCAGAACATTAAACCTTTATTTTTTTTACCAATGCACGACCCCACTGTCACCTACCCACAACCCCACTTTGGGTCACGGCCCGTAGTTTGAGAACTGCTGGTGTAGCGTTATATTGTGTCTCAGTCCCACCATGACGCCAACTCTCGTCTTTTCACTGTATCTGACGAAGACAGGTTTCCGGTCCTCACTGTATAGAAAGGTCATTCCAAAGGAAACGTAGAGGAAGTAATCCAGCCACTCTGTGCCTTTACCACAATGTATTTAACCCTTTCACTACCACACTACAGAAAGGGTTAACCCTTTCACTACCACACTACAGAAGGGGTTAACCTTCCGTAGTGTGGTTGTGAAAGGGTTAACCCTTTGTCATGTGGCAGTGAAAAGGGTTAACCTTCTGTATTGTCGCAGTGAAAGGGTTTACCCTTTGGTAGTGTGGTAGTGAAAGGGTTAAGGTATAAAGTAACCATTGTTTACTGCAATCCTCTCTCCTCCCCCCCCACCTGATCCTGTTGGGTCCACATGCCTTTCTTTTCCTCCCCAGCAGCTAATCAGGGATCATACTGTAACAGGAAATGGTTCTAAATCACCTCTGGTTTCACACTGGAGAGCCGGAGAGGCTTCCCTGATTTAACCCTTTCACTACCACACTACAGAAAGTTAACCCTTTCACTATCACACTACAGAAGGTTAACCCTGTGGTAGTGAAAGGTTAACCTTCTGTAGTGTGGTAGTGAAAGGGTTAAATGTGGTCCATTTTCATGTTATGAATTGATTGGATATGTATTGGCTATAATTGGTTATGTTAATTATATGCATGCATTTTATGTAGGTGTAAAACTATTTAGCATTAGTGTTATCAGACACAGTATATATATATAATGAGGCGACAGATCACTGTACCTTTGAATGAGGAAATCTGTAACACTAAAGATGGTTGGTAACAACAAAACTACTTGCTATAAAATAAACATTTTCATATATAATGTGATCTTACGTTTGGTAAAATGAGAATTTACTGCATCTCAAGGTGAAATGTGAGTTTTAAAGATTTTTTCAGTTTTTTAAATGAATCACAATCTCTGCCGGGAAGGCTTGGAATGACAAGTGGTTGCCGTGGTAACTAAGGACTAAGGACCAGAAACCACTGGTCTAAGTGGAAGAAAAATGCCACTTACATTTTTCAATCACAAAATTGTGCTTTAGTAAGTAAAGTAAGGCTTTATTTTTATAGCACCCTTCCCAGCACGAATGCACAGAGTTCTTCACCTGTTTAAAAAGAAAAAAAGAACAAGACAATTCATAAAAAAATAAAAACACATCCAAGGTAAAAACAGTGCTTCACCAGTTTAAAAAACAAAGAACAGGTCAATTCATAAAAAACATAAGTAAGTATAAAAACAGGCATGGACAAAACAGAAGAATCAAAATCACGTGTGTACATGGCCAAACGCCAACCTGAACAGGTGGGTTTTTAGTTGACCCTTGAATGAATCCACAGAGTGGGAGGCTCTCAAGACCTGGGGGAGCTGGCGGCTAGGTGGCGCAGTGGGCAAGGCGCTCGCCACCAACGCAGGAGATGCTGGGTTCGAGCCCAGCTCTCGGCGTTGCTACCAGCTTGGCTGGTCGTTCATACTAATACAATTGGCAGTATTAGGGGGTGGGAAGCTGGTGGGTGGGGATCGGACGTTGTGGACAGCGACTCCTACAGGTCGGTTGGTGCGCCTGCGCAGTAGAATCAGGAAGTATCGTGGGCAGCGTGAGCCTCCCACGCAGACCCTCGCTGCTGAGAGATTGCGCTGTGCAGGTGAAAAGATGCGACGGCTGCTTCCTCGAGTACCGGAGGGGACACGTGATGCAAGGCTTCGTCCACATTGCAGCCGGCTTGTGGGAGGCATGGCCTAACAACGTTCGAGACAGGGGAGGGTAGAATTGGACAATGCAAAATTGGGGACGGGCGAAAAATAGAAAAAAAGGGGGAGAAAAAGTAGATTAAAAAAAAGATCTGGGGGAGCTCATTCCAGAGCCTAGGGGCCACAGAGGGGGAGGCTCTCAAGATCTGGGGGAGCCCATTCCAGAGCCTAGGGGCCACTACTTCAAAAGCTTGGTCCCCCTTAGGCCCATGTTAGACTAGTGTTTTTGTGGTCGTTTTTTGAATACGTTTGAATACGTTTCATGTCCCTTTTACACAGAAATGCGTTTTTTGGCGTTTTTTGGCGGATACGTTGAAAACGCTAAATTGTGTTTTCCGTTTTTGAGCAGCGCCAAAACTCGCCGACAACAGTCGTGTAGCCTTCACGGAGCCGTTGTTGCGAAAACGCCCATGCGCAGTAGATACCATCTGCGTGCCCTTCCGGTGACAACAGAGTGTGTGTGTGTGGGTGTGTGTGTGTGTGTTTGGGACAGAGCTCCGTGTCCCAAATAGCTGCAGCTACCATGTGTTGTCAAGTTATTGTTATAAGGACCCCAGTCCAAGCTACAACAGTCTGCATTCCCTTAACAATTGTTTGTATTGAGCCGTATTGTATTGTACCCATTATGCAATATGTTAAATAAAGTTTACATCCATTCTGCTAGCATTACCGATTGGTTGAGCACTGCCACTGGCTAACATGAGCTAGCGTTAGCTATCAGACCCTGTTAGCTCAAAGCTCCTCTTTCAACTTAACAAGCATTAAACAAAATGGCCCAGTCATCTATTCACCTTTGTTTAATACACACAGCGTTGTCTCTAATGTTATCTAACTACTGATAGCTCCCGATATCATCAGTTTGGTGCTGGCTAACTAGCGTGAGCTAACGTTAGCTTCTAGCCACAATGCTATACTGTTACAATGGCATATTCCATTGACGTTAGCATGCAGCTAACAATGTAGCTACCGATCTTTTTTTAGACTAAACTATCCGCTCTTGGTGGTCACTTGTGTTGATGTTAGTTTTGTTTCATCAACAAATGACAGGCAGAACACACAGTGAATGTATCCGTTTTGTTTATTGCACTTTTATTAGACTTTGCTGAAAAAGAATTGCTGCATTGGGTAAATAGGCAAAAGATGGTGGCGCCCATAGGCGCCCGCCTTGTTGACATTTTCTTTGCAGGAAGTGTATTGGCACATTCAAGTTCTGATTGGTTGAAATTGCCTTCATGTTCGCCACCTACTGCCACCTACTGCTTTGGCAGTGTACTACATCACTGTTCTCAGGTGACAAAAACGAAAGTGTGACTCGCCTCTGCTACGTTGCGGCGAAACTCATCTGACAATGAAACGAAAACGAAACTAAGGTGTAACCGGCGCCTTAGTCTTTAGCCTGGTTCGGGGCACCACCAGGAGGCCCTGATCAGAAGACCTCAAGATTCAAGATTCAAGATTCAAGAGTTTTAATTGTCACGGCATACAGGTATACAATGAAATGCGGCTGGTCTTGCCCGCGACGATGTGCAATACAGTGGTACAACATATAATAGAATCCAATAAAGTACAGTGGTACAACATATTAATAGAATCCAATAAAACAGTGCAATAAACAGGTACATGGTGTGCCATCTCGGTATCTGTACATTAGTATTTACAGAGCATATAGGACATGCTAGTTAGCTTTAGTAGTGCAATACACTGTTCCTGATGTTATACTATTTTAAGTGGCCTTTCCTCTGGCCATAAGTGTGCGTGTGTGCGGCATGAGTGTTAAAGTGGCTGCTAGTGTGTGAGCGTGCTCAGCGTGCGTGTCGTGTATGTACTTGTGTGTGGATAGTTCAGTTTCTGTGTCTCTCAATGTTCATTGTTCAAGGCTCTGATGGCCTGGGGGAAGAAGCTTAGCCTAAGCCTCTCCGTCTTAGTCTCTAGAATTCGCAGGCGTCTGCCTGACCTCAGCAGCTGGAACAGGCTGTTATTGGGGTGGTGGGGGTCTTTCATTATCCTGCAGGCTCTGGATTTGCACCTCTTGTTGTATAGAGCCTGCAGGGGAGGTAGCGCAATACCCGTGGTACGCTCGGCTGAGCGCACCACACTCTGTAGGGCCTTCTTGTCCTGTGCCGTGCTGTTCCCATACCAGGCAGTGATGTTTCCGGTCAAGATGCTCTCTACAGCTCCTGAGTAGAAGGACTGAAGTATCTTCCCCGATACTCTGAACTTCCTTAACTGTCTCAGGTGGTAGAGGCGCTGCTTCGCTTTCTTTACTACTGTGCCTATGTGTGTTGACCATGTCAGGTCCTCTGAGATGTGGACCCCCAGGTACTTGAAGCTGCTCACCCTGTCCACGGTAGCCCCGTTAATCCTCAGTGGTGTGTGTGTCTCCCGCTGTCCTCTCCTATAATCCACGATCAGCTCCTTGGTTTTACCAATGTTCAGGAGCAGGCTGTTGTCCTGGCACCAACGTTCCAGTACCTCAACCTCCTCCCGGTAGGCCTTCTCGTCGTTGTCCGAGATCAGCCCCACCACCACCGTGTCGTCGGCGAACTTCACAATGGAGTTGGAGCTGAACTTGGCCACACAGTCGTGTGTGTAGAGTGAGTACAGCAGGGGGCTTAGAACACAGCCCTGGGGGGACCCGATGCTCAGGGTGATGGTGTTGGAGGTCTGACCCCCCACCCTGACCGCCTGGGGTCTTTCACTCAGAAAGTCCAGTACCCAGGCGCTCAGGGCGGAGCTCAGGCCTAGCTCGATCAGCTTGTCCACCAGTCTGGTGGGGACTATGGTGTTGAACGCTGAGCTGTAGTCAATGAACAACAGTCTCACATAGCCCCCCTTCTGACGGTCAAGGTGGGAGAGAGTGCTGTGCAGTACCTGGGAGACCGCGTCATCAGTGGACCTGTTTGTCCTGTATGCAAATTGCATAGGGTCCATATCACTGGGGAGAGAGGCACAAATGTGGTCCTTGACCAGCCTCTCGAAACATTTCATGACCACAGAGGTGAGTGCCACCGGTCTGTAATCATTTGGACATGTTGGGGGACCGGCTGGAGCTATAGGGGTGTATGAGGTCCGAGATATACGTGGGGGCCCGTCCGTGAACTACTCTATAAGTAAAAACCAGGACCGTGAAACTAATCCTGAATTGGACAGGAAGCCAGTGCAGGGAGGCCAGGACTGGTGTAATATGGGCGGACCTCCTGGACCCGGTAAGTATAGCCCAGCTTTCTGACCAGATTAACCATTATGTGTTGTCAATCATTTACCAGTGACTTCAAATATGAAAAAAGAAAAAGAATGGACGCGAATGACTCCCTGTTCAGAGAGATAGGGGTCAGTTCTCAGAGATAGGGGTCAGTTCTCAGCAGTTCTCAGAGATAGGGGTCAGTTCACAGAGATAGGGGTCAGTTCTCAGAGATAAGGGTCAGTTCTCGTTGGTCCCAGACTCCCAGTGAACCCAGGATGTGCATCTTCAAGTGTGTTAGGAATGAGAGAAAAAAATGTAAATGAGAGGAAAATAATAGTTTTCTGCATTTTCCTTCTCCACTTCCTTTCCTTTGATTCACATTTTGTATCAGGCTGATTTTCATTGAGATAAATATATTATAAGCATTGAGTGAGTGAGTGAGTGAGTGAGTGAGTGAGGGAATGAGTGCACTGGGTACTCTGGGAGCCGTAACTAATTACCAATACAGTTCAGCTGGTGTTCCCAGATGGCATGAAGAGTGTGGAACCAGGAAGTGGAATAAATGCTGGATAAATGGTTCACGATGGAGTTACTCTCCGCCATTTACCACGAGACAGGAAGCTACTCATCGTGAACACACTCACAAACTTATTAACAACCAACCTATAATAACTTGAACTACTATCAGATCGACCACTAGTGCCAGGTCACTGCTCAGGTCTCCCAAGGCTGTGGTCTTGTTCACAGATTTCAATAAGCTAACTCTACTTAGTTGTTTCTCTGTCTTCTCTGAAGACTAGACCATTTAATGTTAGGGCTAGAGCTTGGATTGTACCCCTAGAGCCTAGACTGCTCTAGTGTCATCAGCGGATACCAGCAGATCCCTAACACTCATCAATCACAGTTATGCACACTAAAATGGTGGTGCATTTCATCTGACCTGCTGCCCTATACATTCATGCTACTATACACTCATGCTACTGTTGTTTCATCTGACTTGCTGCTCTATTATGTTCACGCTACTATGACTCATGCTACTATTTCACCTGACCTGCTGCTCTATAATTCATATTATAGCTACTATGACTCATGCTACTATTTCACCTGGCTTGCTGCTCTATACATTCATATTATAGCTACTATGACTGTTACGTGTGGGGGTTTGTCTGTACCCTGATCAGGTGTTCCCAGTGTGTGATGTCTAGTTGTAGTTCCCTGTTCTGGTCTTGTAGTCCTTATCGTTTTCCTCCCAGGTGGTGTACCCATTTGTAATCAACCCAGGTGTGTCTTGTCTTGTCATCCCCTCGTGTATAACTGTCCTGTTCTTCCCTGCGTGAGATGCTGATCCTGTTTGTACAGTTCTGTGTTTTGTTTGTCGTTATTTTATGTCACCTTTTCGTTACAAACCATGGTAAATATAAATTAAATATCTTTTGTTGGTTACTTTGGCTACTGTCTCCTTATTATGTTACATTGACAAAGACAACAAGCATTCCTTCAGTCCATGGTAACGTAATAATGACTCATGCTACTATTCCATCTGACCCGCTGCTCTATACATTCATACTATACTGTAACGCTCCAAGATCAACTCATGCCTGGGAGAGAGAATGTCCCAGGCAGGGAGCCACCAGCGGCCACCTGCAGACAATGCACTCAGCCCTGAACATGTTGGTTCAAATGAATAACGTCCTAATGTGGCAATTAGTGTCCTTATTACAAATGTTGTCTGTTTAGGGTTGTTCTGTGTTAGTATTCTTATTCTGTGTTTTGGTATTTAGCCTGTGTGTGTTCTTTGATGGTTGTATTGTATTTTGTATTGTATCAGTTCTAGTGTGTCTTCCCCCAGCTGTTGATCGTTGGTAATCATTGTTAATTAGGTTGAGTATATTAGGTTGTCCTGTTCCCACTTCCTGTTGTGGCGTCATACCTCCGTGTTACCCGTTCGTTGTACCTTGCTGTCGTCTACCTTGCCCTGCTGTTGTATTTAGAGTCAGTAAGTGATTTAGTATTCTGTTTTTGTCATCTTTGTTTTCGTATCTCAGTCCGTGTTTATAGTTAGCGCCAGCGCCGCTGTGCCCTTTTGTTTTGTATGATATATATTTCTTGCCTTGAGTTCTATATTAAAGAACACCGTTGAGAAGAGTAACCACCGTCTCCTTTGTACTTCTAACCGCATATTGGGTCCTTCTTCATGCCGAATCGTAACATTATGACGCCACCATCACAAGACCCAGCGGGAAAGATAGTGGGAACGATGAAGGTTCTCTCCAAATTAATGGAGGGAGATCTGTAGAAATATTCCCCAGCTAAATGGGTATTTCTGTTTCAGACAATCCAGTCCGCAGCAGACCAGTATCCGGACCAGGAGGCAGAGATGAGGGTGATGGCTGACCAGGCTGCAGTCCTCATGGCGAGGTATCGCGTTCAACCCTCTGATCTGCCTCCTGTTCGTGTTTCTGCAGCTAGTCAGGTCCAACCGACTAGCATTCAACTCACTGTTAGCCTGGGTCCTCAGGCTGGCCGGGCTTCTAAAGCTAGCCTAACCCCTACAGCTAGCCTAGCTCCTACAGCTAGCTCAGGGCCCACGATCGGCCTAGCCCCCGCGGCTCGCAGGCCTCCGAGTTCTGGCAAGGCTCGGAGGGCGGGCGGGGGCTAGTGCCGCTGGCAGAGCCTCCACGGCTGATCCGGTCGTCGGTGCCGTCCTGGTTCCAATCGGCGTGGTCCTGGATGTCACCGCTCCTCCGGCTTCCACGTCCTGTCCAGCCTCTACGCCTGGTACGGCTACTACACTGGGTCCAGGCTCCTCATCCCCGGAGCCTACGCCACGCCTCGCCGCCGAGACCGATCCGGTCTCCACGCCCTGCCCGGCCTCTACGCCTGGTACGGCTACTACACTGGGTCCAGGCTCCTCATCCCCGGAGCCTACGCCACGCCTCGCCGTTGAGATCGGTCCGGTCTCCACGCCCTGCCCGGCCTCTACACCTGGTCCGGCTGCTGTGCTGGCTCCCGGCTCCCCGTCTGGTCCAGCTCTGCATCGTGGTCGGCGTCCTGGTCCTCGCCGTGGTCTTCGCCGTGGTCTTCGCCGTGGTCTTCGACGTGGTCTTCGACGTGGGCTGCGTTGGATCCTGCTCTGGGGGTCGTCGCCGCCGCACCGCCGCTCCAGTTCTCCAGATCCGGTCCCTAGTCCGGTGGCTGGAGGGTCTCCCGTCCGGGATCCTGCTCCGGGGTCCTTACCCTCGGTTCCTGGCTCCAGGCTCCCGGATCCTGTTTCTCTCTCCACCCCCCCTCTCCGGGCCCCTGTTTCTCTCCCCGCCTCCCCTCTCCGGGCCTCTGTTCCCTTCCCCACCCCCCCTCTCCGGGCCTCTGTTCCCATCCCCGCCCCTCCTCTCCGGGCCTCTGTTCCCGTCCCCGCCCCCCCTCTCCGGGCATCTGCGCCCGTTTTCCTCCCCCCTGGCTGCTATGCCCCTCCTGGGTTCTTTCCTCGGACTCCCGGCCCCAGTTCTCCGGGTCCTCGCCCTGGTTTTTTTCCGGGGTCCCGGCCTCCTGCGTCGCCCGTGCCCGGACGATGTTTTCGGGGGTCTGGTAGCCCCCCGTTCGGGGGGAGATACTGTAACGCTCCAAGATCAACTCATGCCTGGGAGAGAGAATGTCCCAGGCAGGGAGCCACCAGCGGCCACCTGCAGACAATGCACTCAGCCCTGAACATGTTGGTTCAAATGAATAACGTCCTAATGTGGCAATTAGTGTCCTTATTACAAATGTTGTCTGTTTAGGGTTGTTCTGTGTTAGTATTCTTATTCTGTGTTTTGGTATTTAGCCTGTGTGTGTTCTTTGATGGTTGTATTGTATTTTGTATTGTATCAGTTCTAGTGTGTCTTCCCCCAGCTGTTGATCGTTGGTAATCATTGTTAATTAGGTTGAGTATATTAGGTTGTCCTGTTCCCACTTCCTGTTGTGGCGTCATACCTCCGTGTTACCCGTTCGTTGTACCTTGCTGTCGTCTACCTTGCCCTGCTGTTGTATTTAGAGTCAGTAAGTGATTTAGTATTCTGTTTTTGTCATCTTTGTTTTCGTATCTCAGTCCGTGTTTATAGTTAGCGCCAGCGCCGCTGTGCCCTTTTGTTTTGTATGATATATATTTCTTGCCTTGAGTTCTATATTAAAGAACACCGTTGAGAAGAGTAACCACCGTCTCCTTTGTACTTCTAACCGCATATTGGGTCCTTCTTCATGCCGAATCGTAACACTATACTATGACTCATGCTACAGTACTATTCCATCTGACCCACTGCTCTATACATTCATACTATACTGTCTATGACTCATGTTATACTGCTAATGTTTGGTGTTTGCCTCCAACACTGCTGTGGTTCTGTTCCGAAGGCGACAGTGGAGGTTTGATACTGTATTGTCGTTTTTATTGTTTTATTGTGGATCCCCATTAGTCTACACACCAAAGTGAGACTACTCTTCCTGTTATGATTGTGTGTCCCTGCATGCTCCATAATGACATGCTTCCCCTAAGGAGCAGAATATAACCGTATTACCATCTTATTACAATACGTGGTATTACATTACAACACAAGTGTTTCCTGAATAAATGATTCAATTTGAGTTGATTGACTTGATCTGTTCGTAAGGCCTGCTGCTTATATGGTGAATTTATTGGATTGGTTGGTTGTTTTCTGTTGAAGTCAATGGTGTAGGATCTGTGCTCTTTGTTCTTTAAGATCAGCTGCTACTGGGTCATCGTGGTGACATTTGAGTAGTTTAGTGGTATGAACTTTACAATGAACTGCTTGAATGTCCCTTACAGTACCTGTTCAGCCAGACAGTTATGGTACCCATCACTATATCCTATATGATAAGGTTGGGTGGTCCTCTCTGGCAGGGAAACATGACTTGCACTGGCATCGGTTTCTGTATGAAGCCATTATTGGTGATCTTCCAGCCTACATCTTCTTAAAGGAACACCTTCATTTTTCAAAAAGCAACAAGGCTTTTTTCGGTGATGAAATCACTGCGCCCAGGCAGCAGTGGTTCGGCAAACATTTTTGTTTCTGTTTTTATTATTATTATTCTAAACAGTCCGCCGGACCTTCTTGTGTGAGCTTTGTGTGAATTGGAATTGAAATGACGATTGAATCCCGATAGGTGGCAGTATCGCCTACCTTTTGAACTGGGCTAGTTTACTGTGGGGAAGGGGGCTGCTCACTCACTGCTGGCCAGAGTCGCTGTAGCCACTAGCCTGCGGACTGTCTATGCAATGGCAAGCAAACTATTGGAGATTATTATGAAGAGGACAAAACGATCACACTTATGGATGATAAGGTGCATTTTCACCAGACTACATTAGACTCAGCACTTCTGGTAAATCATAAAAATACTATAGTCAAACTGGCCGAGCATGTAACATCTGTTCACCGCTCCACGGTATATTGGGTCCTTCTTCATGCCGAATCGTAACATTATGACGCCACCATCACAAGACCCAGCGGGAAAGATAGTGGGAACGATGAAGGTTCTCTCCAAATTAATGGAGGGAGATCTGTAGAAATATTCCCCAGCTAAATGGGTATTTCTGTTTCAGACAATCCAGTCCGCAGCAGACCAGTATCCGGACCAGGAGGCAGAGATGAGGGTGATGGCTGACCAGGCTGCAGTCCTCATGGCGAGGTATCGCGTTCAACCCTCTGATCTGCCTCCTGTTCGTGTTTCTGCAGCTAGTCAGGTCCAACCGACTAGCATTCAACTCACTGTTAGCCTGGGTCCTCAGGCTGGCCGGGCTTCTAAAGCTAGCCTAACCCCTACAGCTAGCCTAGCTCCTACAGCTAGCTCAGGGCCCACGATCGGCCTAGCCCCCGCGGCTCGCAGGCCTCCGAGTTCTGGCAAGGCTCGGAGGGCGGGCGGGGGCTAGTGCCGCTGGCAGAGCCTCCACGGCTGATCCGGTCGTCGGTGCCGTCCTGGTTCCAATCGGCGTGGTCCTGGATGTCACCGCTCCTCCGGCTTCCACGTCCTGTCCAGCCTCTACGCCTGGTACGGCTACTACACTGGGTCCAGGCTCCTCATCCCCGGAGCCTACGCCACGCCTCGCCGCCGAGACCGATCCGGTCTCCACGCCCTGCCCGGCCTCTACGCCTGGTACGGCTACTACACTGGGTCCAGGCTCCTCATCCCCGGAGCCTACGCCACGCCTCGCCGTTGAGATCGGTCCGGTCTCCACGCCCTGCCCGGCCTCTACACCTGGTCCGGCTGCTGTGCTGGCTCCCGGCTCCCCGTCTGGTCCAGCTCTGCATCGTGGTCGGCGTCCTGGTCCTCGCCGTGGTCTTCGCCGTGGTCTTCGCCGTGGTCTTCGACGTGGTCTTCGACGTGGGCTGCGTTGGATCCTGCTCTGGGGGTCGTCGCCGCCGCACCGCCGCTCCAGTTCTCCAGATCCGGTCCCTAGTCCGGTGGCTGGAGGGTCTCCCGTCCGGGATCCTGCTCCGGGGTCCTTACCCTCGGTTCCTGGCTCCAGGCTCCCGGATCCTGTTTCTCTCTCCACCCCCCCTCTCCGGGCCCCTGTTTCTCTCCCCGCCTCCCCTCTCCGGGCCTCTGTTCCCTTCCCCACCCCCCCTCTCCGGGCCTCTGTTCCCATCCCCGCCCCTCCTCTCCGGGCCTCTGTTCCCGTCCCCGCCCCCCCTCTCCGGGCATCTGCGCCCGTTTTCCTCCCCCCTGGCTGCTATGCCCCTCCTGGGTTCTTTCCTCGGACTCCCGGCCCCAGTTCTCCGGGTCCTCGCCCTGGTTTTTTTCCGGGGTCCCGGCCTCCTGCGTCGCCCGTGCCCGGACGATGTTTTCGGGGGTCTGGTAGCCCCCCGTTCGGGGGGAGATACTGTAACGCTCCAAGATCAACTCATGCCTGGGAGAGAGAATGTCCCAGGCAGGGAGCCACCAGCGGCCACCTGCAGACAATGCACTCAGCCCTGAACATGTTGGTTCAAATGAATAACGTCCTAATGTGGCAATTAGTGTCCTTATTACAAATGTTGTCTGTTTAGGGTTGTTCTGTGTTAGTATTCTTATTCTGTGTTTTGGTATTTAGCCTGTGTGTGTTCTTTGATGGTTGTATTGTATTTTGTATTGTATCAGTTCTAGTGTGTCTTCCCCCAGCTGTTGATCGTTGGTAATCATTGTTAATTAGGTTGAGTATATTAGGTTGTCCTGTTCCCACTTCCTGTTGTGGCGTCATACCTCCGTGTTACCCGTTCGTTGTACCTTGCTGTCGTCTACCTTGCCCTGCTGTTGTATTTAGAGTCAGTAAGTGATTTAGTATTCTGTTTTTGTCATCTTTGTTTTCGTATCTCAGTCCGTGTTTATAGTTAGCGCCAGCGCCGCTGTGCCCTTTTGTTTTGTATGATATATATTTCTTGCCTTGAGTTCTATATTAAAGAACACCGTTGAGAAGAGTAACCACCGTCTCCTTTGTACTTCTAACCGCATATTGGGTCCTTCTTCATGCCGAATCGTAACACTATACTATGACTCATGCTACAGTACTATTCCATCTGACCCACTGCTCTATACATTCATACTATACTGTCTATGACTCATGTTATACTGCTAATGTTTGGTGTTTGCCTCCAACACTGCTGTGGTTCTGTTCCGAAGGCGACAGTGGAGGTTTGATACTGTATTGTCGTTTTTATTGTTTTATTGTGGATCCCCATTAGTCTACACACCAAAGTGAGACTACTCTTCCTGTTATGATTGTGTGTCCCTGCATGCTCCATAATGACATGCTTCCCCTAAGGAGCAGAATATAACCGTATTACCATCTTATTACAATACGTGGTATTACATTACAACACAAGTGTTTCCTGAATAAATGATTCAATTTGAGTTGATTGACTTGATCTGTTCGTAAGGCCTGCTGCTTATATGGTGAATTTATTGGATTGGTTGGTTGTTTTCTGTTGAAGTCAATGGTGTAGGATCTGTGCTCTTTGTTCTTTAAGATCAGCTGCTACTGGGTCATCGTGGTGACATTTGAGTAGTTTAGTGGTATGAACTTTACAATGAACTGCTTGAATGTCCCTTACAGTACCTGTTCAGCCAGACAGTTATGGTACCCATCACTATATCCTATATGATAAGGTTGGGTGGTCCTCTCTGGCAGGGAAACATGACTTGCACTGGCATCGGTTTCTGTATGAAGCCATTATTGGTGATCTTCCAGCCTACATCTTCTTAAAGGAACACCTTCATTTTTCAAAAAGCAACAAGGCTTTTTTCGGTGATGAAATCACTGCGCCCAGGCAGCAGTGGTTCGGCAAACATTTTTGTTTCTGTTTTTATTATTATTATTCTAAACAGTCCGCCGGACCTTCTTGTGTGAGCTTTGTGTGAATTGGAATTGAAATGACGATTGAATCCCGATAGGTGGCAGTATCGCCTACCTTTTGAACTGGGCTAGTTTACTGTGGGGAAGGGGGCTGCTCACTCACTGCTGGCCAGAGTCGCTGTAGCCACTAGCCTGCGGACTGTCTATGCAATGGCAAGCAAACTATTGGAGATTATTATGAAGAGGACAAAACGATCACACTTATGGATGATAAGGTGCATTTTCACCAGACTACATTAGACTCAGCACTTCTGGTAAATCATAAAAATACTATAGTCAAACTGGCCGAGCATGTAACATCTGTTCACCGCTCCACGGTAGTCGCCGACACTAGAGTTGAGAGCACTCCAGACTAGGGCCAACTAACGTTCGGCAATGGCGATCGCCTATAGACGAGCGAACTATTGGAGATTATTATGAAGAGGACAAACGGTGACAATCCATCCATAGAATAAGGTGCGTTTTCACCAGGCTATGTTGGATTCTTTTCAAACAGGTCAAAACACGTCATATCTTGCATTCCAGGAAACGGAACTGGATTCTTTTTAAACGGGACGATTCTTAGCATGGGATAGCGCATGAACGAAGCTATGTAGAACTAAATGTTTTTTTCCCCGTTGTATACATATTTCCTTTCAAATGAGCCATATACAATGGGTCTGCAAACATTGTGAAAATGGTAAAAAAAAATACGCTGGCGCCAGGGAGTACAGATGGAAAAACAGCGTGGCAGTCAAATAGTTAAGGTCCAGCACTGAATTAGGAAAATCTGCTTTTAGCTCCTGTGCTCCCGACACGTGGTTCTGCAAAGCACTTTAATACTCAATATATAAGTATCCATTGGTCAGTTTAAATCTTGCCAACCATTTCACCACAGTCTGCAGCTGTTTTTAATAATTTTAAATGGTTTAATTGATAGACCTTTATGTTTCTGTATTGTCTTTGTATTTATTATGTGCTGTATTTCTCGACGCCATTGTGAATGAGAGCTTGCTCTCAATGATCTTTTGAGATTAAATAAAGATTGAATGAAAGTTGGCCCAATAAAAAAAACTGTGATCTTCATTGGGGGTGATGTGCATGAAAAAAAATTTAAATACAAATACAGTTTTTATTTATTTATTTGAAATTATTCAGTTGATAACATTACATTTTAAGAAAATAAATCAACTTGAGCATGAATTACAAGCTTTCAAACCCCTACATCTAGACGGAGACCAGCCCAAGGACTACATAGTCGTGAAACGAGAGACAGATTTCAAGGATCTGTTTCAGGCTATAATCCACTCCAGGAACACATAAAGATGAGATGTAGACATGTGCTTCCGTGGCCAGGCCTGAGAGTCAATATCAGGATGAGTTTGAAGCTGGTCAGCTTTGTGGGGAAAAGGCACAATATAAGGTTTTTAAAAGACAAAACTTGCCACGTACAAAATAATGTTCTATAAAAAAATAAAATAAAATAAAAATGTGCTGACAGAAAAAGAAGCTTATAATGACGGATAGGCTATTCTATATACAGGGTATAGTCAAACGACAGGACACCTAAATCTCTGATTCTGTACAGACGTGAGTAGCCTTACCCCGGTATAGAAACAATCCACCTTTCCCCTAAGCAGGGCACTATCGTGACTAACGATTCCCAAGTGATGAACTTAGTCCCACGATGCATTCATCATCCAGGATGACGATTCCCAACGCACAGATACTGTACGTTTCACCACAATCGCAAAGCGATAGAGGAGCCTCGACGTCCACTCGGTAATCTGTCAGCCCTGATTAGCATCGACCTTGACTGCCGGGATATGAGTAGACCGAATCAATGCCTGAAGAAACACACCACTACGCCATTACAGAGCCGCCATTCCTGGGGGAAGTGATTACATTAGATGTGTTTACTTCTACCCCGTCTGCCTTGTTGTTCTTTTTGACCGTATACCCTGCTGCAGACGGTAACGTGGAATGAGTTCAAAAGGATGAAGGGAAAATGTCAAGCGATGAAATGCAATAATGTTAATAAATGCAGTGATTTATGTTTGGAAACAAATTAATTATAATTTACCTCCTAAAAACCCATCACTTTATTCTACTTTGCCTCAGTGTGAACACTGAAGAGACAATTAAAACAGGAAGACATCTGTTTGCAGGGCAAGGGCGCGGGAGCAGGGACATTACACACGCACACACACACACACACACACACACACACACACACACACACACACACACACACACACACACACACACACTCTCTTTCTCTCTGAGAAATCATCCATCCTGGTCTCTCGTATTCCTTTTCGCTGTGCATTTAGAGCGAGTCCACGCCATGCTGAGTGCTGAATTCCTGGAAGTCCTCTGGGATGGTATCTGCAGAGGTGAGAGAGGTCAAGGGTCAGGAGGAGTCAAGCTCAAAGCCAAAACACAAAGTGGGGGGCAAGCTGAATGCAATTAAAGGGTTACAGCCTGGGCTCACGCACACCGAGAAGGTTCGGAACATTAAGAATCGAAATATCACAGCTGGCTCACTTCCTAGACAACAGGTGAAACGAGGTCGTGGGGAGAAATTGCTTTCATAACAAGCAATATATGGACAATATGAAATCTCTTTCTCCACTCTGATTTAATGGATTTGTTTCTCACCATTGCAGCGGTACTTCAAGTTGGACCAGATGATGTTTTCCTGGGAGAAGCAGAACACTCCTAGTCGGCCTCCTCTCATCGTGGTGTCAATAGTCACACCGGAGTCTGCCACTAGCTCTGTTCCCTCGTAGAATCGTGCCCTGCGCAAAACACAAGAGAGGTGAGGTTTAATCGTTTGTCCCACCATCCCACCCTCTATCCTCGTAACCTCAGGTAATATGTTTTCTTTATTGAGACAGGATTAATTATAAGATTGAGATAAAGAATCTCAGGGGGAGGGGCCTGGTGGGATTGGCCTCCTCCTATAGGCCAGAAGGGGGGCATTTCTTGTGTTTGACGTATATTATGAGCCAGACGTGGCCAATCAAACAGACCAGGGGGGTCTGGCACCATGTTATTACTTAAAGGGGAACTCCAACATTTTGGGAAATTAGCTTATTTAACATCTTCCCTGGAGTTAGACAAGAAGATACATACCTTTTTTGTCTCTGTGCGTGCATTTTAGCTTTGGGAATAGACGCTCCGTTAGCATAGCTTAGCTTCATCACTGGAAGTGAGGCAGGACAGTAGCCTTACAGTGCCTTACAGTGTATTGCAAGGTCTGACATTGACCAAATTTGATATGTATGACTTTGGTGGGCTCTAGGTCAACTCCTGAAAAGGGGTCAATATCAGACCTTGCAATCAAAAGTTAGGGGGCGCACTGAAATTATGGCAAGGGTTATTAGCCCCCTAACTTTTGATTGCAAAGTCTGACATTGACCCCCTTTTCAGGAGTTGACCTAGAGCCCACCCAGGTCATGCATATCAAGTTTGGTCAATGTCAGACCTTGCAATACACTGTAAGGCACTGTAAGGCTACTGTCCTGCCTCACTTCCAGTGATGAAGCTAAGCTATGCTAACGGAGCGTCTATTCCCAAAGCTAAAATGCACGCACAGAGACAAAAAAGGTATGTATCTTCTTGTCTAACTCCAGGGAAGATGTTAAATAAGCTCATTTCCCAAAATGTTGGAGTTCCCCTTTAAGCACCTCCTTTTTTGCATTTGAATGGAATGGAAATAAAACAACGTTGGTTCAGTACGTCGATCAAAGGTCCGCTGTTGGCCAAAACCACCTATCCTGGAGTTTTTTTTAAGCTAGGCTAATAGTCCGTATCCGCTTCCATTCATTTGTGCAAAGCTAGGCTAGGTTGCAGCCGGATAGCTTTCTACTGAAAGCACAGAGATGGAAATTGGTATCTCTCTTCGCATTTCCCATAATGTTGGCATGTTCCTTTAAATAAATCACTATGTTTATTTCTTTATTGGGGTCTGCTCCATTGCTTTTGCTTCATCCTCAGAGCTCACAGCTGCTGATGATGTTACCTAAATTGAACCTCTCTGTGATGATGTACTCAATGTATCTGTTTGTGTGAGGTGAGAAGTACTCATACAGTACTTTAGGCTACCTGCCACAGAACATCGGCTGTTCTGGAGAATCATCGTTATTGGGTACAAGGATATTAGCATTGAGGAAAGACAATAGAAGATTAGTAGAAAAGCCAATCATCCAAATGTTTTTAGAGTGAACCTCGACCGGACTTAAAGACCAAATCCAGAAGGTCAGATCCGTAGCTTCTGCGACTTTCTTCACCCATTTGCGAATCAGAATATAAGTCTAGTTTACAAACATTATCAACGTAAACAAACATTTTACAAAAAAATAAAAAATAAATAAATAAGAAAATATGTACACTTTATCTAGTGTTAGTCCGTGAATCAAGAGCTCAGTCGATCAACTACTTACTAGAGAATGAAAACATGTCTCCATTACAATCATTGTTTTGGTAGTCAGGGATTATTGACATTTTGGTTTGCAGAATGGGCCTTTAATGCTCCATGCGACTTGACTTGAACTTGAAACTTGGACCCTGTGACTTTTGACTTACATGTGACCTGGTAGCGATGTAGAGAGTGTCTTGGTCCCTCTGCCTGTATACCTTCTCAAAATGCACTAGACATTTCAATACAGGCACACAGCAGAGACAACAGATGCTATTTTCCGCATACAGTTTCAAGTTTCAAGTTCAAGTTTCTTTATTAGTTGTCATACAGAAATACAGAATACTTTTGTATGAAATGCTTCTTTCTGTTTTGCTCCTGAGAGTGTGCTAGATAAAAATAGATAATTATAAAATAAGTATAATAAGTATAAAATAGAAAGTCAAGTACTTAAACAAGTGTAAACAAAACAAGAATGTTCAATATACATATAATACAATATACAATGCAGAGTAGAGTTACAATACAATATAAATGGTGTGATGGTACAGTAGTGAGCACACACACACACACGCACACACGCACGCACGCACGCGCACACACACACACACACACACACACACACACACACACACACACACACACACACACACACACACACACACACACACACACACACACACACACACACACACACACACACACACACACACACACACACACACACTTGTTTACTATGGTGTCCTGTAATTTTCAATATCCCCTAACACTATATGAAACCTAGAGGTCATTAGCATAACCCCTCCCCTGTTCCTCTCACCTGATGTAGCCAACTTGGGGACGGTGCTGCAGGTACCAGCGGTAGGACACTTTGTCCTTCCAGCCCACGTTCCTGGGGTCCTTCCACAGCAGACGCACCTGGTCGTTGGTGTCTCCTGTGTGCCACAGTGAGTTCCGCAGGTGCTCTCCTGGACCCGACCTCGACTTCACGGCCTGAAGGACAGGACAATAATGGGAATGGTAGATGAATGAATGGTAGATCATCATCATCATCATCATCATCATCATCATCAACCTTTATTTATTCTCGAAATTACAATTGAGGTCACCCTTATTTTCAATGTCGTCGAGACTTTACAGACATTTCAATGCACACATTTCTACAATATAACAATAATAAATATTAATAGCTATCTACATAGTACTCTCAGTCCAGAGTGCACCACAGCAATTTTAGTATACAATTTTTTAAAGAAAATGAACATGGGCATAAAATCAGCACACAAATTGACAAAATAAAAAACTGCATAAACTTCAGACATAAGAATAGGTATAAAAGACAATAAAAGTAGTGTAATGTAGACGTGCAGATTTAAGAATAGGCATAAAATAAGTACAATAGTACAATGTCACTCGAAGGCATGTGAACCCCCCCGGAAAACAGTCCGTCCCCCGAATACCTCACACATCAATCCCCACCACATCCCCATCCAAGACACCCCCCCCCCCCCCACGATAAAGCACGCCATGACCGAAGGAAAACACAAACAGCCCGCAGATGAACAGATGAATGAATGGTATATGAATGAATGGTAGATGAATGAATGGTAGATGAATGAATGGTATATAAATGAATGGCAGATGAATGAATGGTATATAAATTAATGGTAGTTGAATGAATAGTAGATGAATGAATGGTATATAAAAGAATGGCAGATGAATGAATGGTATATAAATGAATGGCAGATGAATGAATGGTATATAAATGAATGGCAGATGAATGAATGGTATATAAATTAATGGTAGATGAATGAATAGTAGATGAATGAATGGTATATAAATGAATGAGAGAGAGAAAGAGGGTCATCTTACAAAAAAACGTATGATGGTATTATGATGCTAATATGATGGTACTGGATGGTATTTAAAGGAACTTATACAACGGCATGCAAATTTCTCGATTCTGATTGGCCATTTACACGTCTTTATTGGCAACAATCCACGGTCCTGGGCTCAGGACCCGCCCACAACCGAATCACATAATCACTCCGCCGGCTCACTCCGGGAGAATGTTGATAGCGCCAGAATGTTGATAGCGCCATAAGCCCATAACGACTAAATATGAAGCGATTCTGTCAAGGGGAATGTGTTAGTCCTTTAAACAATGTTGGATGATGTAATTGATGGGTCTTGAGTCAATCTAGAACAAAAGAAAAATCGCGGATTGATTGATAGATTAATTGATTGATTTAAATTTCTACTTCCTTCCCACTGACTGCAGCGTTCACTCTCACACTGTCCGACGCTGGCGTACCCACAAACACACACACACACACACACACACACACACACACACACACACGCACACACACGCACACACACACACACACTCCTGTCTGCAACAGCGGGGGAGTCAGAGAGAGAAGCAGCGCTGTTTTAAGTGAGCATGGTCTATTGAATTGATTGATTGGTTGATTGCTAATTTTATTACTGTACCCCTGGTTTCCAACTGGTTAAGTTTAGGCTAAAAGAAATAAATAAAAAAATAGGGCGAAGAAAACGTTTTTTTTCCTATAGGGCAAAGAAAACCTTTTAATTTGTTTTACCTACTTTATATAGAAGCATCTAAGAATGACGTTTTATGGAAAGTAGGTCTGCATTCCCTTAACAATTGTGTGTATTGAGCCGTACTGTATTGTACCCATTCTGCATCTGGTAATAAAATTTTCAATCAATCATTCCAATAATACACAGTTGGATGTGTTAGTTGGTTGGATGCACTTCAAGCTGCTTCCACATGAGGCAACTTCTCTCAATCATTCCAATAATACACAGTTGGATGTGTTAGTTTGGTTGGATGCACTTCAAGCTGCTTCCACATGGAGGCAACTTGTCTTTTTCGTAGTTGTGGGAACTACTTTTTCTGGCGGATGGTTTTTTCAATAAATCTTCGATTAATGTGTGTTTATTGTATAGAAATAAGGTTGGATGAATCTGGCAGTTGTATAAAAGCATTACATCACGCGCAGGAGTGGTTTGTGACCAATAAACCATGCCTAGGGGGGTCTAACGACCCTCGGCTGCGCCTCGGGCCTAACGACCACCCCTAGGCATGGTTTATTGGTCACAAACCACTCCTGCGCGTGATGTAATGCTTAAATGCCAACTACCACCCCTTTCACTACCACACTACAAAGGGTTAACGCTTTCACTACCAATACTACAAAGGGTTAACGCTTTCACTACCACACTACAAAGGGTTAACGCTTTCACCACCACGCCGAACGGTCAACCGTCTGTAGTGTGGTCGTGAACGGGTTAACCTTCTACACAGTGTGGTCGTGAACGGGTTAACCTTCTACACAGTGTGGTCGTGAACGGGTTAACCTTCTGTAGCGTGGCAGTGAAAGGGTTAACGGTGTGTCTCTCTCTCTCCCTCGTCACCTTGAGCTGGATGCCCGGCTCGGCCACGGCTCTGAAGGGCGTGGCCTGCCAGTAGGTCTGCTCCGTCTGCTTCCACATAACCACGTAGAAGGAGGACGAGTCCTGGTAGCCGAAGATGAAGCCGGCGTAGTCGTCGTCGGTCACCGTGTTCACGTGGAACGTCCCCTCGAAGTCCACGCCGCTGAAGGCCGTGTAACCTAAGGCAACCGATTTAATACATATTTTTTTATTAATATCATTATTTATTCATGTTTGTGTTATTATGCTGTTTTTTTTTTGTGATTGATTTTTCCGCCGAATAAGCAATTAGATTAGATTTTCCTTACCCACGGCGAGTCCTGGATCACTGTTCATAGTCTGCACAATCTCCATTCCCTAGGGAGAGAGAGAAATGGAAGGTGTCAATCTTGCGCTTAGTATTCATAACTTAGCCGTTGGTGTTGGGACAGTTATGGAAATCGATTCAGTGCAACAGATGTGTTCTGCCAGTAAAGGGCTCATTCAGAGTCGAGCTGCACATGATTTAGTATGTTTTTAGAGCAGCGGTGGGGGGGGGGGGGGGGTGGGGGGGTGAGGGGAGGCCTGACCTGGTTCAGCACCACCCAGTTGGGGTCGATCTGGGCGTCGCCCTCGGGGTCCAGCACCACTGTCTGATAGGCTCTGAAGTCGGTCAACGTGACCTCGGCGTTCTCAGGGCAGTTGTCGATCCTGTCAATCACCTTGTCCTGGTCGAAGTCGGACTCGCACACGTCTCCGACGCCATCGTCTGGGGGGGGGGGGGGGCGGGCAGAGGGCGGAGATAACGATCCTATAGGTTAAGAGTTCTTCCTCTGCATTTGACCCATCCTATCCTAACCACCACAGGAGCAGTGGGGGCGGCCACATGTCTTGATCAAGAGAATGGGCAGGAGGTGTCTTTTTGTGTGGGAAGCTGGAGGTAACATGGGAAGATCATGCAAACTCCACCCAGAAAAAGCCCCCTGTGGTCAGGTTCAAGCCCAGGACCATTCTCTGACTCCATTGCCTACAGACACCCTAGGCTCTATTACCCGTACTGTACGAACTTCGAACTCTGTTGCCTATACTATATTTATACCTACCTACGGCTTTCACTGTCTACCGTTTCCCTACACTTTAATCATAGTAATCATAATAATCATAATTACCTACCTCATACTATAGTCATACCCATATAATTATGTATGATAGCATGTACAATAATGCTGTATATACCGTATACATGTATTTATTATTCCTTATATATATATCTATCCACATCTGTCTCTGTCTGTACATACCTGCATATAATCCTTTTTACATATCTGTAGATACTATATCTATATCTGTACATATCCTTGACCTACTCTTACTGGTTATGCTGCTGGTCAGTATGACTTACTAACATAATGTCTTTATACCTGTATCACTGTACATATTAATACTAAAACTCTGTACATACATCTGATTACTCAGTAGTAGGCTACTAATTTATATATTTTATACCCAGTTTAATCACCTGTACATTGTATATTACTATTGCACTTCACTGTTACATTTGCACTCTAGTTGGATGCCAAACGTATTTCCGTTGTACTGTACTCGTGCTGTACTAGATTCAAATGGCAATACATTTGAATCTAATCTAATCTAATCTAATCTAATCTAATCTAATCTAATGTAATCTAATCTAATCGAATCTACTAACCACTGTGCTGCAGGGATGCATTTGAATGGATGAGAAAACAAGTAAAACACTGGTGTAGTAAGACTGCATGATTTGATTATGCACGATGGTGAGATTTTGACCAATTGTGACTCTAAAGGCAGAACTAGTCCCCTAATAGGCTAAAGATAGTAAACAAGTAGGACTGATTGCTTTCAGTGTGCTCATGCTCACTGATTGCCCTGTAAACTGATTACTGAATGTAATTGGTCTCTCAGTTTTGGTCCATGGACCGAAGCATCATTAAGTCAAATGAGGCGACTGCAAGCAGGAGTGCCCATATTTTGACCATCAACATCACAGTTTTTAGTCCAACACTGGAGGGGTGTGCCAAAACGTCACTATCTGTATCTGTATCTGTTTAACAAACTAAATTATCTGTATCTGTATTCGGATTGAAGACTGGAAGTGGGCATGGTTTATACCGTTTTTTTTTCTTTCTTATTTTCTTTGCAACAATTACTGTACAATACAAGATGGGAACAGATGTAATACAATTAACAAATACACATTAGATTAAAGGAAGTCCGGAAATGCAATTGTTGTGCATTCAAAGCATCAAATTGATTTGATATTGGGATATAATTAATTATGAATATTTCTACCTCCTCATACTGTACTTTTTTTTTTAACTAAACAGTTTTATGAACTGTCTGTTTTATTATGATCTCTTTTTACACAGGCCTCTGCACACACCACGACCTTGAGTTATCTAGATACTATAAGAGCAGGAGATTAACATAATGTATGTGTCTCAGTAAGACAGTAACTGACTGTTGTCATCAGTCTGGTCGGGGTTGGGCACCAGCCTGCAGTTGTCCGGTCCCGGCGGCAGGATATCGGGGATCCCGTCGTTGTCATCGTCGTCGTCACACTCGTCACCGATACCGTCTTTGTCGGAGTCCTGCTGGGAGCTGTTGATCACGTGGGGACAGTTGTCTTTGGTGTCCTGGTGACCGTCACCGTCGCTACAGGGGGGGGACCACAACGACACAGTGGGGATAATCACAGCAGGGTGACGTTGTGAATAATTATGAATTCACATTGGGGTTTAATAACAGGAGATTTGGAGTGGAATCATACATGCCAACACACAATGCTATGAATCCTGGCTCAATTCTAAATGAGCAATGGGCCTTAAAAGGGACATTTAGACGATTTTCTTACCGGAATCTTATCGTTTCGATGTGAGGAGGACGTGTGATAATCGGACATATAACTCACCTGCCTGCTCTGTGTCTTAGACTTAGAGCACACAGGATCTTAGCCACATCACCCCCCCCCCAAGGAACACAGCCGGATGACGTCTACCTCTAGTGAACTGCAGATTTCCTCAACTATATATCACCAACTTTCCTGGAGCTGGGCCAAACTACCGTTTAAGAACAGTTGAGGGAATAGCATCTGCAGGTCCGCTCTGGCGGGATGACGTTTTTTGCGTAGGTGAGTTACATGTCAGATTACCGGCCGTCCTCCTCCCAGCAGAGCGATAGTATTACGGCTGAAAATCGGCGCCGTGGTGGCCCCCTTTTTTAAGGCATCTTTAATAAAGGAGTGTGATGATTATAAACGTTACCTGTCTTGGTTGGTATCGCACGAGTCCCCAACCAGGTCATTATCGATGTCGGACTGAAACGAGAGCAGATACTTCACTGAAACACCGTCTCTCTCTCTCCCCAGACGGGCCGGGGCCCAGTAACCTATCCCCACAAACAGGTCAGCGGCTGCACTAGATCCTTCCCCCCCGCCATCTATCTTTATCTAATGAGGAGGTGTGTGTGCCGGGCCCGGTCCACCGGGGCCCGTTCTGACCTGGTTTGGGTTGGGGATATCGGGGCAGCTGTCGCAGGCGTCTCCCACTCCGTCTCCGTCCCGGTCCGATTGGTCCTTGTTCTTGACACGCTGGCAGTTGTCCAAGAAGTTCTTCAGACCTGATTGTGAAAAGAGAATAAGTCAGTTAGCCGCCGTATCCCCATCCAGCGAGGACATCCATCTCCCTCACAGTGCTGTGTACATGCTCTGATTTGTGGTTGGAGGACGGCGGGTGTTGTTGTTCTATATTCTTGAGTCAAGGGCGTAGGTTTGGTGGGGGGCCTGGTGGTGGGTCTGGTGGGGGCCTGGTGGGGGGGTCTGGTGGGGGCCTGGTGGGGGGGTCTGGTGGGGGGGTCTGGTGGTGGGTCTGGTGGTGGGGTCTGGTGGTGGGGTCTGGTGGTGGGTCTGGTGGGGGGCCTGGTGGTGGGGTCTGGTGGGGGTCTGGTGGTGGGCCTGGTGGTGGGCCTGGTGGTGGGTCTGGTGGTGGGGTCTGGTGGGGGGCCTGGTGGGGGTCTGGTGGTGGGCCTGGTGGTGGGTCTGGTGGTGGGGTCTGGTGGTGGGGTCTGGTGGTGGGCCTGGTGGTGGGCCTGGTGGTGGGGCCTGGTGGTGGGCCTGGTGGTGGGTCTGGTGGTGGGGTCTGGTGGTGGGCCTGGTGGTGGGTCTGGTGGTGGGGTCTGGTGGGGGGTCTGGTGGTGGGCCTGGTGGTGGGTCTGGTGGTGGGTCTGGTGGGGGGCCTGGTGGGGGG